>NC_056734.1:867140611-867270611 GCF_019279795.1 Protopterus annectens
CCCTCAGCAGGAAAATTCCAGGGTACTGCTGGTCATAATGCCCCTGGCAGACATGCCCCCACAGGTCAACCTCAGGTATGTTCCGGGCTGTAATGCAGGACAGGCATGAATGGAACGGTACAC
The DNA here is from genome assembly GCF_019279795.1 of Protopterus annectens. NCBI lineage: Eukaryota > Metazoa > Chordata > Ceratodontiformes > Protopteridae > Protopterus > Protopterus annectens. Next base: position 867,140,735 of record NC_056734.1, read on the forward strand.
CAGACACGGACTAAGGGCACAGAAGGCCCATAACGCCGCTATCAATGACAGTATCCGTGACCTTGCCGGTGCCATCCGTAATTACACCGAGGTCATTGATAGACATTGGGGGGAGACATTAGATGCACTCTGCAATGTCATGTCCATGTGACAGGAGAGTGCAGGATGGCTGAGATGTCGATGTGGACGTATGCCAGCAACATCATCGGCTGGCAGTCATCGCAGATGACACACAAGGCACAGCCGCTCCCATAGCAGCAGTACCAGCCCCAGTAATGTTGGGGCTGGGCTATCAATAGACCATCATAGAAGACCACGTGCACGTGGCTCTGGCCAGTTCCAGCAGGGACATGGGTCCAGTCGACATCCCTCTGATGATAGTACCAAGTCTGCCTTAGTTCCCGATACTGTCCGTGGCACCCCTGCCAGGTACAGGTACTGTGTCCATGGCAAGAGATGGTGATCTGTACAGCCTGGCAGGTACAGTCTGTGGCTGTCCCACAACCTCCCATATATGGCAACCACATGGTCGAACTTTGCTCATGCAGACACACACACATAAACCAAACACCTAGGGATAGCACATGCACACAAACATTACATCAACGTTGACCCATGCTGTACTGTTGTCCCTCACACACACACACACACACACACACACACACACACACACACACACACACACACACACACAGACACACACACACACATACATGTCGACTGGATGGGTCATTGTTGGGCTCTGGCAAACAAACAACGCACCATGTGCATATGATGAAACTGTGCCACCTCCTGTCATCTGTAACATTGATGCAGGAACAGGCTAACATAGTGCTGATGCACAGGTTGACTTTATAGCAGTGTAGCAATGTTAGCATGTTGTCAACAGTAAAGTGTAATGATATCCTTGTAGGTATATCTGAGCAGGCATGATGCTTTAGCATTAAAGCTATGATTATCAATGTAGTATTGTTAACACCAGTGTTAATTCCAAAAATGTATTGTCCGTCCATTTGCCACTTGGCTGATGTGTGCAGTTTTGGCAGCATGTGTTGGTGAGTGGACAGTACGTGTGTGATGTATGAAGTACAGATTTGCAGGTGTACATTTGTGAACATGGTGGAGGTGCACTGTCTGCATGTACATGCATAGTGGGCACATGGGAAGGGTAACATGCCCTGTATTACACAGTATTAACACATCATAGTTTCTATTGGTGGCCAGTATGCATTGTACTACACATATGTTTTAATGTTTTAACTTGGGTACACATTTGTGTATGACATGGTCTGACACTATGCTGTGGGTGATACTGTTACTATCTGTCATTGGATTGCATTCTGGTAGTATACACAACCTCAACAGCCTGACTATAACCAATCGTTAGATGATGTCTTGACAACTGACACACAGATGTAGGAAACTCAGTAGCATTTGGATCCTTCCGGTACTATATTATACCAGTAACCAGTGGTATTGACCGCCACCCATTCCTGGGACCACTCCTGTTTGGCATATAGCCCTCTTAGGTACAAGCAAACACACTAGGGATATGTCTGTCCACATCTGGAAATGCATACAGTGGCCTACAATGCATTAACAAGATGAGACACTTATCCTCCACAACGGTATCATACAGACAGATATCTGTTGTCCAACCCATGCTGTAAAGCTATAAGCCAACTATAGCATAGTCATCCACATTTACTAAACATAGTATCCCGACAGTACCACATAGGTAGTAGCCCCCAACATGTAGAACGGGTAACGATGTGTACATTCAGCCAAGTGTTATGTCATCTGTCCTTTGGTATTCACATTTCCAAAGGTATTCTGAAGTCCCTCTGTGTTTCAAATAAGCAATAAGGGGTCTGTATGCATATCCACAAAGTTGTTGTACACCTATAATGAATGTCCATTATTGACCGACTTTGTTGTGTTTGAACATGTCTGAAATATACCCCAGGCATGAACCCTCACTCACACTATTCTATAGAAACTGTCATGGGTGTGTTTGACACAGATGACCTAGGCCACAGATCACTACAGTGGCTGGCCTTTTCACAAACATACATATGTGACCTAGGGTCTGAGAAGCAGCAGCACAATCTGTCAAAGGTAACAGATGTATTCATGTAGAAAGCAGGCTTCACACCTATGAACTAATTGAGGTTACATGTACATATATGTATTTGCCACACAGATACCTGAAGTGTGCAATGCACATACTGTTGTTATACTGATATGTCATACAGTAGTAAAAGCAAAACCCACAACACATTGACCAACAGTGTCACACAGACACACACACTCAGCAATTGCAGGATTCAAACCCCTCTCTAACTATATTATGATACTAGGGAAGTACGCATTAACATGACACGATATATGCTTTACTGGGATTTTGCATTTCCACTGCTATATTTGTAGGATGCTGACATCATCAGACTTGCCAAAGAGGAATATACCACTTTTAAGGTGTTTTCCTAGTCTCCCAAAAGGGCACTCTTCTCAAAGGAAATCACACAGAAACATACACCCCCCCATACACACCTTCAGCAATTGGAGGATTCAAACCCTTACCTAACTATGTTATGATACTAGAGCGATACACATTAACATGACGCACTATATGCTTTACTGGGAGTTTTCATTTCCACTGCTATATTTGTAGGATGCTGACATCATCAGACTTGCCAAAGAGGAATATACCACTTTTAAGGTGTTTTCCAAGTCTCCAAACAGGGCACGCCTCTCAAAGGAAATCACACAGAAACGAACACCCCCCACACACACACACACTCAGCAATTGCAGGATTCAAATCCCTACCTAACTATGTTATGATACTAGAGAAATACGCATTCACATGACACACTATATACTTTACTGGAAGTTTTCATTTCCACTGCTATATTTGTAGGATGCTGACATCATCAGACTTGCCAAAGAGGAATATACCACTTTTAAGATGTTTTCCTAGTCTCCAGAAAGGGCACTCCTCTCAAAGGAAATCACACGGAAACATACACCCCCACTCAGTAATGGCAGGATTCAACCCCCTACCTAACTATGTTATGATACTAGAGAGATACGCATTAACACGACATGCTATATGCTTTACTCAGTGTTTTTATTTCTCCTGCTTTATTTGTAGGATGCTGACATCATCAGACTAAACATGGTAATGTGTGTGCACTTTGTTTTATGCAATCCCAGGACTGAGCCATGCGGGACAGCAGGTGTTACCAGCTTGAACAGGACTCCACAATTCTTACCTTGTGTGATCTATCTGTGGCCCAGTTGCCAATCCATCAGATGACAATACATATTTATGCACAGGTTGTTGATTTTGTGGATACGACATGTGTCTGGGATGTTGGAAAAGGGCTATTCAAAGTCTATGTGGGACGTGTGTAGCTCATTTCATTGATGTATGTCCTGGGTGTTTGCCTTGCAAGCAGTCTAGTAGGTTTGGGAACCATGATCTGTCCATGGCCAAACCAAAGTTGGTAGGGTGTGTGTTTGTAGGCTTCCAATAGCTCTGTTTATGATTTCAATCATGATGGACTCCATGGCCTTGCAGATCAGACTTCATAGGCTTATAAGACTATAGTTCCCATGGTCTGTTGTGCACCAACAGTTGTGGAGTGTGCTATATGTTGCTGTAACCCATTCAACAGTTTCATATCCTGTAGAGAGGGTGAGGCTCAACAGACTGTTCAGGTATAGGGTCTGTTTGTTCTGTAGCTCACTTATGACACATATCAGGAAACAATGTAATCCAATTGATGCCATGTTTTCAGCTTTGGAAGGAGCTGTTTACCCATTCTACCTGTGATATCTCCTGGTATGATGATAGGGCCTTTTGTCAGTGGAAGGTGTGTATGGGCCTGTCTGACAGGATGTTGGCATTGTCAGTCATTTACAGTTGGCCCTGACTCAGGACATATATGAGTGTACATTGCTATTTATGACATAGCTGAAGGAAGTGTCATGGTTCTGTATGGACTCCTTTGCAGATAATCTTTCCATAACCTGGATTGGATAATGTTTGGGTGCACATTGTTTATTGATGATACTGATTGCAAGTTTTTTATCTTCTTTGCTTTTCCACTTTCTGTGAACAACCTAAGTATCTGTAGTACATATTTGATTATGACAGGGTTCCAATATATTATATATGTGTCTGTTGTCATATAACTGTGTGCACAAGGCAGGATTGGTGAATAGTGAGAGATCTCTGGGTTAACACATGCAACTGCCAGATATGTGTGGCCCACTGCTGTACTCAGACATGGCCTAAGTGTGTGAGCTTGCCCAGTTTGGCCTTTCAGTATGTTGTTGCCTGACATTTGCCTCATTTATTCAAGTGTGTGAGCATGACCAGTGTGACCTTTCAGTATGTTGCTGTCTGAAGTCCACTACATTTGTTGACTTGTGTGAACACACCCAATATTAACATTTATACTATATGTGTGTTGAAAATCAAGTTGTATTTTTACTGCAGGGCTCACCTTTGTGTCATAACTCTACAGGGATTATGCTGTGCTTACAGGGTTTCCATGAGACACTTTGCATAGACTTATCAACATTTCTTCATACAGGCTGACCAGTGAAATACTGTCATAGTTTAGTGGTTCAGTACTGTGACTATAGTGCACAGTATCCTGGGTTCAAGGACTGTCACTGCGTTAAATTTTCATACTGGGCAGACCAGATTGCTTAAGGACCAGTAAAGCAAATATGAGCATGTTTACCTGCTTTTGCTCAAATATGCCCAACTTTGACCGAACTTGCCCAACATTGCTCAACATTAACCAACATTGCTGAACGTTGCCCAATATTGCTCAACATTGCCCAAAGTTGTGCTAGTTAGTGTGTGCAATTTTGTTTGCATATACTAAATAGTGGTAAAAGCTGTTTAGCACTGCTTTATATTGCTTAAAACATGGCAATCATGCCTCAGTTGGTGCTGCAGGGCTGCCTATGTCAGATGCACATAGTACACTCTCTATACAGGCTCGAAGACAGATAGTGTCAAGTTAGGCATCCCGTTTACTATATGTGCAAGTCAGAGAGAGGTATCATTTCCAGGGTTCCTACTGAGCCAGTGTATGTGCTATGCGTTGCCTCTTTGCCAAGGCCAAAGCATACTGGGCACGCCTCCTTCTGTCTACTGGGGCAGGCTCAGGTTGTTCCTCCTCCGAGTCACGCTCTGCCTGTGATGGCCTTGGCAATGGTGGGGGGCTGTTTGGCCTGTCCCTATGCTGCTCCTGCTACAGCTGTTTTCGCAGGATCATATTATGTAGCATAGCACATACCATGACAATTTGAGTACATGTAGTTGGTGAGTACTGCAAGGCTCCACCAGATGTGTCCAGGTACCAGAACCGTGACTTGAGCAGACCAATCACACGCTCAATTACATTTCGTGTTTGTGTGTGTGCCTCATTATGGCGTTCCTGTTCAAGTGTGTGTGCATTTCTGATAGGTGTCATCAGCCATGGCTCCAGTGCATATCCAGCATTCCCCACTAGGTGACCATGAGGGATGTTCCCATTGGCAAATGTCTGGTACAACTGTGTCAGATGCCAGATATGGGAATCATGGTAGCTTCCAGGGCAGCCAGCACACACATTCAGTATTATGCCCTGGGCATAACACATGACCTGGCAGTTGATGGAGGGGAAACCCTTGCAGTTAAAGTAGGCCCTACCGCACTCACCAGCTGGTGCTTTGATGCGTATGTGCATGCAGTCTATTGCACCCACTACCTCAGGGTATTCTGCTATTTGTTGGAAAAGACGCATATTGCTGGCCAATACCTCACGGGAATTGGGGAAATATACATGATCACCGACATATGCTGACATGGCATTCAGGAACTGGTGCAGCACCCTGGATGCTGAAGCCTGTGAAATCCCCATCATATCACCAGTTGGTCTCTGGAAGGTACCTGTTGCTAGTATTCTTAGGCCAACACATACTTTGGTTTCCACTGGGATGGGTTCCCCTCTGTTGGTTCTGTGTGTGAGGTGTGGCCTGCACAGCTCAACTATTTACTGCATGAGGTCTCCGTCCACTCTATAGTGCTCCACTATCTCCAGCTTATGTAGCCCCTGATAGGTTACCCTGGGTCTGTACACTATTCTCTGTCTCCTCACTGTGGGTTGCTCAGCAGCATTCGCATTGTCACCACCCTCAGTATGTTGCATATGTCGCCTTATAACAGCAATGGCAGCCCATAACATTTCTCTGTCTCAGTAAAGCTTTTTAAGTTTTCACTTCTCTTCGTTTACTTCAGTGTTGTAGTGTCTTTGAGGAAAACATGGTGGAAAGTTGTTTGCAGAGTTTTAAGTGCTGGGCTGGGCTGGGCTAGTGTACTGCCTGTGTAATTGCCTGATTCTGATTGTTTTCACCTGCTAGCTCTGCTAGTTCTCCTTGGTTAACTTCCTACTATTTGTTGTGCTTCCTTTTCCCTTTATGTTTCCACAGGGGGCAGCGCTGCACAAACAAGTGCAAACACGCGCACACCAGCTCACACATACGCACACATGCTTACACGGCCTAACACTTGCTGACTCCTGCTTGAACGCGTGCACACAGGTGCAATTGCACTTACACAGATTTCAACAACCTTACACATGCTTACTCCGGCTTAAACATGCGCACACAGGTGCACACGCGTGCACACAGTCTTACTCGGATTTATATAGGTGCGTTCCCACATGCAAACACATTGCAGGAAATTCTACAAGAAACTTTACTGTTATCCATGGCATACACCTTCAATTTCTTGGCTTTAGCTAGGATACCTGTTGACACGCCTCTTCCAGTAATGAGTAACTGACAGCAAACACATGCCACTCTGTTCCAATGAGATTACATTCTTTCATACATACCCCTCTCATGATGTCACCTATCTTCTACTCTGATACTCCAATTATCATACTCTTACACTCCACGGATTTTGCTCATATGCCATGTAAAATTGGGATTCACTATCCTTACCATCATTTGCATAGGATTGCCTACTAATGCTTGGTTACATCTCTTAGACTGAGCTTCCCCCCTTAGCAACCTCTACTCAGTAGCCATGTTGTCTTCAGCCTGCCATTCACTTACATGGCAGTTGAAAATTTTGAATAAAATCCCTATTCGTGGCTTTTTTTTTTTCATGTTTTTTAGAGTGCAGCACTTTTGTGCGGCGCTGCGCTACGCTTAAACTTCGGAGATCAAGGTAAAAAAAAACATTTTTTTTTAATTTTGCAACGGGAAGAATCGCCAATGGCCGTATATTTGGCCATTGGCATGCTTCCTCAACTGGATGCAGCCTTTATTTTGAGCTGTCACAGCTCCGTTTTGCTATTTGCAGAACGGTACTCAGTTGACAACGGAGTACATTTCTGCAAATAACACTACTCTTACTCGGACAGGTTAGGGTTTCCTGGATCGCAAATTTACCTCATTTGCATATGGCTTTCAGCAGCAAATGAGGTAATTTGCATAACCTAACCCTGTCCGTGTAAGAGTCATTTTAGGAGCTCTCTTGCACGCCCCTGCCAGCTGTTCCTGGATCGCTCGGCAGACATGTTGGCTGCATGGAGTCTTACTCCATGCAAGCCTTCGTGAATCCAGCCCATGGTCTTTGATACTCCTTCCTGATTGTAATAAATTATATTCCTTGTACAATATAGTACAGTTGTTAGAGGGCGTTTTAAATTTGTTTTGAACATTTTTCCAGTAAACAATGAAACAAAATGCATGCACCAATAATGACAAAATTGCCCAATTCAGAACATTTTTCCAGTAAACAATGAAACAAAATGCATGCACCAATAATGACAAAACTGTCCAATTCAGAACATTTCTATCATAAAAGTCTACTCAAACTTCTACAGTCCACCAATATCAGTAAATATGCACAATCCTTGAAGAAGTAAAAGTCATCTAAATAATTCCACATTAAAGAAATCTGTAATTAATGAAGAGGTTGCTGCTAGCAAACAACTTTATATTTCATTGTTTCATCTACAAATAAAGTGTCTGTTGCCCTTGAGGAATAAATTGCCTAAGTTGCATTAAAAAAATGATAAGCTAGTAATATTGCAATAGGGAATAGATGGCAAACTGATAACAGGTTCATAGTTACTAGGTATCGTCACCGAAAAGGACTGAAGCATCCACCCCCTTTACAATACAGTATGTGCAATGCATCTACCTACTGTGGAAGTAGAACCAACAGCCTTCTGCATCAAAATCATATACACTACATATTGTGCTATTAACAATACAAGCAGACTTGGCATAAGCAGCACTAAACCTTTGTTCCCCTGCAGCTCTCAGCTTCTTGTAAAATCTACTTGACACTTAGCTGCATCTCTGAACTTTGCAGCACAAGAAATCTGGAAAAATCCAAAATGGGGGGGGGGGGGCAAAAGACAAAAAAATAGGGACACATTTTAAACATTGCTTGTATAATGTTGGAAGTTGTTAGAATAAAATGCTGTGTTGTCACCATACATTTCATTGCCAAGTATTGAACCCAGGACCCTGAGCAAAACAGTCAGAGCAACATACCACTATGCCAAATTATCTGCTTTATAAAAGAAAGGAAGACTGAAACTTAAATGGCTACCATTTAGTGAATTCAGTTATTACAATATCTGTCAACATCTTAGCACAAAACACTTGAAAAAAGCCAATAATGGGGGAATACAGCCCCCAAACATACTCAGTGAGTTCAGTTATCACCATAGCTCTCAACTTTGGCATAAAAAACCTGGATGAAGCCAATAATGGGGGAATACAGTCCATAAAATAGGGACAAATATCCAATGAGAACATGCAGACTCCACACTGAAGGCACCCCAGCCATGAATTGAACCAGACAACCTGTAGCTGTCAGGCAACAATGCTACCAATGCACCACTACACTCCTGGCCGTGTTAAGTAACAAAAATACAGAAATCACAGATTTTATGAGGAACAGAACAGAACAAATATGAGGCAAAAATCTGCAAATGTTTTACAAATGGTGGTGGGTAGGGAATTCAGGATCTTGTCACTTGGGCCCAAGGTACATGGTTCAAGCCTCTTTCTTTACCCACTATGCAGTGAATAGGCTGGAGCCTGTGGGCGATGCAGTCGTCACCACGCAAACTTCTGGGGTGGCAGGGCAGAGTTTCTGGACTGCCTAACAGAGCGTTCAGGAATGAAGCATGCTTGCATGTGTGGAGGTCTGTTCTGCTTATGGTATGTAAGGAAAATTATGTCAAAGAGTTATTAATGACAGTGAGAGAAATTAGTAATAAAGCATTTGAGTAAAGATAACATAATATATTGTGGGAAATAATCGAGGTGTGTAATAAAATTAAGCAAGTATGTATAACAGGAGATTCATGTTAGAACATCGAAAGCCCATAACACTGAAATTCAAAACACTGAGACCAAAATCTTGAAAATTCAAAACACTGAAAACTCCAAATATTGAATCCCAAAACACTGAAAAAGCATATGAAACCAGCATTTAATATATGTCAGCACAACTACATACAGAAACAAATAAAAAATAAACCATATTACACTTCTCCAAATATAAGTAGGAAGGAAAGCCCCCCCTGCACCCCCCATGTGGGGGCTGTGCCCCCAACACCCTGCTATGTAAATGTATCAACTCCAAGAATGCACTACACAGAACAGAATGGCAAACATACCATTCTGTGCTTCATGACTGCATGTTTAAATTGTAAAAAACTATCCTCAACCTTCTCTTAGAAATATTACTTCACTGTTAAAACATTAAACATTACTATATAGCTCTGCGATACTTACCAAAGTTTCAAAGGTAACCTCAGTCCTGTTCCCTTCTTACTTGCTATACTACAACATAACACATCTTAATGTAGTGTAGTGTAGTGGGATCTCAGAGTTGATATATTTAAGTAGCAGGGGGTGTGGTGGGCACATGGAGGCTTGCCCCCCTGCTTATATTTGGAGAAGTATAATATGGTTTGTTTTTTATTTGTTTCTGTATGTAGTTGTGCTGGGATATAGCACATGTTTCTTTCCTATGTTTATTCAATGTTATGGAATTCAATGTTTTGAGTTTTCTGTGTTTTGAATTTTCAAGATTTTGGTCTCAATGTTTTGAATTTCAGTATTATGGGCTTTCAATAATCTAAAGTAAATCCATAACAGCATATAACAATAATAATAATATTAATAAAGTAAGAGTCTTAGTGAATGGTTTGTTAAGTAAAGAAATGACATGAGTAATGGAATAAGACAAGGGTGTCCTTTGAGTGCTTTATTTGCTTTAGTTATAAATACAACAATCAGTGAGATTAATCATAAAATGAAGAATGCAAAATATGTCATTTATATAGATGTTGAAATTCCAGTTATGATATCATATGCAGATAATATAATTATAACTACTAAAAACAGTGAATGGATGAGAAATGTTGTATTTTATTTAGTTAATTGAAATCGATGAAGCAAAGGAATGTGAGACATAGTAAAAATAGCAGGTATACAATTCTGTATGAAATAAATACCTGTTTTAGGAATATATTTTGATAAATATTGCAATACTAAGCAATGAGAAATAATATTAAAGGAACTGAAACATATTTCTGTTTTATGGAAAATGAACAGATAAAGGTGTAAGAAAAAGTAAGTCTGATTAATTCGGTATTAATAGGCAAAATAGCATATTTATCAAGTGTCATTATGATTCCTATAATATATGAGAAGTCATTTGTTAGAAACATTTTTTATTTTATATGCTTATATAGATTAAACCCTGTTAAAAGTGGAGTATTATATTTGTGTAATGTTTTGAAATAATTAAGTAAATTAATGTGAATTTGGTAACATGATTATTTAAATATAAGTATGGAAAATTATGGGAAAGAATAAGAAGTAATAGAAGAAGAAAAGAATATTATAATGAAGACATTCAGAAGTACCAACAAAAGATAAAAGGTGAAAATAAAGACTGATGAACTGGAAGAAAACAGAAAAGCATGGTATGAAAATATTATTATGTTAATTTATCAGAAAATATACCAGAGGAAAAGATTAAAGCAATTAAAGAATGAAAGAAAGGGTATAGTCATAAAGTTGACTATGAAGAAACTATCAGCAAAAGATAATATGACTTATAAAAAGAAAAGTGAAAGAATATGCTGAAAAAGAAACAACAGAACATGCAGGACAGTTAAAAATCTATGAGACAAATTATGTAGATTTTTTTTTGTTTATTTTCAGAAACTTTAAGAGTAGTGATTGTATAAATATGGATATGATTGTATATAGTTAGACAAATTTAAGTAAAGAGAATTGAATTTGGATAAAAAAAGTGTTTTATGTAGTATGGGTAATATGGAATGAAAGTGTTAATGAAATCATGTTTAAAGAAACTAGAAAGTGTCATTAATATTAAAAAAGATCAGATTGTGGTTAGGAAAAAAGGAGTGGGAGTTGAATTATATGCATATATTAACAATAGATCGATGCATACAAGCATGAAAATGAAAGTTACTTTAAGCAATTCCATAACTTTATAAGTATGTATATATAATTAAATGCAAATATGTATATAATGTAAAAATATTTAGTAATTTATTATTTATTTTATTTTACATTTGTTTACTAGGAAAATCTGACTGGACACATGCCCTTTTTCAGGCTAGGCCTGGGGAGAAAAGCTCCATACTGAACATACAGAAGTAACAATACAAAAATTCAATGGCCTAGTATAACAAACAATGTTATAGATCAATGGACATTCCAAAGTTTCAAATGAACATGCAATATTTACAAAGTATATAAAAGAATACATTGTGAAGACAGATATATTTCTAAATAAATAAAGAACTCTTACTCCTTTTGATAGGCTCTCTGGGATCCTTTATACCTTCTTGAACTACCACCAACTCAAGCAAATGGACCTCAGCATAAAATCTAATACAAAGGACAATGTACTCAGGAGTTCAGCATCCCCCTTATCCTGCATTGCAGTATCAGCAATTGAGCCACCTGGTATGGGAATAGACCCACAACCATCTGCACCAAAGTTGAGTGTGCTACCAGTTGCATCACTAACTGAGATTTATGAGAAGAACAAAAAAAAATCATCACCATCACCATCACCATCATCATCAGCCCTTTTTCCCCATTGTCTACATGGGGTTGGGGTGTTGTGTTAACTGGTTCCATCTCTCTTGATTCAGTGCTACACTTCTGCCTTCTTGAACACTGATGTCTGGGTGTCACTTGTTTAACCTTTCCTGCCCCTCTCTATCCCAAATCTTCTGTACCAGATTATCTTCTGCTTTTCTGCAAATGTGCCCAAACCACATTTCTCTTTGAACTGTTCTACAATTGGTGCCACTTTGGATTCTACTATTATGTCTTTATTTGTTCGTCTATCCCACAGTCTACATCCTACCATACTTCTCAGGCACTTCATTTCCATAACCTCTAGCTTCCTCATCTACTCTGCCTTTACTGCCCATATTTCTGTACCATACAGTAGTACTGGTTGCACCACTGTCTTATACGCCTTGCTTTTCAGCTTCATTGGAATTCTTCCATCATACACCACAGCTGCCACTCTATGCCAGTTGGCTGCAGTCTCTCTGATTCTAACTTTGACCTCTTCTTTCAGACTTCCCTTAACAACAACCATCCCTCCCACATATTTTAAGCTACTAACCTATTCCACTATCTTCCTTTCTATCTCAATTATCATCTTCTTCTGATTTTCCCACTTTGCTGCCATTACCACTGTCTTATCCATACTTAGTTTCCTCCCAGGTGGATTCAGTCTTGCATTCTATTCTCCTATCCTTTGCTGAAGTTCTTGCTCAGATAATGCCACATCATCTGCATACAGCAACTTTGTTGATCTGCCCCCTTGATCTGTTTGCTAATGTAGTCCATCACCAATATGAACAGCAGTGGGGTCAGACCTGAACTGTAGTGTACACCCACTCCCACTGGAAAACCCTCTGTGAGGCCAAACACTGTTTGTACTTGAGTCATTGGGTCCTTGTACATAGCCTTAACTAATTCTACCAATGTTTCTGGGACTTCAAACCACCACAGTACTACCCAGATCAGCTTTCTTGGGACCTTGTCATATGCTTTCTCCAAGTCGAGGAATGCCCAGTTGGAGTCTCTCCTCACCTCTAGCTTCTTCTGAAATATCTTTCTCACTGCAAACATTGGGTCAGTTGTGCTGCATCCTGATCTGAATCTGAACTGCTCATCTCCCATCTTACATTCTACTTCATAGGTTCATAGGTTCATAGGTAGGTACTAGGCTATCGGCCCTAGGGCCTATACAAGCCTAGCCAAAAAGGTACCCTGGCTTTTACCACCCAACAAAGTTATTTTCCTGTGCCCTGTCAAGCAGAGCCACAGAGGTGATCCCTGGGGCAAATTTCCTATTTCCCATCCAATCATCAAGATTTTTCTTGAAGAGTGCTAATGAGGAACTTTGTTGATATAGATAGGTAATTTGTTCCAGAGTATGGGAAGTCTCTGGGACAGGAATCTATCCCTCCAGCATGTTCTGTTTATTGTGGTGACAAGCTTTAGGTCCCTAGAGCATGTAGCTCAGAGGGATTGGGATTTCTTTAAGTGGAGCATGTCTAACAGCTCTGGGTTTGACATAGCTTTGTATGTAAGGCAGAGATCGCCTCTGAGTAGGCAATATGCGACAGAGTAAAGCAGGAGTTTTTTGAGACGGTCTGCGTAGGGCATCTGTTTGAGGCTAATAATCCTCTTTGTGAAGTATTTCTGTGGCTTTTCCAGTTGTTGTAGATGTCTTGTGAGGTACATACCAAAAGGGGCATTGTACTCTATAATGGGTCTAATGAGTGACGAGTAGAGGGGAATAATGACCTCTTTTTTACTGGATGAGAAACCTTTTGTGATAAGGTATGCTACATCGAAGGATTTCCTGACTACTGTGGTGATGTGATTATCAAAGGAGAGACTACTGTCCACCTGTGTCCCAAGGTCTCTTATCACATGTTTAAGTGTTAAGTCGACTACCACCTATGTGGTAGCTCATGGGTACAGAGTTTTTACCAAAGGGGTTGACAATCCACTTTTGGCATTGAGCTTGAGGCCATGGCTTTGACATCAAGCATCTGTCTCAATTAGGCCCTTTTGCAGAATGTCCACATTGTTAGGGGTTTCAATTATGGCTCCTAGTTTGCATTCATCTGCGAACTTCATTAGCTGAAGACCTTCTGTGTTAGCCTGTACTTCAGAAAAGTAGATACCAAACAGGAGATGACCCAGAACTGAACCCTGTGATACTTCACTTGTCACTGGTCTGAAGTGGGATTTGGAGTCTGCTACATTCATAGTGTGGGTTCTGTCAGTGAGCCAGTTGGCAACCCATCTTGTGACATAGGGATTCATATCTAGTGTAGTGAGTTTATCTATAATTCCAGAGTGGAGGATGGTGTCAAAAGCCATGGTGAGATCTAGATTGGCTGTGTGAATCACCTTACCCTCGTCTACGGTTTTGGTGACTGCTTCAAAGAAGTCCATCAGGTTTAGGAGACATGATCTGCCTTTTACAAACCCGAACTGGGTTGGGTCCAGAGTTTGGAGATTACCAATGTCTTTGTTTATAAGTTCCATGATGATACGTTCCATGACCTTGCAGATTCCAGATACTGGCTAAGGCTCTTGCCACCCCTATATTGCCTTTTTTAGGCAAGGTTCAAATGCCAAATTCACCACCGTAACAGGTACAAGCAAGCAAAATCTGAGGATAATGCTATTCAATGCTAGAAGTCTTAACCTCAAAATGCATTCACTCAAGGCACTCCTTAAAATGGAGAACATCGACATCTTTGCAGTGACAGAAACCTGGTTCAAGGCTCCAGAGAGCACCCCTGCATTACCAGGCTATAATTCATACCACACCTTTTGGCCACCTAACCTGGATTGAAATACTATAGGTGGAGGTGTGTCCATATTCATTAAGGATGTCCACACCTCCAGGCTAGTTGCTCAGCATAATGCATCTGAGATTATCCAAGTGCAACTAACTCTAGACAAGACCGCAATCCAAATTGTAACTTGCTAAAGATCCCCCACCATGCCCCAGGATTCCCACTCCTCATTTCTTGATACACTGGAAAATATTAGGGTACAACCCAACACCTTAATAAGGGGCGATTTCAACTACCCCACCATTAACAGGGAAAACTACTCATGTACCAACTCTTTTGCTCAACGTTTTCTAGAATTCATATATTCCAACGTCTTGGATCAACTTATCCACACCCCCAACAGGGGCAGCAATATCCTAGACCTGGTCATTACCAACATGGGTGACCGGTGTTCCACACCAGAAATCAATTCCTCGTTGGTCAGATCTGACCATAAGCTAATCAACCTAGACATCCACATCCCGCCCCCACTCCCCCACCCCCATTAGGGAAACCACTGTAAAAAATTTCTCCAAAGCCAACTTCATGCTTCTTAAGACAGAAGTGGCAAACCTCAGGACACCCATGCAGATGGACAATAGAGTTACAACTGCTGAATCCTACACAAATGCACTTTATAAGCACTTACACGAGTGCATCGAGCATGCTATCCCTACCAAAACCAAGATGCTATCCTCCAAAATAAGGAAGCCAATCTGGTTGTTCCCTGCCATAAACAAACTCTACAACAGAAAAAAAAAACTGTTGCAAAAAAGAGTAAAATCCCATGACTGGAAGAACTCCCTGGTCAGCCTCCATAAGAAGCTGAGATTCCTCATAAAATCCTCCAAAGCTAGTTATGAAAACAAAATGACCACTGATTCTAAAGACAACCACAAAGCATTCTATAACTATGTCAAGAATCTCAATGGCAACACTCAGATCTGTTCTGAGTTACTGCACAATGGCACTAAATATACAGAACCAACTGATATTGCCAACATCCTGACAGATAGGTTCAGTGCTAACTTTACCCCCCTCACCCGCTAAAGGGCTCATCTGTATATCAGAAGAATGCAAAGTTCCTGTAATCATGGCTGCACAGGTAAAAAACACACTCTCCAGAGCCAAGAACACAGCATCCATGGGACCTGACAATATCCCAAGCTGCATTCTGTGTGAACTACAGAATGAACTGGCACCCCACCTAAGTACTATGTTTAGTCATAGCCTCACCTCAGGCTTTGTGCCCACTGAATGGTGCACAGTGACGGTTATCCCACTCCACAAAGGGAGAGCCACCCCGGACCCTGGGAACTACCGACCCATTAGCCTAAAGAGCCTCGTCTGCAAGGTCATAGAATGTATCATCATGGAACATATAAACAAAGGCATTGGTAATCTCCATTTATCAATCGCCTTTTCCAGAACTTTCATGCAGTGTGATAGGAGTTTGATGCCTCTGTACTGCCCACAGTTGTGGATGCCTCCTTTGTTCTTGTACACTGGCATGAGTATGCTTATTCTCCAGTCATCTGGGATATGCTTTTCTCTCCCCCCCTGATATTAGTACCCTCAGGAGCCATTTCTGCCCTATCTCACCCAGCATCTTTATCATATATTCATGTTTGGTAGAGTGATTTGTTTTTGCATCCATCTTTCGCTCAACAGAGCTAGCCCATGTTACCCAGGTTGGGCAACTGGACACCAACAGGTGAGTAGCATATTGACCATGGGCGCTTGACTTTATGGTGGGCAAACTTGCAAATAGGGGCACATGCAACCCTCCATTAGCATGGGTCCCTGGTATAGGCTGAGTCCTCAACCCACTTATCACTGGTAGCTACCCATGCCCATTTGGAGACATTAGTTAACATGACCAAATCACACCAAATCACATACAGCCATTTTACACTAAGTGGCTAGCCCTGCCACTGCAGACAGTCTGTGATCTGTGTTCTCCTATACTGCTACTGTTCACCGCAGTAGATGAGTTTGGTCTATGCAACTCTTCCCCTATAGAGCACCAGAGCACCACTGCCCACAGCTCCATTCATTGGTAAGTTTGAGATGGAAACACTCATCATGTTTTTCAGATGTGGGAGGAACCCACAGAGATACAGGGAGAACATGTAAACTCCAAACAGGCACTGGCTGGAGGTCAGGATCAAACCTTGTACCTTGTGCATGGGAGGTGAAGACTTTAACCATTATGGCAACTGATCAGAAGAACAAAAAAGAAAGCTGAGGAGTTATTGTATAAATGAAAATATGTTGTTACTGGAAAGAAAGAAGGAAGAGGTATCCCCATACCTGGTGAAAATGGTAAAATATAACAAGTGTGTGATAAGGGAAATGAACAAAAGAGAGAATGCAAATAAAGTACAATCAAAAAGATATTATGGATATCATGAACATTTCTGTTAAGAAGGTTTATAAGGTACTGCTGAAGGTAATAGCCTATCAGGTGTGAAGAATTTTTCTATAGAAGCAATTGAAAGTTTGCAAAGTAAGATTACTTTGGATGAATTAGTGTGCAAGTTATTGAAAGAGAACTCATCAGCTCAGAAGGATGGCATGGGTTATGACGTAAATTAAAAATTTAATGAAGAATAAAGAAAGGGTTTTTTTTTTAATTCAAAGCAAATTATTGAATGCATGCTTTGAGAATGCGGTGCAAGAAAGTAGTACATATGTGTATTATAAAGATTATATTTAAAAAATGAGAAAATTATATAAAAAACAGAGGCCAACTAGAATGAAGAATGCAGACCGTAACATATTCATGAAAATATTACAAATCAGGACTGAGAAGGTTATGCATGAAATAATTTTACATAATATGTATGGAATGAAAGGTAGAAAAATTCATAAATTATTAATTGTGGTACAGGAGGCAGTAGATGTCATATTGTATGAAGGGACTGGTGTCAAGTTAATGGTGGGAGACATAAGCAAGGCAATTGATTATGTGAGTCATAAATGTTTATGGGACATTTTTCATGCAATATAGGCTTAAGGGAAAAATAGCAAACTTATTAAAGGCAGCATATAATAATAACAGGGTTAGAGTACTAGTTAATTGATTGTTTACTGAACAGGTGTAAGACAGAGCTGCCCTATGAGCAGTGTATTATTGTTTTTAGTGATGAATGCAGTCGTTTGTGTCATGAGTGGTATATTGGATGAGGGTGCATAAAGATTACATACTTGCATTGCGATTCCTAAATTTTTATCATCCCCTGATAATATTATAGTTATTACAGGAAATGAGAGTTGGATGAAAAAAAATGGTGATGTTATTGGATGATGCTTTAAAGAAAGTGAGACTCCATTTGAATAAAGATCAATGAAGGGGTTAGATGATTTAACTAAAATTAAAGGTATTTTCTGTTCTGATCAAAAAATCAAGTTACTTGTTATAGTGTTTGGTAAAATGGGAAGAAGTAAACAAGTAGTGGAGATAGTGATAAAAAGAAGGAATAAGTTCTTTCTGGAAAATATTTTATATATATATATATATATATATATATATATATATATATATATATATATCTAGAGAGAGAGAGAGAGAGAGAGAAATTTAGATATAGATATATTATATAGATACACACACACACACACTCACATTTACACGTGTGTGTGTGTGTGTGTGTGTGTACATCCTAGTGAAAACAGTATAAATGATGCGGTTGGGGTTTAGTGTCACATGGGGATCAAGTCTGAATCCAGTAAAAGAGGGATTCTGTACCTGGAAAAAGAAAAAGGAGGGGTAGAATTAATACATCCTATTGTGCATATGGCATCTTTGTAATTATACTGGGTGTTGAGATGTAGAGAGAAAAGAAATAGCTTTATTGCAAACATTTTTGAAGTTAAGAATGAGGTATTGTGGTATAAACTGAAAGTAGAAAAAGGGGAAAAAAGTTTTATTAGTAAATAATTAGAAAAAAAAAAAACATAGGAAAGAATGGTATCATAAGGTGATGAATATTTCTTATTATACCATGACCCTCCATTAATATTCCAAAACGTGCACGCTGATTGGCCAGCGTGCACGTTGTAAATCGACTTATACTAATGGAAAAAGGTCCGGTCACCCGGACTTTTTCCATTTGTATAAGTCTCTTTTAAAACACTGTCTCGCTATGTTAAAAGAGTTTAACATAGCGACACAGGTTTAAAAAAAGCAACGGAGATCTCCGTTGCTTTTTTTAAAGCTGTCTCGCTATGTTCAACTCCTTTAACATAGCTTAATAGTGTAAAAAGCAACGGAGATCTTGCTTTCTCCGTTGCTTTTTAAACCTGTTTCGCTATGTTAAATGGGTTTAAAATAGCGAGACAGCTTTAAAATAAGCAATGGAGATCTCCGTTGCTTATTTTAAAGTTCTCTATGTTAAACCCATTTAACATAGCAGACAGGTTTAAGCAATGGAAAGCAAAATCTCCATTGCTTTTACTGTTCGTATGTTAAATGGGTTTAACATAGCGAGACAGCTTTGAAATAAGCTACGGGCATCTCTGCTGCTTATTTTAAAGCTGTCTCACTATGTTAAACCCATTTAACATAGCAAAACAGTAAAAAGCAATGGAGATCTTGCTTTCTCCATTGCTTTTGGCCACAGCTCTGATGTACTGCATAGGCATGCGCAGTACATCAGAACTGCCGCGGATACCAGACAGCTGCGGAAGGGCAGCAAAGAGGCATTATACAATACCATTATTTAAGAAAAGTAATTATTTCTTTTCTTAAATAATGTCATAGTATAATAGCAATAACCCACTTCTGGGTGTGGGTAATGCGGGATTTACCCATGGTTGTCTTTGTTTGGTCCCTCTGGCTTCGCCCTCAGCACCAAACCACGCCAACCGTGGGTAAATCCCGCATTACCCACACCCAGGCATGGGTTATTGCTATATTATGTTAATCCTTTGGAAAGACTTGGAAAAGAGGTAGCTGAGGCTATGAGGAAAAAAGGGCATGATTTTGCCGTGTTAAGATATGTCAGGATTTTTTTATAGAGATTATCAATTAACAAATTATTTGTAAAAGTGTGTATGTTGTATAAGAAAATGTTTTACAGGCTGTGTATATACTGTAATCAGAGAAACAGCAAACATGTTTTTTAGGATGTGAAAGGACAGAGAAGGTTTGGAATTGGAATGTAAAAAAATATTCTTATAGGCCTAAAGAATCAGACAATGTAAACATGAAAATGATTTTGTATGGATATAATGGGAAAGATATGATAGCATGAGGGAAAGAACTGAAAAATGAATGTTTTGGGTGATACGGGAAATCTGGAATGAAAGATTAACAGATTTGTTATAATAAAAGATGGTCTCTTGCACACATTTTGACAAGGGTAAGATTTTGGTTGTGGAAAAAAGGGTGGAGTAATGATCAATTAAATTATGTTTTGTATTTTGGTTTACTGAGGAACCCAGCCACTGGGGATGCACAAGCCAGTGCATTTCTTTGTGCCAGTCCTAAGCCCGGATAAATGGGGAGGGTTGCGTCCGGAAGGGCATCCAGCATAAAACTTCGCCAAATCATTTCATGCAGTCATTAATAAATATTTTCATACTAGCTCAGTCGAGGCCTGGGTTAACAATGACCGCCACCAGTACTGTTAGCCAACAGAGTGCTGGCGGAAATTGGGCTACTGTTGGCCAAAGGAGGAGAAGAGGCAGAAGACATGGCTGAAGGCAGGAAGAGAGGAGAAAGGCTAGGACTGTGGTAGTGAGGGTCGGAACTTTGAATGTTGGCAGTATGACTGGTATAGGGAGAGAGCTAGCTGATATGATGGACAGAAGGAAGGTTGGTATATTGTGTGTGCAAGAGACCAGATGGAAGGGGAGTAAGGCTAGGTGTATCAGAGGTGGATTCAAATAGTTTTATCATGGTGTGGATGGGAGGAGAAATGGCGTAGGAGTTATTCTGAAGGAACAGTATGCTAAGAGTGTTTTGGAGGTGAAAAGAGTGTCGGATAGAGTGATGTTTATGAAGCTGGAAATTGATGGTGTAATGATGAATGTTGTTAGTGCATATGCTCCACAAGTTGGGTGTGCAATGGATGAGAAAGAAAAATTTTGGAGTGAATTGGATGAAGTGGTGATGACTGTACCCAAGGGTGAGAGAGTGGTGATTGGAGCAGATTTCATTGGGCATGTTGGTGAAGGGAACAGAGGGGATGAGGAAGTGATGGGTAGGTATGGTGTTAAACAAAGGAATGCAGAAGGTCAGATGGTAGTGGATTTTGCAAAAAGGATAAACATGGCTGTGGTGAACACGTATTTTAACAAGAGGGGGGAGCATAGGGTGACATACAAGAGTGGAGGAAGATGCACATAGGTGGATTATATCTTATGTAGGAGGGCCAGTTTGAAGGAGATTGGAGACTGTAAAGTGGTGACTGGAGAAAGTGTAGTTAGGCAGCATAGGATGGTGGTTTGTAGGATGACGTTGGTGATCAAGAAGAGGAGGAGTGTGAGGGCAGCACCAAGGATCAAATGGTGGAAATTGAAAAAGGGTAATTATGAGGTGGAGTTCAGGGATGAGTTAAGAAAGGCACTGGGTGGCAGTGAAGAGTTACCAAATAGCTGGGTAACTACAGCAGAGCTAGTAAGGGAGACGGTTAGAAAGGTGCTTGGTATGACAACTGGACAGAGGAAGGATGACAAGGAGACATGGTGGTGGAATGAGGAAGTACAGGAGAGTATACAGAGAAAGAGGTTGGCAAAGAAGAAGTGAGATTATCAGAGATATGAAGAAAGTAGACAGGAGTATAAGGAGATGAGGTGCATGGCAAAGAGAGAGGTGGCAAAGGCTAAGGATAAGGCATATGAAGAGTTGTATGAAAGGTTGGACACTAAGGAGGGAGAAAGGGACCTGTACCGATTGGCTAGACAGAGGCACCGAGCTAGTAAAGATGTGCAGCAGGTAAAAGTGATAAAGGATAATGAGGGAAACATACTTACAAGCGAGGAGAGTGTGTTGAGGAGATGGAATGAGTACTTTGAGGGGTTGATGAATGAAGAGAATGAGAGAGAGAGAAGGTTGGATGATGTGGGGAGAGTGAATCATGAAGTACAATGGATTAGCAAGGATGAAGTAAGGTTAGCTATGAAGAGAATGAAGAATGTCAAGGCTGTTGGCCCAGATGACATACCTGTGGAAGCATGGAGGTGTTTAGGTGAAATGGCAGTGGAGTTTTTAACCAGATTGTTTAATGAAATCTTGGAAAGTGAGAGGATGCCTGAGGAATGGAGAAAAAGTGTTTTGGTACCGATTTTTAATAATAAGGGTGATGTGCAGAGCTGTAGTAACTACAGAGGGATAAAATTAATCAGTCACAGCATGAAGTTATGGGAAAGAGTAGTGGAAGCAAGGTTAAGAAGGGACGTGATGATTAGTGATCAGCAGTTTGGTTTCATGCCAGGAAAGAGCACTACATATGTGGTTTGCTCCGAGAGTGTTGATGGAGAAGTACAGAGAATGTCAGAAGGAGTTGCATTGTGTTTTTGTAGACTTAGAGAAAGCATATGACAGGGTGCCTAGAGAGGAGTTGTGGTATTGTATGAGGAAGTCAGGAATTTCAGAGAAGTATGTAAGAGTGGTACAGGATATGTACAAGGGTAGTGTGACAGTGGTGAGTTCTGCGGTTCGAGTGACAGATGCGTTTAAGGTGGAGGTGGGGTTACATCAAGGATCAGCTCTGAGCCCTTTGTTATTTTCAATGGTGATGGACAGGTTGACAGACGAGATCAGACAGGAGTCCCCATGGACTATGATGTTTGAAGATGACACTGTGATCTGTAGTGAGAGTAGGGAACAGGTGGAGGAGACCCTGGAGAGATGGAGATATGCTCTAGGGAGAAGAGGAATGAAGGTCAGCAGGACTAAGACAGAATATATGTGTGTGAATGAGAGGGAGGATAGAGGAATGGTGAGGATGCAAGGAGTAGAGGTGGTGAAGGTGGATGAGTTGAAATACTTGGGGTCAATAGTTCA
This sequence comes from Protopterus annectens, assembly GCF_019279795.1. Classification (NCBI taxonomy): domain Eukaryota; kingdom Metazoa; phylum Chordata; order Ceratodontiformes; family Protopteridae; genus Protopterus; species Protopterus annectens. The sequence goes on from NC_056734.1 coordinate 867,163,716, forward strand.
GAGTAACAGTGAGTGTGGAAGAGAGCTGAAGAGAGTACAGGCAGGATGGAGTGGGTGGAGAAGAGTGTCAGGAGTGATTTGTGACAGATGAGTACCTGTAGAGTGAAAGGGAAGGTCTACAAGAGGGTAGTGAGACCAGCTATGTTATATGGTTTGGAGACAGTGGCATTGACAAAAAGGCAGGAGTTTGAGCTGGATGTGGCAGAATTAAAGATGTTAAGATTTTCAGTGGGTGTGACGAGGGTGGACAGAATTAGGAATAAGTATATTAGAGGGTCAGTGCAGGTTGGAAGGTTTGGAGACAAAGCCAGAGAGGCACAATTACATTGGTTTGGACATGTGCTGAGGAGGGATGGTGAGTATATTGGGAAAAAGATGCTAAGAATGAAGCTACCAGGTAACAGGAAAAGAGGAAGGCCTAAGGTAAGGTTTATGGATGTGGTGAGAGAGGACATGCAGGTGGTTGGTGTGACAGAGCAAGATGCAGAGGACAGGAAGAAATGGAAACAGGTGATCTGCTGTGGCAACCCCTAACGGGAACAGCCAAAAGAAGATGATGATGATTTTGGTTTACTGAGGAAGAGTTAGATCACTGTACAGGTATATAGCACATATTCAAAATATTATAAGCATTGTGAATATTATAAATATGGAAAATGTCATGTGCAGATGTTAAACTTGTAATTTAGTGTAAACTTATGTGAGTAGCATGCGTAAGCTATCAAAAAAAAAAAAAAAAACATATATATATATATATACCACCAAATCAAACAGATGGCACCACAGTTTTATGTTTCATCTGAAGGATATATGCAGCGCCATCTTCAAATCATAAATAAAGAAAACACAAGAGTCTTGGTACCTAGAAGGCAATTATGTTAAACTATCTATCTATACTTTATTTTCAAAAATAATATTTCAACATAGCATTTTTTCCGACCACATTTTTTGTTGTAAAGTGTTAACAAACAGACAATGCCTCCCAGTAAACAACAGTTAAGTGAAAGTAACTTTAGCAATACAGACATAATGGAATTATTAGCTCAGACTCCACCTTTTCTAACAATTCACGTTATAGTAGCTTGCTTTATACATGCAGGCTATAAAAAGTAACTCATTTTATACCATTTAATTTATCCAAGTGTTTTGTTTTTCTAATAACATGATGGAAATGGACCCCATTCCTAAGTCAGGGTATGACTGCAGTTCATGAAATTAGTATTGTCCCAGTCCTTGATGTTGGCTATGAGTGCTCTTCTGAGCATTGACATTGTGCCTGAAAAGATCTCCTTCTCTCATTCATATAGGGCTACATGTATTGCTGCCATATTTAAGTATGATTATAAATTCACTTTTATTAGACCTGTTGTTCCTATTACTTTTGGTATGGTCTGGGTATCTTTCTTTCACATTGCTCTCATTTCTGCTTGCAAATACTTTTATTTTATGACGTTGTGTCTCTCTGTAAGATACTCTAATCACTGGGTGTAGCAATTTTGTCTTTTTATCATGGAGTACTATATTTAGTTTTCTGACATCCATTTTGTTAACTGTTACTAATTTGTAATCCCATGTGATAAAAACTTCATCATTGTCTATAATGTTTAGTGGATTATGTTTCCAATGGTTCTAACCCACAACTATTTTTTAGTGTTTGCACAATTCCCAATGCAGCAGTCTTGCCCCACTGTATATTGTGCCTTTCAGTATACAGGCCCTCTGCCATAAATGTATCAAAGTCAGCAACAAGGTTTATAATGGTCTCCTGTTCTGTTTCACAGAACTTGCATTTGCCTGATTCTGTAGCATTTTCAATGGACTTGGTAAACCAATGTGTACATAGTCCACTATCCGGGTGCACCATTATTAGCCTTTCATCTTTTGGTTTTAGTTAATATCTCTTTAACCATTACTATGGCAAATCTTTGACTTCAATCCCTCAGTGTGAAGGAAGATCTGGAGACAGATGATTTGCTGGGTGGGAGAATGACAGGGCCAATGATGGCATAGGGCCAGATGATGGACCACTGGCATAACTGTAGCAGATTCTACAGATCTAGCAGATGGTTCAGAAAATAGTAAAACAAATGGATATAAATAAAACAATAAACATAAAATAAAGTATAAAAAAGAACAATGACAAAGAGAGAAAAATAGTGACAAAAAGAGGCAGCATTCTGTTTCTGATGACTAGTCTTACAGATGCCTGCTGAAGTGCTACACAACTCGGTATGCTATTATTTCAGGTCCAGTAGTTCTGGCTAGGTATTAAACTCAAAAGTCCTTATTGTATGATATGCATGCAGGCATACAGTGTCAGAGTACCAATGGTCAGGGTCAGAGTGGTTGAGGCTGCAGAGATAGGATGGTGATGTAATAGGCTAGGGTGGGTGGCTGTGGACATATTGGTTGGGACAAGGTCAAAGAAGTCATGTGGACTTTGGCAGTGTTACAATGTGTGCAACCCAGCATGCCTGCAATATCAGTGTGGTGTATCAAGGGCAGAGAAGCAATTATTTCCATCATAGACAGCTAACAGCATATCATTGGCATCTACTGTAATGTAACTTGTTATTTATCAGAAAATAGACCATGGGTATAACAAAAATGCCAGAAATGTAATGTGGCCCCCACAAGTATATATGCTATGGAGATGCATGGGGAATATGCTGACATGTGGACATCCACCAACATGACAGTCCCGCAACCTCCCAGCCTGCTTCCACATGGTCTGAGCCAGTGGACACAGTACAGGTATATGGCCCCTTTTCTGCATGTCTAGTACAATGAGGCAATGGAAATGCTGTGTACACAGACAGCATAACCTAATTGTAAATAAGCAAGGTGTGTATGAACTACATTTAGATTGTGCTTGTGGGTCTGCAAAGAATCATATACCTATAGGATTTTATCATACTGCACAAAACACTGTGAAAGTGATGTGTTACATGTAACTATATAGGCTACACAGCAGGTACTTCTATGCTGCTCTGATATAGCTAAGTAATGAATAACATGACAATAATCTTAATCAACCCAGTGCCTGGAGAGATACTCCATTTCTTTCAGTAGAGGAGTACAGTCTTGATATTTTTCCTGACCTGAAAAACAAGAACTTCACCATAGCTCAGTTAAATGCCCTGCACACATCAGTTTAATTGTACAAAAAGTGATAAACCCTGCATAATTACAGTACCTTCCAGGAACATTTTGTATAACCTTTTCTTCCCATTCATTCAAAAGGTTAGGATGACACATTCTCAGGTTATGGAAGTGCTGCCAGCACTACCAACTGGAGCAGTTTTTGCCAATAGAAGAAGCCACCACCCTGCCAACACAGTGCCAGTCATCCACTCTGTACTGGTGACCCTTATAAGGATCCTCAAACAGGTACTTCCAGTGGCCTCTGTTTATCAAGTACAAAATGATATTACGCTGTCTCTCTCTGTTTAAGATAATACCTAGGAGCAGTACAACATTAAGTGCCTTTAGAAGCCCATTCACCAGGTCGCAATCCACAGAAAGGTGCTAGCCCTTTCACAGTCGTACATTTTGCTGCTGATGTCACATGATGCTCAGCTTTAGGCAGCTAATTAACATAATCATTCATGGCATCATTGCACTGTGTGAAAATACATTGGCATGGCATGCTGGCCGTAGTGTGTGAGCAGTGTTATGGAAAGATTTTAGAAACATTACGGTACCTATGTTCTGCTCTTCAGCACCTCTACAGACCATAGTACCACAACAGATTTCCTCACATCCTGCTGGGGTCACTGACCCACACACACATGCTCACTGCTTTTTTGAGGTACTCTGGTCAGTGTACAAAGATGACTGAGCCTCTAACTGTGGCAAAGATGAATGGCTTACTGTGATAAATGCGGGATCCATAACCATTCATTCAAAAGATGATAAATGCAGTCACTGTCTTTGATAACCAACCTTCTACAGAAGACTACTGAATAAAAAAAAAGATTAGAGCTGATATCCACAAGGACAACAGTTAATTAAAACAAGTAAGACAAATTAAAGACAGAATGTGAATAGAAACTAGTAGCATTTTAACTTTTGCTGTGCTACCAATGCTTCTGTTTGAGGAAATACATGACAGCTTTGATACTGTAGTGGGATAAGGGAATGGATATAAATATCAACAAAAGTACGTACTGTTGTTGACATTTACTTCCATTACCTTATCCCTCTAAAGTAATGGATGTAAATGGGTCTATATTAGAACATCGAAGTTTCACAACTTCGAATGTTCTAATATCGAACCCTATTCATCGAACATTGAAAATAGTGAAGCTGCGGAATACCGAATTTCTTCCTAGGGAAGGAATTCGGTTGACCGTTCCTATGGCTTCTCTATGTTCAGCACTGTGGTGGAAAGTTACGGGTCGGGATCAGGTAAGTGCACGATTGTGTGGACGTGAGGGTTAGGGCACAGGGCAGGTGAGTTAGGATTAGGGCGCGGGTCAGGTAAGTGTGTGATTGTGTGGACGTGAGGGTTAGGGCTGGGTAGGTGAGTTAGGGTTAGGGCACAGGTGAGGTGAGTGTGCGTTAGTGACGGACCTCAGGGTTAGGGTTTGGGTTAAGGTAAGTGGATAGCTACTGGTGTGCGTACAGTTTAGTGTAGGGTTAGATGTAGGATTTTAGGTGTATGTGTGTGGATTGCTGTTTGTTTGGAGTGTTTGTGTTGTGTGTATGTGTGACGGAACAGCAAACTGGAGGTGGGAAAAAATTTGCTGTTCTGCATGTTCGATATTGTCAGCGTTCGTTGAATAGGGGTTGATATTAGAACATTCAATGTTTTAAAAAGTCAGTGCTCTAATATAGACCCGATGTAAATGTCAGCAGTATTACATACTGTGTGTGTATCGGGGGTGGGGTACTGTAACTAGATGCAGTGTTCTGTGCCATGGCAGGAAAAGTGTAAGTGAGGTGAAGTTCCTGGTTCACTAAAACACATTTCTGAGGTTTGTTTCCTTGTATACTAGACATGTAACATAGTCCAACTAAGTATTTATATGCAATTGTCAGGAGGTGTTCTGTTTGCTGATAATTAATCTCACAACTATTTCACTAATACTGCAGTCCACTGAATGAGATGGCTACCAATGTCATGTATGTAGTATGCAGTAAGTCCTAGATGTATTGTATACCACAGTAGCTATAAGAATGGAACTTGTTTGGGCAACCAACCAACATACTCCAGAGGTGTGCATGTACTGGCCTGTTTTCAACATTTCTCCATGGTTATTGTTTGACTGGTGTGTCTTTGCACTTTTTATAATAACTATTATCCAATGAACTGTAGATGTGGGGAATGTATATGTAGCAGTAGCAGAATGGAGATGTCAGTGTGCCTACAGTAAGACTAAGTCATTTTGCTTGCAGACTGTTTATCAAATGGGTTCTGTAGGAAACATACCTGTCTTACCAGTGTGCCAAAGATCACTGCAGGGGAGGTTTACTCTCTGACCTTTGTACCACTTTGGCTCACCCTTCCTCCATCTGTACCAGGATATTTCAGGCCTCTGCTACATTGGTGTACATGTAAGGGAGGGAGATGTTCTCCACATTTACCACATAGGGGAACAGATGTTGACACCATTAGGTGATTGCATTCACATCTTGCAGAATGTCATTCTCTTGACACATCTATCTGTGTGCTACACACACAAACATACCTCTCTATGATTCTATACTTGGTGAGTGTATTTTGGGGTAGGATACACTGTAAGTCACAAAACAGTGCATATCACTGGCTGGGAGATTGTTGAACACTGGCAGTCACATCTTGCACTGGGCTTGTAGCACCTCTGTACTCATGGGGTACAAAAAGATACATATTACCACACTTGTAATCCTTTAAAGTGCAGATAAGGCAGTATATTTGCATCTGTGGCCTATGCACATCCAGATAACATGAGCTGTCCCACTTACAGTCATGGGCATGCAAGGTTTCCTGATCAGGGTAATGTGAACCCCCACACACACACACACATCCTATTATTTAGCACACAGAAAAGCCACTGTACATAACATCTCTACAAGGATATCGGCTGTATGGGTGGATAGTCATGTGAATGCATGCTTTGTTAATAATAGCACGAGATCTGATTAATGATATTTACTATGAGCCATCACATATTGTTCAATAGAAATATGTATAATCCAGAAGAAAAAAATCTCAAGGTTTCATAAAATGCCATTCCTGAATAAACAACATAATGAAAAGAACCAGCCACTATTTTATAATTGTTTTTGCAGATGATTTGTCGCCTCACCCCCCCCCCCCAAATATATTATCTCCAAGGCTGCACAGACTTGAAAACAGAAAATGTATAGAACAAACCTCTTTTACCTCTTCTCTGAGTCCCTGAACTAAAAAGTAGGGTACAGCATCTGTAACAAAGCAAGAAACAACAGAGTAGAAGGATGTAAACAAGAGTACATGATAATTATTTTATTCTGTTGTGTGACATGATTAAAAACCACACAGTAAACTGCATTTCTCCTACACTATATCATATTTTTTTTCTTTTGACAGTCGTACCCCCTAACTTCACAGCATTTGTTGTATCTGTAATGAAAAATGGAAGATGCGATGTGTATATATCTTAGACATTTTATAAGTATAAAATTTAAACTGACACTTTTCTATGTCGTATTTGTATTTAAACCTTTTGATGTAAAAGAAATGGAACATGTAATATAAGAATTTATTTTATATCTATATCTATATCTCTGTATCTCTCTCTCTCTCTCTCTCTATATATATATATATATATATATATATACAGAAATAGATGTTATGGATTGCATCAAGTTTTCAGAAATTCAAAATTCGTATCATCAAGACGATATGATCAAATTTCTAAAAACTCAAAGCTTTTGAACGTAGAGCACGGTACAGTGAGGACTGGGAAATTTACCATTTTCCTCAATGTAATGCTATCTTGGACATAGATATATATATATATATATCTATATATATATATATATATATATATATATATATAAAATTTGCAGGGGGGTGTGGGGGTGCAGCCTGCAAAAATGTAAAATAGACTTTTGTCTTTTTAATGTTCGAGTTTTTTGAAATTGTATCATATTGTCTTAATGATATGAATTTCAAGTTTCTGAAAACTCGATCAACTGACATAGTCATATGTATTTTATATATATATATATATATATATATATATATATATATATATTTACATATTTACATTATATATATTTACATTATATATATATACATTATATACATATCTATATATATATATATATATATATATATATATATATATATATATATGTACACTCACACACAGATGCATTATATAGGCTCATAGGTATGCACTAGATTAATACCACTGATGAATTTCTAAGCCTAGCCATACATCCCAAACCTCTGACCAGTTCTTGGTAAATATAAGCAGGGGCTTGGAAGATGAAACATTTACAAGCAGGGGCCTGAGAGATGAACCATTAATAGGCTGCCTTTGCTCATTAGAGACATAGGTGCCAAACCAGGGATGAATTTCCTTTTCCCCCATACAGTTGTTCGTTACACTTAAATTGGGTTAGGGAGGAACTCTGCTTCACATGGATGGGGAGCATTGGCCAGAGTGGAGTAGTCTCTGGGACACATACCTGTCTCTCCAGCTGGTCCTATTTATATCTCAATTAAGGTTTATGTCTTTAGCATGGGTAATTCTGGTACTGTTTGTTTTGTGGATATTAAGGATGTCCATCAAGTTGGGGCCTGACAATACCTTGTATACCAAGCATAGATTGTCCCTCAACAGCATGTAAGAAATAGAATACAGAGATAGGGCTTGGAGGCAGTCTGCACAGGACATGTTATGTACACCCTGTATTCTTTTAGTGAAAAACTTCTGTGAACATTACAAATGTTGAATGTACCTGGTGGGTGCAAACCAAATGGGGTATTGTACTGAATGATTGACTGATGAATGCCGAATACATTGGAATAATGACCACCTTGGAACTGGATGCCACACCTTTTGTTTATAAGTTTTACAGCATAGAATGAGTTCCTCAATGCCATAGACATATGATGGTCAAAGGCTAGATTAATGTCCTCGTGTCCCAAATCCCTAGCTACTGCGTTGACTTTTAGGTATGTGTTGTCAGTATGATAATTAACAGGACTGGTTGACTTTCCAAAGGATAGTATTATGCATTTCTTGGCATTTAGTTTCAGTCCATGGCCCTGACACCAGCTATTTGTCAGCATCAGAACTTCTAGGAGAACATTAGTGTGGTGGGGGAAGTTATGACTGTTCCTAATTTGCAATTATCTGCAAATAAGATCAGCCAAAGCCCCTTGACATTGTTCTTGTTTTCAGAGAAATACATGCCAAAAAAGAGCTGTCCCAGAACTGATCCCTGAGGGACTCCACTGGTGACTGGCCTCTTTGTAAAGGTGGACTCCCCAGTTCTAACTTCCTGGGTCCTGTCTGTGGGCCTCCTGGCTTTCCACTGGGTGGAAAAAGGGTTTATTCATAACCTTTTGAGTTTGTCAGTAATGCCAGAGTGGAGTGTTGTGTCAAATGCCTTGATCAGGTCAAGGTAGTCAGTGTGAACCCCTTTGCCCTTGTCCATTGCTTTGGTGACCTTCTCAAATACGTTCTCCAGGTTGAGCAGGTATGACCTGCCCTTGAAGAAACAAAACTGGGTTTGGTCCACCATATTCAGATTTCCTGTGTCACTATTGATCATTTCCATGATAATTCTTTCCATGACTAGTGAGTCTTCTGAGTCTGTAATTTCCAAGGTCTGTAGATGGCCCAACTTTGTGAAGAGGGATAATGGTTGCTCTTCTCCATTTGATAGGTATGAAGCCTGTTTGGAGGCTATGGTTAAGTAGTGATTCCAGAGGGCTTAATAGGTAATTATTTATGCTACTTAAAAGACAGTCTGAGCTATGGTCAATGCCCTTCGATGCAGTGTTACTGGTCTTAGTGAGGTCATTGATGACATGTTCGTTAGTGATAGTAGGAGAGTTATATTTGAAAGTGTTTCTTGAGGGGAGGATGGGGGAGAGAGGGGTAAAGACAGTCCTAATTATTGGTGGCTCCATTAACAATCACCTCTGCACACAATTGTGTATTACCTTTGAGACTGCACGCATAGTTAAAGAATGCCTTGTGGTTGTCCTTGGTCTGGGAGGCCAAACTTACATCACATTTGGGTATGGTAAACTTCATTTCTCCTCTGAGTTGTTTGTTTGGTGTGATGAGAGTGCTTTTATCCTGCTGGGTGTCACACCTCTTAATTTTTTCCATGATTTTCTTTCTTATATTATACAGCCTATTTATGTTGTGATTCCATCAGGGTGGCTTTTTTTGGGTTAGTTCTATATTTATTTCTGATGGGTACATCTGCCTCTAACATCCATTAACTTGTTGTCTGTGAACAGTTCTGTGCCAGCAACAGTGTTCTCAAGGTTTAGAGGGACTTGAAATTTTGCCATGTTATCACTTAATAATAGGAGGTTAGCCTTAGACTAGTTCATAAGCATTCCAGGGTTAGCTGGGGTCCTGGGTTTTATTTTTACTTCAAAGGAAACCATTCTGTTGTCTGACCTCACCAGGGAAGACATTACACTAGGGGGTGTGCAGTGCTCTCCCCTACTAGTAAAGACCAGTATGGTAAGCATATCAATAATCTGCACATTTGGTGTCATGTATGATTCACGGTTAATAGTGGAGTAATTAAAGTGACTCATGGATATGGTATTGGCTTGGATGATACACGGTTCCAGTAAGATGAAGTACTTGGGTAATAGAGGGGAACCTACAGATTACAAGGAAGTGGTATGGGACTTTGCCTATGGTGATTTGAACTTGGAGAAGCTCAAGTACATCCTTCTGTTTAACCATCCTCGAGGTATATTTATTTTTGGTGTAAACTGAAACTCATCTACCTTTAGTTCCTGTCTGGGTAGTAGTTGGTCTTAATGTGTGGATAGTATTATAGCCTTGCACTGCTGGGGTGCTCCCCATCACCTTAAACCATGTCTAAGTGACTGGACAGATGACAGCATTCTCTAGGGTGAGGAAAGCATATAGGGAATTAAACCTTTAGATTTTTTGATTTGCTGAGTCAGATGTATTTTACGTTTGGCATTGCCCAATAAAAGCACTATAGGAAAGAAAATATTTTAGCTAATATTCAACGGCCTAAACGGGACACATGCAGACCATCCCTAGCAAATCATCGTCACCTGTTGGTCATCACCTTCTATGCTGACAAATATTGCACCCCACCCTCTTACAATGGCACCTGAAACTAACCCAATTATTAAAGGTAGTCATTTTCTGTTTGAATTGTGGCATCATCCTTGGAGAAGTTAAATGCTACTCAAGGCTAGGCTCATAACTGCTTGGGACACATATTCTGAGAGATACACGATGTCTCTCTTCACACACTATATGGAAGTATGTCTCAGGTTATTTACACATACATGAACTATTAAAGTGTGATACTGGTACTTATGGTCCAAAAACCTGAGTGCATGTGTAATGTGGTGGATCATGGCACCACTGAAGCAACTGACTGTGACTATCTCCTTACTCAGCCATGGTGAGAGGACAACAGTGTGACTCATAATGGAGTCTCCAATGACCAGAATTTTGGGTTGTGTGGTAGCTTGCTTAATGACCTAGAAGTAGAGGCTCCATTAGATGTGACTGCATGTGTTGATGAGGGTGTTGTTTTGAAAGAGTGCATTTGGTACTGCTGTGGGCATTTGTTATGTGTGCTTCATCTAGGTAGGAAGGTTATATTTAAGTGCCTCAGCATATGTTGGTCTATGAGTCTGCTTTGTGCTGTGTGTGATGGGTGCAGCATGTGTACTACTGAACACCTGACTGACATTAGTAGTGCTTTGCCTCCAGTGACATTGTACAAATACATTTCTTGCATACCTTAGTTTGCTTGAGAATTAACTAGTTGTCAGTAAACATGAGGGAATTTCTACATTGCATCTGGAAGTCCATATCCACCAATCTGGTAACAGAAATAGTAGGAAAGTTCATATCCATGGCAACAGGCCCTATTTTCATTTAGATGGTTGCTGTGAGAATATATAGTAAAGTCAGGAGTATCTGGTTTACAATGCTGGAGGCAGTGCTTGTCATTGTGCAGACTAGTTACCCTTTGTGCAAATAGGTAGTGGTGAAATTTCAAGAATATTTTTACCGGAAAAATGTTAAATGAAAGTGCCTGCATCTAAACAGGGCACTGCCAAATACTTGAGGGGAAACTAGTGTAGCAAACCCTGGCAATTTATGGATGAAATATTTAAGGAGATACTCTGAAGTTAGGTTATACAGTAGCTAATCAAGCAGTACTTACTGAAAAGAAAGAATTACCTTTGCTGAGAGTGATGAATAGTGAGGATTTACCTAACTAGCTCTACATGGCTACTACTAGTGCTGGTCTCGCAACAGCTTCACACTGATGGGATAATATGCCCCTTTGCTTCTTCACTTACCTGAAGCATAACAGTGGCACTAATCCCAAGATGAGAAGCAGGTCATAGGCTCTTTGGTGATCAACAGTCTTGTCCCAGATGATGCAGGGGGTCCGTAGGCTTGGTGTAGCCTTCATGATAGATGCCTTGAATGGCAGCCAGACCAGTCAGGAAGGTCTCACACAGACACTCACTGCTCAATTAGAAATAGTCAGGAATCAATGACCTCTGTTCCTTTTGTCATTAGGACAAAAGGAGTAGCACAAATTCTAAACTGGCACTTATTAAGCAGTTATCAGTCTTTCCAGTGATCAGCAGTCTTCAGAAAATAATGTCCCTATGTTCCTTCTCTCACCAAGAGCAAAACAGAAGCACTAATCCCAAGATGACTTCTGATGGGCAGGATGGGAGCTATCCAGTGATTGGTGGTCTTGGATCAGATGTTGCAGATTTTAAAGGTAAGATGGAAAAAATGGGATAATATCTTAACAGTTGCAGAGTGAAATAAGCAGTTTGATATGAAAGAAAGAGTAACTCAGGTTTTAGTAGTCTAAAAGGAGAGCCACTAATTTTAAAAGGGTGAGATAGAGTGGATAGGGCTGGGCACTTAATACTCTGACTCTATGAAGTACAATGGGAGACCCAACAAATTTAACCACCTGAAGGGAGAGTGACTTCACAAAATAATAACATATGGGTCTACTTTGGATCGTCGAATTTGCCTTTCACTGAAATGCAAAACACCGAGATGACTTCAACGAAACTCGATCTCTATGAATCCCCGGATCAACAACACTGCTTTACAGGGTAAAAAACCTTGACCACCAAGGTCAACTTTGCCCTTTTCCCCAGTGTAGTGTGATCTTGAAGTTGGTATATTTAGTTAGGCAGGTGAGGGGGGGCATAATCCCTAACTTAAATGGGTTTCAATTTGTTCTATGTAGTTCTTTTCTCCTGGTGGCCAAGTGATTCTTGATGTGTGTGTGTGTGTGTGTGTGTGTGTGTGTGTGTGTGTGTGTGTGTGTGTGTGTGTGTGTGTGTGTGTGTGTGTGTGTACTTTTTACACTGCATGCAGACAACCTCTGACTTCCACTTGCACAAATATGCACACACAGCAAAAAGTGTACACACATGCATGCACCCACCCACACACACACACACACATAGGTGAGAGGTAGCATTTGCTGATCACCATACATTTCGGTATATACATATCTTATGGCATAATCCAGGTAATGCAAATCTTATTAGTAGATGAAAACAAGCCAAGCAAGTGTAAAGCATGCTGATAACATTTAGTTTTGAAACTAATATCATTCTATCAATGCATGTATTTGAATTAACTTGTCTGCTTATTAAAAGTAATGACACTAATTGCGTTACCATTAGCTGGTGAAAGACTACTGCCTTTGCTGTAATTGTTTGTCACAAAATAGTTAGCAGCACTGCAGTGCTGACTGAAAGATTGCCTTTTGTCTCAAAGTAGCTAAGCTACAACTACTGCCCCTTGGTTACTACAGCTAATGATGAAGAGAAATCTGGAAGATGCTGAGCTTGTTATTGGCATTCCGTTGAACCAAAGTCACAGCACTGTCATGCTGGGTAAAGATGTGTTTTGTGCCAGTTTTTATAAAACTGTCATGGTGTATTAAAAATAGTTGCCAGTTTTCTGAAAGTCTTTGTATTTCAATGTTAGAAATTATTCATGGTGTATGGAAACAGCAGGGTATTAATCTAATTAAGAGAATACTGTGCTGAAGTAAGCCTGAAGCATTCTTGCTGCCAGTGTTATGATGGTGAACATTAAGACAGGTATAGCAAGCACCACTGAGTAATAATTTATGAATATTGTCAGAGTCAATGCATTGTATTGTTTTAAAACATGTCTTGTTGAATACGAATGTCACCATTCACACTGTTTTCCCACCCATAGTTACAATGTTGTCCTTTTTAGCTTGTCATTGTGTTTTGATTTGGCATGTTAAGTTGGGGAAGAGTATCAAGAATGTCAATGAACATTTACATTCACACAGGATAAGGGCAAGGATTTTAGGAGTGTTTATGTGATTGGGAGGTGAGGAAGTAGTAAACTTTTATACAGTCTGCTTATTTTTTCCGAGAAAATTGTATTATTAAAATATCATTACACTTCTGATTTAAATATTTCACTCTACCGATATATGCACTGTGAAAGTACATCTTGTAGTCACCTGATGTCTGAAATTAACAAACACATTTCCATAGCATATTCTGGCCTGCTTTCCTTTCTTTATTTCACTTGATAACATTTCTGTATTTTGTATGTTCTATTTAGGTTTGGTACAAGAAACAACATACATGAAACTTCAAGGACTACGTCCTCAAATATGATTCGGTACCCATTTTCTGTCAATTATTTTGGACTCCTTTTAGGATAGGAAGATCAGTGACAGTTTTCATAAAAATTACTTCTACTGTCTTTGTGTTAATTATAGTTTTAATTCTCTTATCTTTTCCAGATCTGTGGTAAGATTTGCATATACAATGTGAAGTGTGACAGGCCTGTGCACTTTGCAAGTGTTCTACCAAGACACATGCTATCCAAAAAGAGGTACTAGTGACAATGACATGGTATAATGCAAATCAGAATATCTCAGTTGATGTCACAACTTATAGGTATGGCTTATGTCAGTCCTGCATCATGCCATACAGATAACTCCTCCTAGGCAATGTAAACTATCCTATTGAGCCATGGTATTTGACAAGTATCTGATCACCTGCAATATGGATGGAGAAAACATACAGTGAAGTCCTGCCACATACAGGTAAATGTGTATTTACATAGCTAAGATGCACTTATAATATGTAAAAGACAATAGTAGTTCCATGGGGGTTTTCCACAGAGAATGCAATGTATTTGAGCCACATAGTTTACTTATCAACTTGACCCTAAGGACCTTGGCAAGCACATCAATGCAGTCATTACCAGAGCAGGAGAAGGTTGAAGCCAAGAAATAATGAGCCCCGTGGTCACAACCAGGATAAACAAGAAAGCTACAGCAGCAAATGCAGGCATGAAATACATGAAGTAAGCTTATATATCAGGGCACTGGTTAAGGGTGCATTCAGTGGTAACATGCAGGATGACACAGGTATGCATAATGTCACACAACTGGTCTTTAAGATTTTTCAACAATTTTGCATTTATTTGTTTTCACATTGAATGGAGCTGTGGTCAGCAGCATAGACCCTACATGGTGCCCTATGAGGGAAGAGCTGTACAGACCGACCACTTTGCACATCTACTGTGGTGCACAGTATCTTCAAGATAGGAGAACACAGATCACAAATTGCACATGGTGGCAGGGCTAGCCACTTGATGGTGTAAAATTTGTCTCTAGGTGATTTGCTCACGTTGACTAATGTTGCAAAAATGTGCATAGGTAGCTACCAGTGAAGTGGGTTGAGGATCCAGCCTACTCTGACCTACACCAGAGACCCATGCTAATGGTGGTTGGGGTGTATGTTCCCCTATTGGCCAGTATGTGCCCACAATAAAAGACCAACAACTCTGGTTAAATAAGCTCTTGGCCAGCTAGTGTCTAGTTGCCCTTAAGTGGGTTAGCTCTGTTGGGTTAAAGCTGGACATAAAACCTATCAACCTGCCAAACATGAACTGAAAATTGCTACACTTAAAGTAGGTTCACTGACAATATGCAGCATGGAAGTGGACGACATGATGATACGGAGAAGGCTGGACATCCTATATATCCAAAAGACAAGATGGAAGGGCAGTGTAGGAAAGCCATTTGGCTTAGGTTCCCGAGTCTACTACTCAGGAGGAGGACAGGCTAGAAATAGTGTGGGAATTGTGGGGAGAGAAAGGCTTCAGAAGGCAGTGAGGGATACCATCAGAATTAGTAACAAACTCATGGCAGGCAGACTCCAGTGTAATGATAAGGCAATATTCATAATTTCAGCATATGCCCCACAGCAAGGTTGTGATAGTGAGAAAAAGAGTGCATTCAGACAGCAGTTACAGGACCTACTAGATAAAGCAGGCCAACTTGAATTGGTGTTGATAATGAGTGACCTGAACACAGGTATCTGGTTAGACAGAATGAGATATGAGGACTGCCTGGTCCACATTGGTGGGGCAACAGGAATAAAGGATATCTGTCTAGCAAATGGCCTGATAGTAACCAACACATGGTTCAGAAAGAGAGACTGTCACAAGGTCACATACAAGAACGGCCAACATGCAATTCAGGTAGACTTCCTCTTAGTAAGCAAAGGACACTGGGTTAGAATCAATGATTGCAAAGTCATCCCCAGTGAAACTGTCAGCCCACAGCGTAAACCACTGGTTGCCACAATCAGCTGCAAGCAGTGGTCAGAGAAGGATCTAAGATCAACAGAGACCAGGCTGAAGACCTGGACATTGACTGGAGAGAAAGTACAGCAGTTCAAGGAATTACTCAGGGCTGTAGCACCCCAAGAAGAGGAGGAAATAGGTGGAGTTGAAGAAGAATGGCAGCGACTCAAAAGAGCATGTGTGGGTACATACGAACTGATATGTGGCTTAGCCACGTATAGAAATAAGGTACATAAAGAAAGCTGGTGGTGCAATGCAGAAGTCTAAGAAGTCATAAAAAGAAAGAAAGAAGCTAAGAAAGGAGTTGTAATAGCAAAGAACAGGGCATAGGAGGCACTCTACTGGCTTCTGGAAAGTGACTCAGTAGGTGGAACAAAAAAACTATATAAGGTTGCAAGGCAAAGACAGAAAGATAAAAAAAGATAGACACCCTTTATAAGGGATGCCAGCAACTACTTGTTTGCCAGTCAACATGACATCAAAGGCAGATGGAAGGAGTGTTTCCAGCAGCTTCTGAATGAAGAAAACCCCACAGTAGCTGTACATCCCCAGAAGCAGCCTTTTTGAGAGAAGAAGAGGAGCCCACCAGTCAAACAATTTATATCAGGGAAAGAAGTAGGCTTAGATGAGGTCACAACAGATATGATAAAGATGCTGGGTGAGATAGGGGAGAAATTGTTCCAGAGGGTACTCATAGCACTGTGGAGAGAAAGACATATCCCAGATTACTGGAGAATAAGCATACTCATGCCAGTGTACTAGAAGAAAGGGGACATCCTCAAATGTGGGCAGTACAGAGGCATCAAACTCCTATCACATTGCATGAAAGTTCTGGAGAGGGTGATTGGTAAATGGATATGCAAAGTAGTATAATGTAAGATTGGAGATAAGCAGTTTGGAGTCAGATGAGGATGCAGCACAACTGACCCAATGTTTGCAGTGAGACAGACAGTTAAGAAGAAGCTAGAGATGGGGAAAGAGTCTAACTGGACATTCCTAGACTTGGAGAAAGCAAATAAGAAGGTCTCTGATTTGGGCAGCATAGCAGTGGTTCGAAGTCTCAGAAACATTAGTAGTATTGGTGCAGGCTATGTACAAAGACCCATTGACTCCAGTACGAACAGTGTACAGTCTCACAGAAGGTCTCTCAGTGTGAGTGGGTGTGCAACAGAGTTCAGCTGTGAGCCCACTGCTGTTCAGACTGGTGATGGACCACATTTGCAAACAATTCAGAGGGGAGAGCTCAACAAAGCTGCTGTATGCAGATGATGTGGCATTGTAGGCAGACTCTGAGCAAGAACTTCAGCTAAGGGTAGGTTAATGGAATGCAAAACTGACGGCTCATGGGATGAAACTAAACACTGATAAGACAGTAGTAATGGCAGTGAATGGGGAAATCAGAAGTAGCTGAGAACTGAGATAGAAAGGAAGATAGTGGAACAAGTAAATAGCTTCAGGTATCTGGGAGGGGTGGTTAAGGAGAATGGAAGTCTGAATGAAGAGGTCAAAGCTAGAATCAAAGGGGTTGAAGCCAATGGCATAGGCTGTCAGGTGTAGTATATGACAGAAGAATGCCAAAGAATCTGTAAAGTAAGGTGTACAAGACAGTGGTGTGACCAGTACTACTGTATGGTACATAAACATGGGCAATAAAGGCAGAGCAGATGAGGAAGCTACAGGTGATGGAAATAAAGTTCCTCAGAAGGGTGGTAGGATGCACACTGTGGGACAAACAAAGGAATGAAGACATAAGGGCAGAAGCCAAATTAGCTCCAATTGCAGAAAAAAATCTTAGAGAACAGACTACTGTGGTTTGGATACATGCAAAAGAGCAGAAGACAATCTGGTGAAGACAATTTGGGACAGATAGGAAGAAGGTAAGAGGAAATGAGGATGTTCAGCAAAGAGGTGGATGGATTGTGTGAGAGAAGGTCTGTGACAGTTGGGTATGAGTGTCAAAGAAGGCAGGAGTGTGGCACTGAATTGACAGAAATGGCAACAGTTAACATGATACCCCGACCCCATGTAGAAAATGGGAAAATGGAGGCCAATGATGATGATGATTGTTTTCACATTGTTTACACTTCAGTCAGGGGCCACCAGATTCATAAAAATAGAATATCACAGATAGTATAAGCATGTCAGGATGCTTATAGTATGTGGTGTGTTCACTGATAGGGTCACTGTAATGATATACCACAAGCAAACAGAGACATGGTTTGCTCTAAGGCATACTATTTGATGCATACAGTCTCTGTGCATGTGCACACTTATGTGGGAGGGATGCCTTAGCGCTGTACTTTATCAAGTATAATGTGTAGCATTTCACTGTCAGTGTTATGTTTGCTTGACTGTATGTAGGTGGCGAGATGTTAATGACCAAGTGACAGACTATATATTGCTCATTATGGTACTTATGTCCCAATGTTTTTCATAGTGATGACGATCACTTCAGCACTGTGCTTTTAGTATGACTACCGATATGTATATAAATGTCAGTAAATGTGCTGCAGGGTGTAACTGGGGTGCACATCAGCACAACAGTCAGTGGTCATCAGTTGCTCATTATCATCCATTAGCAATGCTATTCATAACTATTTGACCTTGATTATGCATTACTACAGACCAGCACTCATTTTCATATAATTTTTGCAAGGGGTATGTTGGTGGGGTGTCCTTGACTGGCTGCAGATGGCTTAACTCTGGTGTTGCCTGGTCTGTCAGAGTGGTTGTGCATATATTTGCACATTGCAGACACTCAGGCTGACTGGTGGGGGGGGGGGGGATTCTCATATGCAACTGTTAAAATGCATATTTGTTTGTGACACTACAGCTGCATATGCTGATGTCATAGCTCAGCAACATTCATTCCTTTTTTCTGTAGCCTCAAGGACACCTTTTCTTTCCTTTTCACTTTTTATTTCAGTGGTATAAATATAACAAAAATTGCCTCCCCTACACAGTATGCTTCAAACCACACTGCTATGTATCATGGGCATTGATAGTAGTCTATATCTGCATAAATACTGAGTGCATGGAGTCATATAGGAACACAGTAAACTATATAAATACTCTTAGTTAGGGCATTGTATGATATGCACAAGCCTGCTGTATGTGACACTATATGCACACCAGCTCTGGCAATTACATACAGTTTTTATGACAAGCCAATAAGTCCTCAGTAAGCAAGTAGAATTTAAAAATGCATTCTGAGCCTCCACATTTTCTTGCATATTCCCTACTTTTAAGCCTAAATAGGGAGATAATGTGAGCAATGTTTTACATTTATTACTGAATGTTAATTTGTGGTTTTAAATACTCTGTTGCTAAGAGTTCTCTCTTATTTTGATTATATGTAATAATTAGCAGTTTTGCTTTCTGATGATCCTTCTTTTGCACTTATACATTATTAATCATTCATAGAAGCACTTACTCCTCATTAAGGCCGTAATTTTATATGTGTTAAATATGTGTCCCTTACACTAACTGCATCTATTTATATGGTTTAACACAGAGGAACTTCAACCATTTTGGCCTCGAAGGCCTACTAAGTTCTGTTCTTTTTTTTTTTTTTAGGAAATATTTTTGTTCAAAGATTTCTATTAATTTAACTATCATTCTTTCAGATGCTGCTGCTACATTTATAAATGTTCCACTGTGCATAAACCGCCTAGCAGACTCATTTAGAGGCTGCTACTTTGGTAGAGCTAGATTTCTTTGGGTATAATAAAACTATGTACCTAGTGCTTCTTTTAGTACAATACCAATGATATTAAAGTGTTAATGTTCTTTCCCTATCTAACCTGGTTATCAAACACCACTATTTGCAAAGGGGAGTATAAAGGTCATCTAAAGAGTAACAGATTAAATGCAGATGTAAAAGACAGCTAGTCTGAAACTGTACCTACAAAGAAAATAACCTGTTCTTCAGGGGTTGTGTCATTCCTCCAGTATTATTATCTCTTTCCAACCAAGTCATTAATAAACATATTACTCCTGATGTCAAACAGGTAGCACAAACTTTTGTTCTTTGGAAGTACTTTTCGTATCAACATGGTAGGCAACTGACAGACAATGGTATGGTGTTTTTCAGTACAAAATAATTCAACAGTGTCACTCATACTGCATGCAAGAAATCTGTGTACCGTTGTTCTCATTTACTTATTGTTTTAGTAGAAGCAAAGCTACCATTTCTCCTAACCTCTTCTGAATCTTATAATTGCCTCTGGAATTCAAGCTATGTTCTAAGTAGTAGAGGTGAAGCAGTTAGCCAGCAAATGGTTTTAAAAGCCCTCAATATACTGTACCTATTGATATTCCTGCAGTGATGAAATGTTGTCTTTTAGCTCCTCAGGCAGTCAGTTGTGTTGTTCTAACCATTCTAGCATACTACAATAATCCCAGTTCCTGACTGCTATTGTAGAGTTATGTTTTGTAGAACAATGTCTGGGGCTTGCAAATGTTTTAAAAATAAGACTGGTGGCTAGGATAAGATGCAGCTACATAGTAATTTTTTTTTCAGATATGACCATTAAGTGGTTTCATTTGTTAAAAAAATGTGTGACAGGTACTCTGTGCAAATAAATGAAGGCAAGCACTAAGTATCTAAATCTTTTCGGTCTGTTTTCTTCTTGAAACAATTTCTATCAGTGGACGATTATTTTTGTCACAGTGCTGGCATTGATTCATTTGACATTCACTGGATCTTCAAACGTCCTCTGCACTGCCAAGTATTTTAATCAGATTGCATAATTTGATATGCAACTATAGTTTTACAATCAAAACTTCTGACTCTCATTATCAGTATTTAATAACAACTAGCTTCATGTTTACAAAGATATTACTGTCTAATAGCTATTGGTTGGCTGCGATTAAAAACACGTTTCCTTGCTGCCATGTAAAGCAGGTTATAAGAGCATGAAATTATTAACCCCGGGATTTATGAAGCTTGCGCCAGGCGCAGGCATAGTGTCGGTGATCTAATGCCAAATATGGCCGCCGAGCGATTCAGGTACGAGCTGTTTCCACGTGCACTACCAGCATACATCACAGCTGCGCAGCTCCGGGTGCATGTATGCTAATTACTCTATGCACAGCAGTGTAGCATGCAAATGAAGGTATATAGCGATTCATGAAGTGGTGCAGGCATAGCATAAGCATGCAGAAATGTAAACCAAAAAAATGGTTTACATTTTTTCAAACATAAAATGGGAGCCATGACAGCAGACCAAACTCACGTATTATACTGTTAATATAAAAAAAATGCACAACACATAAAAAAGAACATTTAATGTCATGGCCAGACTAACGCAAAGTAAAATCGCAGTGCATTGCCGCGCAAATGGGATCACAATGAAAATATATTTATATGTAATAAAACATCAATGTAACGCATTTTATGAATTCCCCATAATAGTCAATGGCACGCATGCTACACCACAACCATGGCACAAGGGTTGCTAAGGGTCTGTGACAGTGTTCTGTGTGGTAACTAGGAATTAGTAGTCAATGCCATGCAAATGAGACAAGTAATACTGAATCACAAAATCTCCGCCGGAGTAAAGGATGTACCTCAAATCGTAGCAGTACAACACGGAGGTGTGGCCTGGAGATAAAGATGACATCAAGAGAGGGATGCACCACCTTAGCTGTAAGCACATTGGAGCATTGCTAATCCGGGTTGCCTGTTGCTAAGCAAAGTCGCAGGATAGGGGTGTGGAAGTAGCCATAGCTTTGCTTAGCTGAGAGCACACAAGGTAACTGAAAGTGCATGTGAACATGGATGAAAACACACTCGAAACCCGGTAAATGGCTGTGCGAGGTGTGCACCACAGCTGAAACAGGAAGGATACGGGAAGACAATAAGGAAATGCTGCAGCATGGTAATTGGAGTACAAATGAGTAATTAACACCAAGGAACTCACAATGGGTCATTGACAACAGCTAACAAGGTTGCTAGCAGCTACCTGCAGAACAGGAAAGGGGAGGTGCCGTACTGCAAAAAAAAGAGAACTGTCACAGCAGAACAAAGCAAACTTGCAGTAGATCAGCTACATAACACATTCGCAACACAATCCTGGGTTGGGAAAGTACAAAACAAGAAAGCTGGCAGCTGGATGCATGCCTGACAATGGGAGGGAAATCGGGTTAAAAAGTGAAGTAAAGGGCAATAGATGAATCATGGCAGCCAAGCGTAATTCAAAACCAAAGGCCTCACAATAGTAGTACCTGCTCTAAAACCCATAATTAAAATACCCTGCAGCTGGAATTGCATACACCCAATTACACCAGCAGCATCCATTGCTCAATAGTATAAAGTGTGAAAGCAGCTCACACACACTTACGTATTCCCAGACACTCTGCACCATTGTTGTATACAGATGGGGAACTTTTAATATGTACATGTTAGGGGCTGCCATAGCTTTGATTCACCGGCATGTGTTGGAGACTGACAGTGGTGTGGAGGATGATGCTGACAATCATCTCAGGTGCCAGAGGAGGAGAAGAGTGTTCAGACCCAGGGTAACCTGCCGGGGGCTACATGATCTGGAGATAGTAGAGCATTACAGGGTGGACAGGGACACCATACAGCACTTGCTTAGCTGTACCAGCCATGCCTCAGAGCCAGAAATAACAGAGGGGAACCCATCCCAGTGGACACAAAGGTATGTGTAAGCTTGAGAATACTAGCCACAGGTACCTTTCAAAGACCAACTGGGGATATCATGGGGATCTCACAGGCATCAACATCCAGGGTACTCCACCAGCTCCTAGATGCCATGTTACCACATGCCAATGAGCACATATACTTCCCCCGAATGCAGGAGGAGTTGGCCAGCAATATGTGTCTCTTTCACCATGTGACAGACTACCTGAAGGTACAGGGTGCAATAGAATAGACTGCATGCACATACACATCAAGACACCACTCGGTGAGCAGGGTAGGCACTACATAAACCACAAGGGATACCCCTCCATCAACTGCCAGGTCATGTGCAATGCCCAGGGTATTATCATGGATGTGTGTGCAGGCAGCCCTGGAAGCTATCACGACTCCCACATCTGTTATGCCTCACAGCTGTATCAGGGATTTGCTAGGGGGGACATCCCATATGGACACCTGCTGGGTGATGCTGGCTATGCACTGAAACCATGGATGATGACTCCCATCAGAAATGCACACACACCCATTCAAGAACACCATAATGAGGCACACGCAGAAACCAGAATCATCATAGAGTGTGTGTTTGGGATGCTGAAATCACGGTTCTGTTGCTTGGACATATCTGCTGGAGCCTTGCAGTACTCTCCAGGCATGTGTGCCCACATCTTCATAGTATGAGCCATGCTACACAATGTGATCCTACAGAAACAGCTGCAGCAGGGACAGAATGGTGAAAGCCCTCACAGCCCACCACCATTGCCAAGGGCCCCACAGGCACAGAGGGACGCAGACCATGAACACCCTGTGCCAGCCACAGTAGGCAAATGGAGGCGTGCCCAGTATGCCCATGCCTTGACAAAGAGGGAACATATAGCACACACATTGACAGTGTAGGCACCTATGGACTGACACCCTTCTCCACCTGCACACACAGGAAACATGGATGGCACACACACATGACCTCCTGTAAATTGTCATGTATAGGTGGTCTACTGTGTGCATCCTACATAGGCAGCCCTCAACTATTCTACACACAACTGCCATTGGCACAAGGTAAGTCAATACCTGAACAGTAAATTAAGCTATCAGCATGTGTCAATACTGTATGTATAGGATTATAGGTACATAGGTAGGTACATGCCTAACTTCCCAACGCCATTCATAAGCATAGCCAAAATGTGTCTGCTATCACCACCCCATTGATTAACTGTCCCTCTGTGGAGCAGAGTCAATTATGTGATCCCTGGGGTGTATCCACTGTTCCCCACCCACTCTGCAAGGATTCCCTGGAATGTTAGTGAGGGGTTCCATATAATGTAATCAGGGATGTAGTTCCAAATCATGGGGAGTACTCGTGACAGGAATCTGTCACTCCAGCATCTTCCAGTTATGGTTGTGGCAAGGTGTAGCTCATTACAGTGTGTGGCTCACTGTGGCATGGATTCCCATAGGTGGAGCATATCCATTAAGCCTGAATTGGACACAGCTTTGTTGGCCAGCAAATATCATCTCTGAGTAAATGAGATGCCACTGAGTAATGCAAGAGTTTATTCAGTCTGGCAGCATAGGACACATGTCTGAGGACATTATCCCTCTTTGCGCGGTACATTCGTGGCCCTTCCAGCTGTCGGATGTGTCTTCTGAGGTACATCCAAAATGGGTTATCATACTCGATGATGGGATTGATGAGTGATGAGTAAAGGGGCAGAATAACCTAAGTCTGTTTAGATGCGAACTCTTAAGTAATCAGATGGCCTACATAGACGGATGTTTTAACTACTTCGCAGATATGACTGTCAAAGGAGAGATCACTGTGTAATGTAGTCCCCACATACCCATTACATCATCTGAATTATAGTGTCTGCCACTCATGTGTTAACATGTGTGTGCATAGTTTCCCAAAATGGAATGACCATGCAGTATGTGGCCTTTAGCTGGAGGCCATCACTCTGACACCCTGTGTTGGTCTATGTGAGGCTCCTTGAAGGATGTCTGTGATAGCTGGACTGCCAGTTATGGCTCCCAGTCTGCAGTAATCACCAAACATGGCCTGCTGTAGTCCACCTGTGTTAGCCCGCAACTCTGAGAAGTATATGGCAAACAGTAGGGGTCCCAGGATTGAGTCCTGTGGGACACCAGTTGTGAGTGGTCAAGAGTTGACCTGGCGGCTGCTAGGCTTACCATGTGGGTTCTGTGTGTAAGCCTGTTGCAAACCAACCTGTAATGTATGGGTGTATGTAGTGGCTGGTGAGTGTAGAAATAATACCTGAGTGGGGAATGGTGTTGAAACCCTTGGCGAGGTCCAGGTAGTATTTGTGAACTACCACACCCCACACCTAAAGTCTAGGTGACTGTAAGATGTCAAACAGGTTCAGCAGGCATGATTGGCACTCAATCAAGCTGACCTTGGATTGGTCAAGTGTCTAGAGGTTACCATTTTCTATGCTAATGAGTTCCATGAGGATGTGCTCCATAGCCATGCAGATCAGGTTACACAGGCTTATGGGGTGCTAGTTACCATGGTCAGTTGTGTCACCACCTTGGTGGAGTGGAATAGCTGTTGCCATGCGCCAGTGAATGGCCATGTAGCCTGTGAAGAGGCTGATGTTGAATTGCTATATTAGTCACTTTGTCTTGTAGTGTCTGCAGGATGCTGTCTGAGACACCATCTGCCTCCATTGACACTCTGTCATGCCATTTGAAAGGGCCATTACCACCTGTATGTCTCAGATGTCTGGGATACTGTATGTTTTGGGTATTGTTGGGGGCCCTGTAGGGGTGAAGCTTGCTCTGAATGTATCATCTAGTGTGTTGGTGATATCAGTAGGGTCAGTATATTCAGTGCAATATTGCACCAGCACAGTGCAAATCTGTGTGTTACTGCTTACATCCTTGACATAGCCAAAGAAGCCTTTGTGGTCATATTCCAAATCCATGCCTATTTACCTGTGGATGTCAGCCTTGGATGATTACAAGAGTAACATAAGTATCTTGCTAATACTGGTCATGGACGTCTGCATGTCTTGGGATTTGCTGTTGTTCTGGACTACTGTTCTACTTCTCTTGTATAGCCTGTATAATGCAGGGGTTCAGCAGACTGGTATCCTTGTGTAGGAGTAGCAAGTCCTGGTTTACCATTGATGGCACGACCCATACATTTTTGTAGGTGCTTATAGAGTGCATTTGTAATTCTGTCTGTATCTTGAGCAGTGTCATCCCTGAGTGTGGGGGCTGTGAACCCTCCCACCTCTGTCATTAGTACTGTAAATTTAGCTGTAGAAAAGGTATCCACCATGTGTTCCTTGTGTGGGGGAGATGGTTGGGAGTGGAAATCATCAGTGAATAGTTCATGGTCATATCTAAACAGTGACCGGTTTACCTCTGCTGTAGTGCACCTGTTGTGCATGTCAGCAATTACCACTTCTAGTATGTTTTCACCTCTCGTTAGTCCATCTACCAACTGATACAGGCCATATGAGGTGATAAATCCCAGGAAGTGCTGGGCCTGGAAGTGAATACTCGAGTAGGTTGTCCAGTTAAGTGTAGGGTAGCCAACACTGACCAATAACAGGGTGTCTGGTAGGACTGTCATATTTACTACTGTCTCCAGATAGTTGTAGTGGTGCTCCTGGGTCATGGAGGGTTATCTGTAGCAGCTCACAATTTGCATTGCAGTCACAGCTGATGTTAGCTACACATGGATGATCACAGCGGTATCATGCTGCCCCACTAACTTGGTGGTGTAGGTATCCCCGATGAATATGGATACACCCCCTCCATGTCTATGCCAGTCCATGTTCAGTGGCTGAAATGTGTGTTATGGGTTGTAGTCTGGTAGTGCTGGTGTGCTCACAGGAGCCTCATACAGGTTCCAGTCACAGAACAGATGTAGATGTTGTCCATACTGAGGGGTGCTGTGAGTGCGTGCATGTTGTGAGTACTACCCCTGGTGTTGAGTAGCCTAACCCTCATTGAACCCACTATTGTGCAGTTCATAGAGGTGAGATTCACCTCTGGGACCTGCCTAAAAATGGCACCATTGGGGCGCCAATAGCCTTGCCCGACATTCCAAAGCTTTAGACTGACACATGCAAGTTGTTATGGCATTGTTGCAGGCATGTTTCTCATCTGTGCTTGTATCCCATCTTTCCTGTAGGAAACCTACTGTTAAGCAGTACAAAGCCTAAAACCTATACATGTCCACTAGCTTCCTAGATAGGTGTTTGGAGTGATTATCTATCAGTAGTCTGTATGCTATTGCTGTACTTAACTGTTGTCTGACTACATAGTGATTTTACACTGTATATTGTGATCAGAAAACTCTGTATAATCACATATGATGTTGGAGATGGCCTGCACTGTAGAGGTTCACAGATAGGTAGTAGGCTATCTGCCCAAGGGCATTTAGAAGCATAGCTACAGTGTGGTGGCTTTACCTGCACCATTGATGAAGTAACTGAGCCTCTGTCAAGCATAGCCAATGAAGTGATTCTAGGCAGAGTTGCTGGAAGGTGTTGAAGACTGGGGTGCTGTAGGGTGATAAGGGCACATAGTGATCTCAAAAGGGAGTGTTAACATGACAACCAAACAGCATTCAATTTCCCCAACAGGTCTTGCAGCTATAAAAGTTGAGTGGCTCCCCCACACCCAGGCTGTATGTTTCTGGGACACATGATCCCAGGGGTGTATATACTGTTGGCCAGTCACACATCAAGGTTTACCCTGAAGTGTGTCAGTGAGGGGCTATGCCAAATGTAGTTTGGATGTTAATGTATAGTCTCTCAATTCATGTGTCATGTCGGTATTTCGAGGAGCTCACTGGGTGTGGGTGGCTCTGCCTGTTGTGTAGCCAAGCTTACACATAGGATTCATGGACATAGGAAATAGGCAGAAGGAATGTTAATGCCAATAGTGTAATGGCTACAGCATTTGGATAATATCTGTGCAGTCCTGGTTCAAATCCCAATAAAGTCAGAGATGCTTCACATGTTACATAGCATACCTTAACCTCAGCTTGCATATATAAGTAGTATTCCAAAGAATAATAAACATTTGGAACACACAACCACTGAAATGTGCGTTAATCACCCTTGCACTACCAGTGCCTGCTCTGAGAGATAAAATGACCACTGCCAGGATTAGAACATGCAACCATATACTCAATCTTCACAATAACCTACCACTAAGCTACCTGCAATGTAGCAACGGCAGTTGTGTATTTTGACAGGTTAAAACACAAAAGGAAGGATTGTGTGGAAATAGGACAAACCGCCATGTACCCAATGAAAGGTGTGTGATATATATATATATATATATATATATATATATATATATATATATATATATATATATATATATATATATATATATATATATATATATATATATATATATATATATATATATATATATATATCTATAAAAATCAACGTATATATATATATATATATATATATATATATATATATATATATATATATATATATATGTATAGAGAGAGAGAGAGAGAGATAATCACATTGCCACAGTGGTCAGGAAATCCTTCTATGTGGCAGACCTCCTCACAAAAGGTTTCTCATCCAGAAAAAAAGAGGTCATTGTTCCCCTCTACTCATCACTCATTAGACCCATTATAGAGTACAATGCCCCTTTTGGTATGTACCTCACAAGACATCTACAACAACTGGAAAGGCGGCCGCAAAAATACCTCACAAAGAGCATTACTGGTCTCAAACAGATGCCTTATGCAGACCGTTTAAAAATACTCCAGCTTCATTCCGTCGCATATCGCCTACTCAGAGGCGATCTCTACCTAACATACAAAGCTATGTCAAACCCAGAGCTGTTGGACATGCTCCACTTAAAGAAATCCCAATCCCTCTGAGCTACACGCTCTAGGGACCTAAACC
Source organism: Protopterus annectens (assembly GCF_019279795.1). NCBI lineage: Eukaryota > Metazoa > Chordata > Ceratodontiformes > Protopteridae > Protopterus > Protopterus annectens. The sequence goes on from NC_056734.1 coordinate 867,192,158, forward strand.
TTGTCACCACAATAAACCGAACATGCTGGAGGGATCAATTCCTGTCCCAGAGACTTCCCATACTCTGGAACAGACTACCTATCTATGTCAAACAGAGCTCCTCATTAGCACTCTTCAAGAAAAATCTTGACGATTGGATGGGTAATAGGAAATTCACCCCGGGGATCACTTCAGTGGTTCTGCTTGACAGGGGCACAGGAAAATAATTTTCTTGGGGGGCGAAAACCAGGGTACCTTTTTGGCTAGGCTTGTATAGGCCCTAGGGCCAATAACCTAGTACCTACCTATGAACCTATGAGAGAGGGAGAGGGAGAGAGAGGGGTATATGTCGATATATAGGGATATACATATATATGTAGATATATATAGATAGGTTAACAACATCTACACAACCATGGAGGTACATATAAATGGGATACCAACCAAATACAGAATGCTTGACATACCGAAAGACCAGAGTACTGAAACACCAGAAGCATGAGTTTTAAAATCCCGATGGTAAGGGACATTTAGTTAGTGCTTCTGGTGTTGCAGCTCAGGTAGGTTACTGTATGTAAGTGTGTTTCTGAGGGCTGTATTGTGTGTAAGTGTGTGTTCTGAGTGTGGTGTGTGTTCCTGGGGGACTGTAATGTGTGGGTGTGGGTTTGCTTTGTGCATCTTTTTGTGCAATCTCGGAGGTAGAATATTAAAGTGGGGGTGTGTGGGGGCACAGCCACCCACATCGGGGTGTAGGGGGGCTTGCCTACCTGTTCATATGTAGTGTAGGATGGTTTGTTTGGATGTGGTGGGTAGCAGTGTGTCTGTGTGTGTGTGTCTATTGTCTGACTGCGGTCCATCTGATGTTAGTGTCCCCACAGACTCTAGCAGTGGTGCTGAATGTATGATTGAGGCACAGACAGGGTTGTCAAGGGCTGAATCTGTGCCATTGGTTGCCATTCCACCTATGTCCCCCTCATCCCCGTACACAGTCCTCATGCCTGCACATACCCCATCACCAGTGGCCATAGAGGAAGGACAGTTGGCGTGTGGTAGCTTGAAACAGGAAAGTGTGGAGGCTATGGAAGGTGTGCCTGCACACCATGGTGTCAGCCAACTGACTGGTGATGCCCCACACAGGCATGTGGCCAGTGCTGCTCATAGGAGGACCTCTGGCCAGCATGCCCCTGCAAGACAGAGCACAGCAGCTGTTGTCACCAGATGCATGTTTCATGCTGTAATGGAGGCACAGGCATGTGCTGAATGGCACAACAGAGAAGATCAGAGGCTTCAGATGGCTGCTGTCCATTCTTTAAACAACATCATCCAGGCAATGGTAAATGCTCAACAGCAGATTGCTGAAGCTTTGGATAGATGATTGGGTGACATGGTTGGAGTCCTTGACCATGGCATTACAATCTGCGAGTGTGAGCTGTCTGTGTTGGAACATGTGGTAGGAGAGAGCTGTCGGGCGGGGATGTAGGCCTGCTAAATCACCTGTTTCAGGTCTATGTGAACAAGCTACTTCACATGCCCGCTCCAATAGTGGCGGTAGCAGCAGCAGTGCAACTGGTGCTGTGCTGTCCACACCATGACACAGCAAGCCACGTGCATGTGGCCCTGGACAGTTCCAACAGGGACATGGTTCCCGTGGACATGTGTCATCAGAAAGTACCCAATCTGCACCTCTGCCTGGTAGTGCCCGTGCAACCCCTGGCATGCACAGGTCACGTGGCCATGACCGGACACTTTGAATTGTAAAACCTGGCCTGTACAGTCCACAGCTGTCAGTAATACCCCTGTGTAGGCCAGACACATGCCAGAACTGTGTGCATATGCACACACACACACCGGAAACATATGTAGGGCACCACAACACACACATGCATAACATCCACACATGCCCAATTAGATCAAAGGTCCTAACCCACTCACATGATGTCATCCAATGGTGCAACCTAGGCCTCTGGCAAACATTATCACCATGTGCATATGATGATGCCTGTGCCGCATCCCTGTCCTCCGCACCATTGGTGCAGGGGCATGATCATATGGTCTGATGCACAGGGTAAGCAGACTAGGAAGATAAGTGTAGATTACAATTGTGTACTGTTGACAGGCAGCAGACATACCATGTAGTACAGGTTTACAATGCATTTCATACTGTTAACAGTATGTGTCTTGTGTAACAACAGTAACTGCATGTTGGTCATGATGTTCTGCTTTCCTCTTTCAGGTCTAATTGCATGTGCCGATGGATGTCAGTGTTTGCAGTTAGTGTCCCATATGTAAATGTGGACTACTCACAGGTATGTATGTAAATACCAGCATGCACCTTGTAGCTTCCACATCACAGTTAGAAAGTCCCACATTCCAAACACGTCTACTGATCCAAGAGCATGATAGCTGTGTATTAAGCTACTGTGGCTACAGACGTGACATCCATACTGGGTGACATCACAGGTGCAGTTACATGGAGTGGTGAGGTAAGAGAGCGGTCTAGCTGATGACAAGGGTAGAGGCCAGTGGGAAGTGTGATGCCTCATTGGGAAGCAGTAATACACATTCCCATGACAGGATGTGAACACACAACTGCACCCACACATTCAGGTATTCACACATATATATTCAGAGACACAGTAACACACCCACACGCTCACAGATTCACCGACACAGTAACACACACTCACACACACAGTTGCTAGTGTTGAGGTGAGGACCCCTGCCTATGTGCAAATCATCATTACAGTACTGTGCACCTACATGATGCGCCACAGAGATTACACATGTACAGGTAGTCAGTATGGCCTAAGATCGTGGACATCAACACGGATAGTAGATTGCATTGCCTGGATGGGGGGAGGGGTCTTATCAGTTCACTATGGTAACATACATCCTCACTCCAGGGACCAGACAGCCGCACACACACACACACACACACACACACACACACACACACACACACACACACACACTGTGGCATTCACTATTGAATACACCTATGTCACGCACATACAGATACCTCACATATGTGAGATACACACCCCTGCCTATGTCCTGCTTTATACATTGCAGTCTGTACAGATGTCTACAACAGTGTACAGGAGAGTGAGTAACAATTGAGATGTATTCTCCACCATACGTGACATATATGGACACAGACACAACCACACATGCCAGTACTGTGAATCAAACATCTGCCTATCTCATGATATGTATGGCAGACGTACAGCAGTATTGCATGCATTACAAAGTGTCCTAATGGTTCCTTTGGCAACTGTGCTGATATATGCACATGGGAGGTCTTAACTGTTACAGGTGTCAAGTGATTTACTTCGGTGTCACCCTGACCACTGTCTATGTTGTGTGTATTGCCCTTCAATTAACAAAACCATAGCTTAGCGGTTACAAAGGTTAACTTTACTTTACTTTTTTAAGGTAGGACCACTTGTGACACACCTGTGAGCTGTCCTCAGCAAACATCCATCTGCAAAGATACCCCATCACTTAGTTATGTCCACACATCTGTCCATACCTGAGGCACATCTTTCCGTACGTTCAGCATATCACCATATACAGTTGGCAATGTTGAGGCTGCATTGCAACTGCATGATGTACTAAGACACACGTCACCTGCATACATCAGCCACTGCAGACGCATGGTATCTGAATGCACACCACTACATGTACATGTGTGCAGGTCCTACAATCCTGTCATTTGGGCATGTTTGTAGGCATTGCAATTGGTGGACATGTGTAATGACATACATGACACATGGACTGTTGTATGATATGATAGGTATACTGGGTGACCAGTACAGAGGGAATGTTACCTCTTTCAACATTGATATCACACCTTATGTACTGTTAGCATTCAGCAGCTATGGACCTACATTCCATGTGCATGTGTGTAATGGCTGTAGCCACCTGTCTGCACAAAGGACAACAACAGCTATGCTAGTTACATATATGTTGTATGTGTTTGGCATGTACATATCCAGGGCAGGTACATGTATGTCATATCCAAACATGAGGGTGTTTACTGGTGTACAGCAACAGTCATAATTTAATGCTGTAAATAACCGAGGGTCCCTGGTATGTGTACAGCTGACCTGGTTACAGACAGTGGTATCATTGCATTGCATAACACATGATGCAACTGTGTTGGTACATAGGTACTCTGCACAGTTGATGTAGAGCTTGGTACAGTCTACTGGTCAAGGATCACATGGCGGTGTACTATTATATGTCCTACCACATGTATGGATGTGCGTTGGTGGTCCGAGGGTATGGTGGTGTCTGAGAGTCACATACTAGAATGCAGCTTTTGACACTGTGTGCTGTACATGACTCATCTGTGATGCCTTTTGTGGGAGTACTGGTCAGTACATGTGAGTGGCCTTTATGTATGTGGGGACACCACCACCTGGTGCGGTCCGTGCTTGTGTTATGGCCCACATGTCTGGTTCTGAGGTATATAGTGGTAGTGCTATTGTGCACTACAGAGCCTTCAGCCAGGTGTTTCTCACTGCACAGATGTCAGTATTCCCCATTGTTGGATCTACAGTGAGCAGCTGTGATTACGGACGCTACACATCTAGCACTGGTTAGCATAAGCATACAATGCAGTTGTTCTCTAGGTGTCAGGGTGTTAGCCTGTGTTTAGGACATTTGCCTTGGAATGGCACTATATGGGTGAATGCGACCTAGGTATTATCCCCACTCCCTTGAATCATGGATGCATGTGATATGTGACAAAAGCCTGTCTACTTTCAGTCATGTCATCCCAGAATGACAAACACTGGACAACCTCGTAATTACAGCAGGACATTGGCTCATTGTGTTGGTCAAGCAGTTGCCACTCCTAGCAAGACATCACTTTGAGTGGTAGTATTGTGCTTGGTATACAATGGTACATCTAAGGTGACGGACAGCAGCAGACGTTGTCAGATATATGTAGTGCAGTGTTCCTGCTAACAATGACAACTACTAACACCAGAGTCCATTACAATGTGTTCTTTACATCTAACTGTAATAGCATGGTCACTGTGGCCTTCCTTGTTTAGAATCAGAGTGCATCCCAAACAGCCCTGTGCTACTAAGTGTATGAGCATGCCCAATATAACCTTGTGTAGATGGACACATAGTGCATTCTGAACAGCCCTGTGCCACTAAGTGTGTGAGCATGCCCAGTGACACCTTGTGTTGGTTATGTGTCTCTATGTGTATGGGCATGGCCATTGTAACCCTGTATAGTGATAGTAGTCGTCCATTCCAGAGATGGGAATACCCCAGTTCAGGATGGATTCCTACTTTAAACACACAGGTTCACAGGTATGTACATCTTAACTGCCAGCATCCCTGTTGATGTCCACATTCCTCGAAGGTCATAATGACAGCCTTGAAATGTGTAGTCTCTGTGGTGCGACTCATAACTATGTAGTGTTGTGATAGTGATCTGTAGATAGGCAGGTGTTCTGTTCCCACCACTGGCATGTGTGTGTGTGTCTCCATCTGCCTGAGGACTGAATAATGCTTTTAGACTGCTCACACTCCATACAATTCATATACCCACCTTTGGCAAGGCTGATGATGTCACCCACCTAGAAATACACCTCTGGGAGTGCTGTGACCCAGTAATTTCAGTAGTGCATTCTATAACTGCATAGTGCTGTAGTGTGATAAAGTAGTTAGGTCAGTGTTCTAATCCCAGACTTTCCAACTCTGTGTGTGTGTGTGTGTGTGTGTGTGTGTGTGTGTGTGTGTGTGTGTGTGTGTGTGTGTGTGTGTGTGTGTGTGTGTGTGTCTGCCTGTGTGAGACAAGTACAGTGCTTTGTAGAGTATGCACTCTCTGTAAAAATCACATGACCACCTTTGTCAATCCTGCTGTTGTCACTCACCTAGGAATATGCCTGTAGGAGTGCTGTAACCCAATATTTGCCATAGCGTGTGCCCTATAAGTGTATTGCTGCAGTGTGATACGGTAGGTAGGGGTTCAAATACAGGACATGACAAGTGTGTGTGTTTGACTGTCAGATCCTGTGTAGAGGTGGCTGTGAGTGTCTAACCACTGGACATGTTGGGGAGCGGATTTTGTAGTTTTCCTATATGGTGTCTGTCTTATGATACATTGGCCACTTCACGAGGAGTACAGCTGTCAGTCAGCCATGGGACTGTGTTGGCAAGCCATACCCCTACATCTGGCAAAAGGCCTGGTGAACAAAGTATGCAACCCTACTAGTACCTGGTATATATCCTGCACCCATGCGCCATACACAAACACACTTGCCTAGGATATCCCACTATGTTGCTAGTATCATGCACATTGATGACAGGTAGTAGGCATGGTGTGAATGCAGTGGCCTGCAGAGGACATGGCACCTTGTACAGCGGTACAATAGGCACATATTTGTGGACAATGTGCCTTCACTATGTTCCCCACTGGATGCCTGCAACATATGTGGTGCCATCAAATGTGATCCACAGAGGCCATACAATGCCATACACATGTGCCGTGTATGGACCAATGCCACTGACACCAGGGAATACCTGTATCATACTATCAATGCAGGTGCAGGGTTGGCCTACTCACTATAAGCAGGTTTCACCACACCAGGCCAATATTGGCATATCGGGGATAACAGTCTGTGTACACAACATGTGCCTGCAAAACCAGGTACACCTGTACATGTCACTGTACAGTATTGTTGGACATGCACATCCCAGGCAATGTCCATGTGAAGGACTATCCAACACAGGCATGGCATGCATTGCAAAGCTATGGCCATACACATTGATAACCAGGATGACAGGGCAGATCATGCAGTACCCATCTGTGTGGGACATTGCAGACACTACACCCCTGTACCACACTGCACACCATTGTCAGGTGACATGATGCCAAGGATTACCCCTCACCCAGCCTTGTACAGTCATCTTGCACAGCCATCCACTACACACCCATGAAGCAATGCATATATCAATGTCAGTATTGGCACCTTGGGTCTGCATGCGGGTTATGATACTCCCAACCACAATCACTCCCAGTATAACCCTCATTGGAATACCAACAGCTGTCAAACACTTTCACATGCCCTAGCCCATAGAACCTCCAGATATCCCCTGTGGTGCATGTAGTCCTGTGCATTACTGCAGTGTGGCAAACTAAGTAGTTAGATTGTGTATTTGTGGCCCTGGCAAAGAGTGTCAATGCATGTCCATTAGAGAGTGTGGTTGTGGTGACAATGGCATCCATTCACGTGGACAGCCATGTGTGCTACACCTAATGTATGTCTACTATATCTCTGTTGCACATGTCTCTCACCTACACCCATATATGTTCTTACAGCATAGTAAAATGTCGGCTTTGTGGCACATGTAGTAACATCATGCACATGTAATAGTAATAACTAATCAGTCAGGGGTTTGACCTCTGTACTCTTAGGCATGTGGCAGATGATGCTTAGGGTTTAGTCTCCAAGCCCTTCTCTGGTGTACTTTGCCTGTTCCACCCACACACTCTCTGGTGTATGTGGAGGTGTACACCTGCTCAGCAGCAGCATGTGTATTGTAAGTGATGGACATGATCAGATGATGGCCTCTGCACCTATTGCTGTCCTCCTCTAGCTGATTGCATGTGGAACAGCTGTGATGGTGTTCCCATAGCCATTTGCATGATAAACACAGTACACTATCAAGGAAAATCACGTTGGTATTTGGCCATGCCAGTCGCTGTGAGTGGTACCTGGATGTGGTAGTCTGAAATGGCATCACAGATGATATCTGAATGTACCTCATACATCATACACAGTGGGAAATAGCCTAAAGGCAGGAGGGTGATGTGCCACACATGGCTATAGCATGTAAGTGTAGCTATGCTGCATTGAGACTACTGCCTGTTTAACATGTTGTGTGTGGTAATGGCTATTTTGCATGTTTTAATACAGACATGACAGTACTCTGTTCATGAGGGACCCCCATCTGTAGGCCCATCTATGAGCTGGTCAGTGTGTGGAACCATTTGTGTCTTGTGATACACACTGAACACACATCTGTGCACAGCAGGAGCATAATGTGAGGATTGCAGACAGCACATGATGATAGGGAGGTGTTACTGCCATCGCATCCCTGACTGGACATATATCACATGAAACAGTGGTATGACAGACACTGTCTGGGGTTCCCAGAGACAAGCCAATAATGGGCCACTGTTCATAGCTGCGGTCACACGCCTACTACACATTGTACAGATGTCATGCAGTATATATGCATGTGTTGTGCTCTCTCTGCAAATGTATACCATCTGTTGTGTTCGGTTGATGGTGATATCTATGCATACTGTTGTAGGTAATCCTGAATGCTGTTATCTATCACTAAGCCATATGTGGGTTTAAACTGCAACACCATAGGCTGTATGGGTTGGGAGGTCCTGGCAGAACCTTCTGTCCCACTTCAGCTGACCATGACACCAGGCACCAGCACATCTGGGGCCCAGCCTTGGACCTCAACCTCTGTTGACTGCACCACCTTCTGGTGGTACCACCACTGAGAATGGGGCATGTCCCCCCTGGGAGCAGAACCAGACAGGAACATGTCTACTGTCATGTGGTTCTGGACGTGTTGCGTTGGGGGCTCATTAATGGGTTCCGAAGCCAGATACGCAAGCTCAAGGATGGAGTGTCACATTTACAGGGTGATGCTGCCCCTCCTGGACAGCCTCCAGCACTGCCTCCTTTGCAACTGTTTGGGTGTGGTGGTGGCTGCCCTGGCTGAGGACCTCCGTCCCACTGTTTCCATGGGCTTGTGAATGCCGATCACCCATCCCCGTCCGAGGTGTATCCCCCACATGTGTAATATACCGACCCTGTATGCTGTCTTGTCTGTGATCCTACCCTACCTATCCTCCACGGCCATACCTACTCTCCTTCCCCCACATCCGACCCTCACCTTACAGAAACATAAGGCCAATTGTTTCCTAGGACAACATCTGTCCTATACATAGCTGTCCATTTCACACACATGCCCACTGGACACATGTAACCCTTGTAATATGCACCTCAACATACTCCTGTTATCCTCACCCCTGTCCCTCAGGCACATGATCCTGGTACGCACATCACTCCTAAATGGTCCAGGCACACATGATGAGGACAGCCCCATTGTACACACAACACTACTGGTCCCTCTATAGTTACCCTATTTACCTTTATCATGAATATGATGTTGCGCATCGCACCTTGCAAGTGTACTGTTCACATATAATGATTGGACAGGTACTGTTGTGTTAATGTACATTACATGCACAGAGTGATGTATATGGCCAATGTACAACTGTTTGCATGTATGAATGACACGTCTGTCTGAGGGAGTCTTTAGATTACATAGGACAACACCACTATATAATATAGGCGTTGCTGGTGTTTCCCATTTCATTCATTTGTAATGCTTTGTTGCCACATGGTATGTTCCTGATATATCTCTATATATGTATGTACCTATATGCTGGACATAAACACTCACATATACATCTACATGATGGGATACATTCCTATACTGTTGAATGACTGCACTGTATGATATGTTTGTGGTACTGTCCATTGTCTGTATATCTGCCATGGCATATTGGTAAGTCACATTAGCTGTGTGTGCAGGATCCTGGTGCTGAGCCTTGCAGAGGCCATTTATTTTGTTGCAGGGCAGAACAAGGCCATTGGATACAGAGGGGGTAAGGCACATTAAAGCAGTTGTGACCTGGTGTGCGTGGTTTTGCATGGTGTTAAGCAATGCTAACCTCTGGTTACAGCTTCTTACACCTGGTTAGCGTCTACATTGCTTTACCAGTGCAATACTCACATACTGGTAGCCAAACAGGCTTACACCCGCTCACTTCCACACTTGCAAATGCGCCGACATTGGTGCTTGCATCTGACACTCACACCCCTGGATGGGAGCGAGGATCACAATATTACCTTGTTGTGATGCCTATTACATCGGATTACATGCCTACAGTATCAGGAATGGCTGCCCATTAGGCGACATGCCATTCGACTGTATGGAATCAGCAGCCTGTCCAGTGATTTATTCATATTATTTGTGTGTTCCTCTTACAATCTGCACCCATCTGACTGATACATGGGAACCGAGACTCTTCAATACAGACAAGTAATTGGGTTTTGGGACCCACATCCGTCGGCCGAGTCATGCTACCGCATACCTATTATAGGGTTGCCACCTTTTCAATTGCCCAAGGTGGGACTTTTATGTAGAAATGTCAGATTTTGCAGGGCAAAACATACCCACAGCCAGTACAAAGGAAAGAACTTCACTGCTTTGCCTAAATAACAGCTTATTCTTGTAGCATTATAGTTGCTTATTCTATTTCTTATAACATTTAAGTGTTTCAGATACAAAATAATTGTTTTATGCAACTACTACAGACAATATAGGGAAATCTTTGTCCTAAAATCTCAGGACATTTGCCATATTTTCAAATATTTTCCAGGACACAACTGCCCAAAGGGGACTGTCCCTCACAAAGGTGGACAGGTGGTAACCCTAACCTATTATTCTATCATCTTTCTAAGGTAGTCAGCGGAATATGCGCTTTCTGCCACTATCAGACCTCTCATATGAATGGGGAATAATGAACACTGAATCAGGGACACTGCATAACAACATCAAGGACACATTTGGAAATTTGATGCTATTAACTTGACACATTGACAGACCCAGAGCAGATGTATTCATACACATTGTCTGAGGTACATGCTGTTTATGACTCTTAAATGTTGTCATTATTCATTACATGTATTCCACCACCTTTCCTCCTAATATCACTAGTTCTAGGAGGGTTTAAGTGGGACAGAGTTAGATTTGGAGTAGTAATCAGGGACGCCCCTGGTAATCGGGGACTGTTCAATGGTATGGTTCCTATGTGTTGCTCCAATGGTTTACAGACTATCCAGTGGATGTGCTCTTAGGAGATGGGAGGTATGGGCATCTGCTATGCCCACATCAGAATATTACTTACATGCAAGGGGTGGTCCTAATATGACTCTGCCAGCCAACACCTGCAAGCCTAGGCCCATAATCGCATACCCATAGTTCCCCTACCTGCCACTCCTCTACAGCACTCATACTTACTGTGGGTGCAGGTGGGGTATAAACACACCACTACAGACTGCCTACTTTCCCCGTGTCGGGACACATACGTTGTGTCGACCCATGTGTTATCAGGCTTGCACAACCTACTGGTCCATGTACATCTACAGCCTGGTTGGAGAAATCATTACCGGAACTGGCTCTGATCATTAATTTTTGGTGTCCCACAAGACATCAATGTCTATGTTTCAAGTGTAGACCTTGCAGATCTCTCCCACTGGTAGTATCCTGCCGGTGGTCTGGGAAGCAGCGGTGTGTTTACCTTTAATGTGTGTCTGTATGTCTCATCGGCCTAGCTGGGGGGGGGGGTGATGCTATGTGTTACACGTTTGTTTATTGGACCTCCCACCAACATATGCCCGGCCTGTGAACATATGTTACTCATAACTGCTGCATCATATCCTAGCTATGTACATGTGTATATTTACTGTAACATATATATATATATATATATATATATATATATATATATATATATATATATATATATATATATATATATTTGCATGTATATATATATATCTTGCTGTATATATATATATATATATATATATATATATATATATATATATATATAATCTAACGACATATGGGTCTATGGTTGTCTGCATATGTATATATTCATATGTGGGTATGTATCTGTATTCTTTCTCTGTATATATACATTCGTACTACGGTGAGGGAGAAGCATACCTCTATCTCGCTATGGGTAGATATACACACACATAGCTCTACATATATACGTCTACATCTAGTTATTCCATTCCTTGCTATATAGATTACACTTTGCTTTAGTGGGTCTTTTATTGGGTATGGCTGCTCTTTGGGCGACGCCTCTGCCCAATGAACACATTCTCTTGCATTCCTAGGGCTGTCCATATTGACCAACATCAGCCAACACCTGTACACCTAGACCCATTAGTAGTTACCCATAGTTCCTCCACCCTCGCCTCCTCGACAGCACCCATCCTTACTCTGGGACCTGGTCGGTTCTGGACACACCACTACACGCTGACCACTCTCCACTTCACGAGACCCATTTCATAAATTTGTCTTGGCCCATGGGTCATCAGGGTTCCTCACCCTTGTATTCCAAGTCTGTATATACCACGGACAAAATGGATGATCTATCACATTTGTATGGTTTGGCCAATTTCTGAGGTGTCCCGCAAGGGACGCTCCAGTAAGTGTTCCATGATTAGAAACCACAGGTGCACTGTGTATCCCCCCGGTTGTATCCTACCTGTGGTCTGGGGAGCAGTGGACACTTTACATTGATTGCGTGTATTTTTCCCGTGTCCAGCTGTGGGGGGGAGTGGAAGGGCATGCTGCGTGTGTCATGTCTCTTGCCTGGGCTCCTCACTTCCATTGGCATAGCCTGTGAACATATGTTATTCCTGTGTGCTGTTTCCTATCATAGCTGTATATCTCTGTATATCTAAGCACGCACACACACACACACACACACACACACACACACACATATAGATATACATATGCACACACACATATATATATATATATATATATATATATATATATATATATATATATATATATATATATATATATATATATATATATATATATATATATATATATATATATATATATATATATATATATATATATATATATATATATATATATATATATATATATATATATATATATATATACATATATGTATATATATTTACATATATGTGTGTGTCTGTAAATCAATACATACCCCACGCATATGCACTTACACATGCGTAATGGTGTTTATATATGCTTCACCTGCATACTAGTGCCTTATTTATTATGACACTGACATTTTACTCCAGTTATCTTGTAATCAGAATTTAGCATGTCTTACAGCAGACAGATGTCGCAATATGTTCACGTACGGATTACCGATGGTAATTGGAATGTGATACAGTGTGATTTGGTACAAGAATGTCTGTCCGTTAGGGGGTTGCTCTAAAGAATGCACTATTGCAGTGTATCAACACCACCACACACTGGCCACACCCTACTCCTGTAGAGCCATCCCATCAGTTTACTCACTCCACGTATCCTCAGACCTCCCATACGTTTAGTCCACGAACATTGGTGACGTGAGTGACCAAAGGAATACTATTTGCAATTATTGGGCTGCCTCATATGGAACACGCAAGTGTTTATGGCAAGATGGCAAGAGTAGACTCTATACTTCATTACATCCTTACTCCTATTAATATGACACTACAATTCATTAATATGTATGACTATGCGGTATCGCACACATTACACATGGGAGCCTAACTATGTATGTGTTCAGCATATTTCTTTTACAGTTAGACTGGTTTAGTACTTGCCGTTGCCGTAGCGGGCAGGTCATAGGAATGATTCCATGTGTGGGGAAGCCCTCACATTTGATTATCGTTAGCACAGCACTGACTTAGGACACTGTACATGCCTCTGCGTTGTAGCAGTTTCACCCCTTCCCTGTTCTGCACAGGCTATTATTCCATCTACTGTCGATGTTTGTATGTGCATATTCCTATTATGTCTACAAATGGAATGCATGTGTTACAGAGAATGTACTTCTACATATTGATGTCTGCATGTGTGTATGCATATATACCTATTACGAACTCGCTGACCTCCATGGGGCAGTCCAGTTAGAACCGGGCCACCCATCCCTGGCATGCCTGGATCCATAATTTCATACCCATAGTTCCTCCACCCCACTTGTGTTCAGCTTACACTCGTAACTTCCATTATCCACTTGTTATCGCAGCCATAACACACTTCCAAACATTGCCCTCTACAGAGCGTTAGGGGCCCTACACATATGTTGTCCCGTCTCGTGTATTCTCAGGCTCTCCCGCTATTTAGTCTTTGAACATACCAGCCCTTGCTTGTGTAATGGTAGGAGGGCTAAACGCTCTAAATAATTTTTGGGTAGTCCCAGCAGGGACTACCCTCTGTCTGTGTGTAAAGTAGACTTAGCAATTCAACTATGTTACTCTCACTGGTAATATCCTGCCTGTGGTGTGTGTAGCAGTGCTTTGCTCACTCCTGGCCAGCAAGATATGGCATACGCTGACAGCACTCTATGTTACTATAGTTGCTGTTGATTCTCTTCTCATCCCTTATCTATGCTTTATTTTTACGAAGTTCATTCATCATATATATATATCTAAATGTGTGTGTGTGTGTGTGTGTGTGTGTGTGTGTGTGTGTGTGTGTGTGTGTGTGTGTGTGTGTGTGTGTGTGTGTGTGTGTGTGTGTATATATATATATATATATATATATATATATATATATATATATATATATATATATATATATATGTGTGTGTGTGTGTGTGTGTGTGTGTGTGTGTGTGTGTATGTGTGTGTGTGTGTGTGTGTGTGTGTGTGTGTGTGTGTGTGTGTGTGTGTGTGTGTGTGTGTGTATATATATATATATATATATCTATATATTACATCTGTACATACTCATATACATTTGCTACGCTGGGCGTTGCTTGCACCCATGCTAGCGCAGTCCCATATGCTTACTGTTTGTTATATATGTTTACTGCCGCTTATTTGTGCTTACTTGTGCCTTATTCATTATGACAGTACCCCTTTGATTGAAATGATCTGGTTAAAAGTCCCATGCAATACGGAAGATCACTTTTACATGTTATTATGTTGGTTTTACAGAAGGACGACATTCATTCCATATGGAAACTGTTATGTGCTATAGTCGAACTTGAACCTTGAATGCCTGTTCATTAAGCGGATGCTCTAACCACTACACTATTGGTATGCTGCTTCATTTATATGTATACCCATAGTTTATAGTTATCCGTACACACACCTCAGCACATCACTAACACAGCAGGCATCCATTCTCCAGTTAGGAAAACCGCACCACTACACATGCACCATTCCCTACTGCTCTGGGCCCGTCCCTCATGTTGACTCACTCCAAGTATATGCCGACTTCACAAGCCTATAGTCCTGGCACATACGTTCATATGATGGTCAGGGTGTTCATATGGTCATCTGGTTTTAGGCTTGTGCAACTGGGGACCGGGTCTGCCTTGTACCTGTTTGAAAGTCAGACTTACACTGTTAGCATCCTACCTGTGGTTAGAGATGCAGGGGGGTTTGCTCAACTCTGGCCAGCTTGATATGTCAAGCACCTGCTGTTTTCCTTCGCATTTGTTATGAATGCTTTCTTGTGCCCATGTTCATTCTGTATATATATATATATATATATATATATATATATATATATATATATATATATATATATATATATATATATGTGTGTGTGTACGTACGCATGCATATACATCAACATGATTAATTACTTTGATCAGACTATTGAATGACTGTGCTGTCTGCTGTGTTTGTGATAACATCAGAGTTAGGTATAACTGCCGTGGCTTAGTGGTAAATCACATTGATTATGATGTGTAGGGTCCTGGTGTCGAGCCTGGCCGAGGCGGTTTATTGTGTTGCTGGGCAGAACAAGGGCCATTGGACAAAGGGTGAGTACAACACTTAATGGCAGCGGTTTTCCATTTAACCGCCACTTCCCGTCATGCAAATACCTTCTGCAGTCTTACTTTGATACGTCACCCCAGTTCACATTTCAGTGATATTATATCATTATACAGCATAAAATTAGAAAGATATGCTTGTATACGGATTACGCGTCATAAATGGTGTGTGCTGCAGTTGAACCGGCAACGTCTGCTTGATAGGTGGATGCTCTAACCACTACACTATTGCTGTGCTGCCTCATTTGCATGTATAACCATGGTTCATAGTTACCAGAACAAGCACAGCAAAACAACACTAACACTGCAGTCATCCATTATCTGGTCAGAAATAAACTACACCACTACACATGCACCACTGCCTACTGCTCTGGACACTCATTGGTTCACTCCAAGTATATTCAGACGTCCCAAGTTTATAGTCCTGGGCCTTCTGGTTAGGTTACTCCGAATGGTGACTGGGACTGCCCTGTACCTGTTTGAAAGTCAGACTTAGCACATGCACACAGTTAGTTCCACTGTTAGCATCCTACCTGTGGTTGGAGATGCAGGAGGTTTTCTCACCTCTGGGAAGCTTGATATGACAGCACTAAATACTACGGGGAATTCTGCTGCTGTTTCCCTTCATATTCGTTATGACTGCTTTATTGGTCCATGTTCATTCTTCATGGATATGGATATATATATATATATATATATATATATATATATATATATATATATATATATATATATATATATATATATAGATTATAGATAGATATATATCTGTCTGTACATTCACATGCATATACACCTACATGGTTGTTTACATTTCCCATACTGTTGAGTGACCGCCAGTTATCGTTGTGCATACCCACTTATGTCTGCTTTAAGGTGCCATAATCACCCTATTTACAATTGTCATTATTGTGGGCATCATTTAAAATTAGCAGCCCTTGCATGGCTTGGACCCGGGAACAGGAACAGCATAGTTACTGGCTCTACCACTAAACCATCCGTGATACATTCTGTATGGATGGTATTTAGGATATATGACTTTACTACAGGCATTCCACAGTACTGGCAACATATGTGACAGTCGGTTGGTGTACATATGTATAGTACATGTTACTGCTCATATGTTTCTGAGAGGCATATGTATACATTTGCAAGTATACATATTTATGAATAGGACACATACTTGACAACTACTTATAGGCATGTATTTGTGATGTGTAGCTATGTGCATATAAGTATGTACATTTATAGATATATGACTGCATATCTGGAGTTATACATGGCCATGTATATGAACAACTGCATACGGGGGGGTACCTGTACCATTTGTATATAGGTGGACTCCAGAAATTTTTAACAGCGTGTAACAAACCATACATATTTAAATTTTCTGTAGAGCTGCATGCATGCCCTTCATTTTCTTAAGCAGAAATTAAAAATGTTCTAATTGCCTTGAAACAAATCCCGTTTCTGACTGCTAATATATATTTGTGTCTTTATCTACCCTGCCCAGCCCCATCCATGCTTGTGTTAAAAGGTTCCATTTGTCAAACTGCTGACACCGTCTCAACTGTTTATTTCATTCTGATAATTTTTTCATGCAGTAATGAACCTAAAGAAAAACTCCATTTTGAATGCAAAATGTGTTTCATTCACTGTACATTTGTTTTTCGGGGGGGGGGGGGGTTGCGTTATTTTAATGCATCAGAATCCCTCTAGGTGGTTCTTAAAAAAATGTTTTCTGTTTTTTTCCACAAAATGGTTCACGCAAGGCCTGCTATATTGACATGATTTTGTTTTAGTGCTGTCTTCTTCAATTCTCAGAATCTATTCCCATTCCACATTATATGACTCATGCTGCATATTAGGAAGTTATATTGTTTTCCCGGCCAGTTGAGATACAATGGCAGCAGAGTTAGTCATACACATCCTATATGCCTTCTTTCACAGGATTGCTTGCATTTTTTCCTGAATGACCATCATATACATTTCTCTCAGAGATTGTTTTAAGGTATTCAGTTATATTGCTATGAATACCTTAAACAATCATAACAATTATATTGCTCAAACCAGACAAAAAGTAGTTAAATTACTTGCTGTTGTAAGGATTGTCATTTGGTTGTCCTTTGCAATGAACACTGATAGACACTTCCTCGTGCTCTTCCTGAGGTGACAAAGCAACTAATGACATCCAATAGCTCGTAATCAAAGACACCAAAAGAACTGGTTCTGCTACTCACCATATTTTTTTACTATCCAAAATATTAGAAAAATATGTTGATAATGTTCAAGAAGAAGGTCCAGCTATGTGTTCTTGATGTTGTTCTGTGATTTTTTTTTTAAACTGAGACACACATCTCATCTTAGACTACATTTTCCTATATCTGTTGCATTGCTAACCCTTGATTTGTTGTACTACAGCATACCGACATTTTATCAAAACAATAATTTTGAGCATGACAAATCAGTATTTCTCCATGTACGATTAACACTTCTTTCTGTAAAATCATTCCAGTTACAGAAAATAGTGCTTATAAATTGTTCACTATACAAAAATGCAGCCAACTATTAAAGTTTCCATCTTTTTAGATGCTAAAAGTGGAAAATTGTTACTAAAACTTGAGATTATCCAGGACAAACCATAACACCATCAACTGAAAGATAATTATTTTCATCTAATTACCAAAATAAAGCCTCTGTGCTGTGCATTGTTGGTAGGTTGTATAATACTAAGATGATTTAAATGTATTGTCACTGCTTCCTATGTCATTTAGAGAAAAGTCTGAAAATACATACATTTTTGGGAATATATAAATGCATGACATTTTTTCATGTGCTAAATCTTTTGTGTGACTAATAAAAAATTCAGTTTTTCTTCATCTGACTGGCTGTATCTTTGTTTTCATGTATCTTGAGCAGAGATTCTCTGATGCAAAGGAGCTAAGCTTTATATCTGTGAGGCTTACGATCCCCCCATACCTAATTGGTCCTTCCAGAATAAATTAATTTTACACTGAAATATTAAATAGTATTTAATCTATTTAATCTCTTTCAATCTCTTCAAACTGAAGTGTCACAGAGACACCCCAGGAAAACAATCCTGTGACACAGGACATCAGTCAGACAAGACATCTACATACTCTCCTGGAATTCCAGTCTGCAGGGGACCCTATACCCTAGTGACAGTTTCCCAACAACTGGAAAAGTACTCTACAAAGAAAGTCAACTTGGCTAAATAAGGAAAAAGGTGGACACCTTGTAATCTGCAGTAGGCTATCACAATAGCTTGACACTTTGCAAATAGCCTAGTAACAGTCAATAGTGTCTACATGAACTACAAAGTGAACTGGCACCACATCTGTATGCCCTGTTCAATCACAAACTCACCTCAGACTTTGTGCCTACCGAATGGCGCACTGCTACAGTCATCCCTCTCCATAAAGGGGGACCAACTACAGACCCTGGGAATTATCGTCCCATTAGCCTGATGAGTCTGATATGTAAGGCTATGGAGCACATCATCGTGGACATCCGAGTGACGCCTCCAGGTGCATCTGCAGTTACCTCCTACTGCTCCTCTAGGTGTCAAATATTGCTTGTTCATATTTACATTAATAACTCCAAAACCATGCTACATACAAAGTATCAGAATATTTTATCTTGATGCATGCATGCTAGCAAACACAACTGTATTGATATTTGACCTCTATCAATTAGTATTTGTTAGAATTGTAAGGTGATAACTTCATTTTTAAAGGAAAAGGCCACGTCCACTAGGAGTTAAAGGTATACAAACAAAAAAGTTTTACTGGAGGGAATGAGTTAACAAGGATACAGGGAATCTCCAAACTCTAGATCCCACTCAATTTGGCTTTGTGAAAGGTAGATCATGCCTGCTCAACCTGGTTGACTTCACTGAGTCAGTCAGTAGAGCTGTGGATGAGGGCAACACAGTTCATACAGTCTACCATAATCTGGCCAAGGCCTTTGATACCATTCCCCACTCAGGAATTATTGATAAACTCACCAAACTAGGCATCGACCCCTATATCACTAGGTGGGTTGCAAATTGGCTCACAGATAGAAACCAAGTGACTGCGTGTTGCACATACGGCTGCTGCACGGCTCGGAAAGACCCAAATGCAAATTCAGAATCATTACGTCCGGGTGAAAACAATGCTCCTAGCTTAATAATCCATTTACGTTCCTTAAAGTTAAGTATATTATTATGACATCCTGATTTGTCCCTACATTTGCCAACAATGCAGTCAATAATAATAAAATGAAAAGATGCAATTTTATGTTTACACACATGTTTATATAAAGCATTAGTGGACCGTTTATTTTTGATGTCACTAAGATGCTCCTCAATTCTGAGACGAAAAGGTCTAGATGTTTGTCCCACATAAAATGAGGAGTATGAACATGTGACTAAATAGACTACCCACTCTGTACTACAATTAAACAGTCCACTAATGCTTTATATAAACATGTGTGTAAACATAAAACTACATCTTTTCATTTATGATGGACCAATGAACAGCTTCATATGGTGGCTATATAAGTGAATGTATGTAAAGTTGTTCATGTTTTTCTCACTGAAGAAGGCTAATATAGCCAAAACCGGTTTCGGGCAGGTAGCAGGGTTAAATTTTCCCTCTACCTTTGACATGCAACATTTTTTTGATTTACTTAATTAAATATTGAGGATTTGCACCTTTTTGCTGGTCATTTTTGAATTTGCACTCACAGACAGAACCCAAAGTGTAAAAGTAGCAGATCCAAGTCAGACTGCCAACCATTCACGAGTGGAGTCCCACAGGGATCAGTCCTGGGTCCTCTCCTGTTTGGCATCTACTTCTCAGAAGTCCAGCCCAACACGGAGGGACTCTGGCAGACCAAGTTCGCATATGACTGCAAGCTGGGAGACATTATTAACTCCCCAAGTGATATAGACATCTTACAGAAAGGCCTCACTGAAACCAATGACTGGTGTCAAAACCATGGCCTTAAGCTTAATGCCAAAAAATGCTTTGTCATCCCCTTTGGGAAAAACTCAGTTCCCATTAATGACCACAGTGATGGGAGCCCACGCAACACTGAAGGTATTATAAGAGATCTGGGGACACAGGTTGACAGCAACCTCTCCTTCAACCACTACATTGCCATTGTGGTCAGAAAGGGGCACATCTCATTGCCAAGAGTTTTGCATCCAGGAAGAAGGAGGTCATCATCTCTCTCTATTCTTCCCTCATTATGCCAATCATCAAGTATAATGCCCCATTTGGCATGTACCTCACTAGACACATGCAACATCTGGAAAGGCCACAAAAGTAACTTATGAATAGGATCCTAGGCCATAAAGACATGTCCTACATGGACAGACTCAAAAAATTCCAGCTATTCTCTGTCTCATATCATCTACTAAGAGGCAATCTCTACTTGACTCACAAAGCCATATCTGACCAGCTCTGTTAGAAATGCTACATCTAAAGAAATCCCAATCCCTCCGCACCACATGCTCTAGAGACCTCAACCTCATTACCACAATCACCAGAACATGCTGGATGGACAGGTTCATAACCCAGAGACTGCCCATGTTCTGGAATAGACTTTCCATACATGTCAAGCAGAGCACCTCACTGGCCCTCTTCAAGAGAAATCTTGATGAGTGGATGGGAGATAGAAAGTTCACCCCGGGGATCACGCTAGTGGCTCTACTTGATAGAGGCACTGGGAACTAATGTCAGGTGCACGATGCCAGGGCACTTCTATGGGCTAGGCTTGTAAAGGCTCCAGGGCCATTAGCCTAGTACACACCTATGAACCTATAGATCAAAGGGTAATGTAGAGAAACTGATAATGTTATCCAAACACAGAAATCCTCTAGGAACATCTGAAAAGTGAACTAGGAATGTGATTATATGTATATTTTAAATGTAAGGTTGCCAGAAATCTAATATGAGAAATACAAGGGATAACATTTAGAACTTGGAATTTGTTTCTTTCGGCTTTTCCCGGTTAGGGGTCGCCACAGCGGAACTCCGGTCCGCTAATGATTGGTAGTGGATTTTTACGTACCGGGTTACCAGCCCTGACGCACAACCTTCAATGAAGGCATGCCCATTCACGTATGCCTCCACACAGAAGACGCTCTAGCTGAGAATCGAATGGGACAACGTCTTGCTATGAGGTGACAACATCTTCTAAAAGAGGAGCAGGGGAGCTTTTAACTTGCCCTAAGGCAGACAGTTCTGCCTAACAGAAGGGAAGAGAACAATTAAGTCTGTCAGTTAATGGCGTATCCCTAGAAAAAAAGAGGGGAGGGGCACTGCCACTGCCAAAAAGTTAACATGATAAATTTAGGGGGTGCCAGGGTGGGAGAGGGAAGTCTTTTAAATAGTAATACAGACTTATTAGACCGTCCTATTTTGTTGGGGACTCATATAGTTTTAGGAAATTTCCTGCCATATCTTTTTAAATGTTTGCTTAGAAGCAGTTAGTTGTTTTATATTAATTTGCCTTTAACTCATTCCCTCCAGTACAGCTCTTTTGAGTATGCATTTTTAACTCCCAGTGGGTGTGGCTTGAGCCTTTTAAACAATGAAGTTATCACCTTATAGTTCAAATTAATATTCATATTTCTGGAAGAACAATTGTTATTAGAAAACTGTAATTGGCAAACTATTAAGGATAAATTAATCTTTACACTAATGCCATTCATTCAGTTTGATGCTTTAAATTGGATTTTTATAAGCCAAAATAAAGGCATTGAATATTAATATTTTAATGTTTTATAAACATATAAAAATATCTGAGTAACCTATCAAGCAAGACACATGCTGACAGCAGGATTTTCTTCATACCGCTGTGAGCATTTCTGTCTACATTATTGAATGTTGTGATAGTTCTCTAAATATGAAAATTATTACAACACAAATAGACAGTATACAAATAATATACATAGATTCATTAGACAGAAGTGAAATATTAATACAATTGTGTTTGCCATCATGTATGCTTTAAGATGAAATCTTTTAAAACCTTGTACATAACATGGTTTTAGAATTACTGATGCAAATATGAAAAGCAATATTTGATGCCTGGAGTCTTCAGTAGGAGTTAGCTGCAGATGCACCTGGAGGCATCACTTAGATGTAATGAGTTAATGGAAGGTAGTAGGGTGATCATTAAACCCCTTAACCACTTGGAGAAGGAAGGCTGAAAAACAGAGAGATTCCCATGAATCAGCATTATCCTGTCATCACACATAACAATCACATCTGCAGCACACGGCACAAAACTGACTGTCTATCCAAAGGAGAATTCAACATTTTCATCTGGGAGGTTATGAGAATGCAGCCAGGCAAATCTCCAAATCTCCAAATAACAGTTCAAAAGGCAGCAACCCTAAAAGTGTCATCAGCAGGATCATATGCACATTTAAAGAATGGGTAGCTGCTTGGGGCAGAGAAATAAGTTAGGCAAAGCAGTTTCTCCTCAGAAGAGGAAACAGATGCCAAAATATTCTTCATATTCTTACAAGTGACAAGCATAAACTTCAAGATATGAGCCTGACAGCTGAGAATATTAAAAACAAGTCAGGAACTCCAAAAAACTCACAATAAAATATTTGAAAGCTATTGCAGAGAACAGACCTTACTCCTTCGAGTATGAACAAAAAAATGACTGACTTGAATAATTGGCTTAATTTCTGATGTCATTCCTGGGGCTACAATATTGGTCAGCATGGCAGTATATGGCTAACAAAACATGTTGCTTTGCAAAGAATGGTCTGACCTGTGTCCTCTAGTCTTCTGAATATTAGCTAAAACTTTATTCACACCCTTAGATCCTCTTTTAGGCAAAGCAATTTGACCAACCTCCCAACACCTACCAACATAGCAACCCCCCCAAAAAAACTCTAAGAAACCTTACGGTGTTATTGCCCAAAACTAGGAGCTTAATCAAGAAACTTCACACCCTACAAGCTCTCCTCACTGTGGAGAATAAAGACATCTGTGCTGTTACTGAGACATGCAGAAAGTACTCTGGCAGTTCAAGGTATTGGGGCCGTCCACACATTTAGTCCATCAGCTGCACAGGCAGGGAGTAAAGGTGGAGGAGTTGTGATCTACATTAACAAGTATACCTCCAGGTGGGGTAAACAGGATGATGTTCTGGAGTTTCTCCATGTGCAAATCACTATAAACAAAGTCACATACCATATCCTAGCAAGCAATAGGTCACCCTCTATGCCCAAAGAAACCCATCATTCATACTTATACCTACTGGATACACTCACCATACAACGAAATACCTTGCTTATGGGGGACTTTAACTACCCCACTATAGACTGGAAATCATACCTCACACTTCAGGCACAAATATTCCTAGACTCTGTAAATGCAAATACCCTTGACCAGATAGTGTGCACACCCACTAAAGGTTCTAACATACTAGACCTGGTTTCACCAATGTAGGAGAGTGCTGCCCCCCCCCCCCCCCCAGTCTTACATCTTCATTGGTGAAGTTGGATCACAAAACTGTCTCCTTTTAAATAAAAATCACCTCAGAAACACAGCACATTCTGCAACAGTTAAGAACTACTACAAAGCAAACTACTTCCTATTAATATTCCAAAATTCAAAGCCCCTCTTAACCCAGAGCTCACAGCAACTTATACAGAATTATTCACAATGACCCTGTACAACCATGTAAATGACTGCATATTTGCTGCTTTACCTAGCAGAAGTACTAAATCTAAAAGCAAACCACACTGGTGAAATCCCAACCTTAAAAGGTTATACAACAAATTATACAACAAAAAGTAAAAAATGTCATGGCTAAAATCAGGAAGTGAAACTTTCATAATAATAAGAGCTCTATCATCAAACTAAACAGGAAACCTAAGAGGAATACTTTAATGCAGTAAGTCCAATTACGAGGTCAAGATAGCCTCCCAGGCAAAAGACAGCCACAAGGCCTTCTAAAGCTATGTCCAAAATCTCAAAGGCAACATACAGCAGTGTACTAAACTGGTGGTCAAATGTCACTTTCTCAGAGCAGAGAAACATAGTAAACAAGCTGGCTGACAAATTTAGCTCAAACTTTACCCCCCCCCCTTGCCACCCTTACTAGCATTACCATTTCCATAGCTATCAGCAGGAAACAGATCCCAGTGGTGTTCCCCAAAGCCAAAACCACAGCCTCTATGGGCCTCAGCAACTCTTTACACTGGAAAGAGATGGAAGAAACTGTGGTAGAACGAAGGAAAAGCAAAAGAAAGCAGTCATTTTAGGACAGTCAATCACAAATGATAAAGAAGATGTGGAAAACCATGAACGACAGCTAGTTTGGAATATTTCGCAAAGACAACCGACTGAGCATGAACTGTCTTTGCTTAATAAAGCCCACATCTGATGAAGCCTTTTCAAACGAAAACGTAATATTGGAGGTGTTAATTTTTTTTGTTGATTTGTTTGTGATTACAGTATTTACTTTTGGATTAAAGCATTTTACCTGACTACTTTCTGTCGCTTTATTGTTTCACCAGACATGGGTACCTTTTGTGTTTACTAGTTGATTTTTGGTACCTCTTGGATATGCTTTTGGATTAATAGCTATGATAGATTCCCTGCATGACACAAACATCTTGCAAGAGTGTCTAACACAGACAACCAAGTGGTACTAAATCACAGCTTAAAACTCAATGATAAGAATTCCATTATAGTACCTTTTGGGAAATCATCCACACAGGTAAATTATGCCATTGATAAGACTCTCATAAGAGTTGACCCAGTAGTCAGAGATCTGGAAACATACAGTAGTTTGTCTTTGACCAAAACATGGCCAAGATAGTAAGAAAATCATTCAGTGTTGCCCAGTTTATAACTAAAGTAAACAACTCACCCTCTGTAAACATCCTGACAATCATAAAAACAACCTACTACCTGCCTCCAATTATTCTTAACCCCAGCTCTCTCTAGCCTTCTTTGTCTAGTCTATTACCTGCTTTTTTAAACCTTAACTGTAAACACCTTAGATAAATAATCAATTTATGTACCTCTTATTTATTTCTTCTACCTTTGATGCAGGAAGCAAGACTATTCGACCCCGGACAGTTCGACTCCAGACTTTTCAGCCCTGGACGGTTCAACCCCAATGCATTTCTATACAATTTCATCTGTAAATTTATATGTGATTTTTTTAGTGGACAGTTTGACCCTGGAATATTTGACCCCAGGCTGTTTGTCCCCAAATATATTTACCCTCTGAAACTTTGACCATTGGGAACTTATTTCCTCCTCACTTTCATAGCACATATCCAGTCGCTAATACTTCCAAGAAGTTGTCAACCATGTCTAAATCATATAAGGTGTTAAGCATTTCTGCCAAGTCCTTCTTCATAGCAAAGAGGTACTTCTCACTTGACTTGAAAGGACGAATACTTTTGCAGGCCACAGACTGGATGTTGCTCTGATCAGCCATCTTCCAGTATTATAGTTTTATAAACAGCACTGAGACTGTTTTCTTTTCCTGAAATAGCTCATCCCATTAATGTGTGTGTGCAAAATGGATTCCTGTTAGAAGCATAGCCCCAATCAGCTCTAAACATTTACCATTCCTGGCTGCAGGCAAACCCAGGGAGTACTTAGTCAGGTTTAGTTCATAAGTAGAGACATGCACATTTTTAACAAAACTGTGGAAACAGAGCAAGGTTTTGTCAATAAACATCTAAAGATTGCATGCTTTAGCGAAACACCTTGTATATGTACCCATCCTTCCTCGTCAGTTACTTCCATCCCTAACATGCCCAATAATTTGAATAGAGCATTGCTGTCAGTCATACGTAAACAGCCTTTACCAAACTAACCTTGTAATAGGTATCCGATGAAAACTCTAATCTCAATACAATAAGCCTCAGACATCATGGTGATTATCCCACAACCAAAGTACTTCAGATCACTCAATCTCAGGGTCACAGACTCTCACAGTACAAGGGTCACATGTATTGCTGTTACGAAGCATTGAGTGTTGGTCTCAAGAAAGGCTCCGCCTCCCAGTGGGAAGTGCTAGTACACCTCCCTCTTTGGGAATCGAACTTGGGACTTCCACACCACACTGTTCAACTTTCTTCTTAGTCAATTAGAAGAATTTGGTCCATAATCATAGATGATTTTGATGCACGTCCTTAAGATTAAACCTGGGCAGAATTCTCCCACAGAACCGCATTAAATTTGAGGCTCCTGTTCGGGTCCGACCTTCTGGGGTCGAATCATCCAGGGTCGAATCTGCAGGGTCAAAACGTTCTGTACCCTTGATGCATGCTTAACTGCAACTGATACTACGATTGTATTGTTTTTCTACCTCTTATGTCAAAATTGTTTTTTTTTTTTTCTGATGTTTTGCTGTTAATGCTTCTGTAAATGTTTATTGTATAATTAGTGGAGCTTTTCTTCCCGGGCCTCTGCTGAAAAATGGCTATTTAGCTCAGTCAGACAAACTCAGTCAACAAATGTAAAATAAATAAATAAATAATCAAATAAAAAGGCATGACATCCAGGTCCAAGAAAGTCATAATGCTACTTTATTTGGCTCTCATTGAACCCATCATTGAGTATAATGCCCTCTTCGTCATATATCTGAAAAGACATGTGCAGCAGATGGAATGCCCACAATGGTTCCACCAATAGATTCCAGGGCATAAATGCGTTATCCTATTTGGATCGGCTTAAAGTCCTGTCAGACTCTTATAGACTACAGAGTGATGACCAATGCCTGGCATACAAGGCATCCTTGGATCCAGCTCTGTTGCAACCTTTCTACACCTGCAAAATAAACAGTAGCACCACTACTAGATCTAAGGATTTAAATTTTGCTTGTGACATAAATAAGACATGTTGGCAAGACAGATATGTCTCAGAATATCCCCAGTTCATGGAATAGGCTTTCCATCCATGTAAGGCAGAGTCCCTCCTTAAACCTATTCAAGCTTAACCTTGACCAATGGATAGAAAATTAGAAACTCTCTGCAGGTCTGGCTTTGATATCTGTTACGGACAGAAGAAGACAGTTAAGTATGCCCTAACTAACATAGCTCTCCTATTATAAATGCCCAAGATACAAGGGACACAGCTGGGTTGCATGACTAGACTTCTAAAGGCTATAGTTGTTGTTAGCCAAGTATTGCACCTATGAACCAATGAACCCAAGTCTATCCCATCCTTGTTAGAAGGGCGGGGGTTAGTACTACCCAAATATTAAACAGAAACCAAAATTAGTAAATCAATAACTGCTGGGACTGATGTGAGATATGTATAAAAATTCAAAAACTTGAGGAACATTATACGGTGTATCTGCTTTCTTGGGGGCAGCAGGCTAGTTATTAGGCAAGTTAGTGACTGTGACAAAAACATACAGAAAATCAGAAAGAACAGGAGGAAAAAGAGTGGGCCTTTGAAATTCCAGTTGTAACAAATAATACTACTTCCTGACTGACTAAGAAACACCACTGTCTCACTGAAAGAATTGATTCATTCTGGAAATAGATTCAGAGAAAGAGAATCCTTCAAAGGGACTGGCTGTAGCCACAATCTCCCCTGAATGTGAATCATAAATGTATGGAAACAAAACAAAACTTGTCCCTTTAGACTCTTTTTGTGGTCCAGGCTCTTGATCTCTTCAGAAAATGAAGAATTCCTTTATCTTTTCCCATAAGCAGACATTCAAGAAGGGTCAGCAGCCTACACTAAACCCTGTGGTAAGGCTAATAAATCACCCTGATCCAGAGTAACTGAGACAGGAGAAAACATATGTCTAAGTTTTTGTTTCTTTTTTGACAGGAATCAGAAGAAACAGAATCACTTCTGCAAGAAAAAAATCCTTCTAGGAATATGCATAATTTTTGACCAGGCAGAGTGGCATTCTCTGCTCATTCTCTGAGGACCAATGAGTGTTTCTCTCTCTAGCCTAATAAGGCACAATAACAGCCACAGAGGACATGTATAACCCCCAACCCATAGTGGGTATACAGACAAACCATCAGAAGTCAGGAAAAAGATGAGTGGCCCAATGAGCAAGTTTTGGCCATAGCTGAATCAATGCATGTGGCTGAGGCACTGTAGCAGCCTGCTGAGGTGGCAAAGGCAATATAGTAATTTTCTTCATTTTGTGGCTGAAAGAAGAAAGAGCTGAGGAACCAGTAGGTACTTCATGGTTAAGTTGAAAAAGATGGCTGATTCCCAGGGTAGTCTGGCAGCAGGAATCTGTAAACCAGCTAACTTTTTCCCCATAAAGACACAGTAAAAAGCACTAAAACACATACCCAGCAGCAAAAAATGAATAAGCAAACTAAGAAAGCTATTTTAAAATATGTTTTAGCAACTGTTTACCACAAAAATAAAAGTAATTAAAAGCCGACAGTCATTAAAATTATTTTTCCTGGCTTTACAATTATTATTTTACAGAAGAAAGTACAGTTTATGCCATAAACAGTAAAGTAGGAAGTTTGTTCTCTATTATTTTGCTGAAAAAAGTATAGTCTCTTGGACAGATTCAGTAAAGCCTACATGGTCGGTTTACACTGTGTGAGTATCGTGGTGTGACTTGTACATGGTATCACTCTGTTTTGGATTCAATAAGTGTCTCTGCACAGTGTGTAGAGTTGCTCAACGCCACACAAAAAAGATAAGCACCATGGCATGCAAATTACGGCATAAGCAGATGAATTTTATGCTAGTCAACCAATCCAAGCTGTAGGAGCTATTCAACAAGCTATAAAGCAATGATATAGACTCAGTGATGGTTTTCTCTGCAAATTCTAAAACCTGTTGAAATACAGCCATGGAAAGGAATCTACACAGAAACAATGTTAGGGTCTGCTGTTGGTTTAATTCCAGTGTATGTGTAACAGGCCGAATTCTGTGCTGCTGCTGCTGCTAATAGAACAAGGCCAAGAAGGAGAAAGAGTTTTCAGACACCAGGTAACTTATCACAATCTGCATGATGTGGATATTGTAAAGTGTTACAAGGTGGATGGAGACACACTACAGGAACTCTGCAACCTCTTTTGTCTCAGAGCCTGGGCAAACTGAGAGGAACCTATCCCAGTACAGATAAAAGGTATGTGTAGCACTTAGAATCTTAGCTACGGGTACCTTTCAGAGACCAACAGGGGACACACTGGGGGTGTCACAGGCATCAGCATACAGGATCCTCCATCAGTTCTTGAATGCTATGCTCCAACATGCTAGTGACCAGATATATTTTCCCCATACTTCTGAGGATAGGGCAAGAAATATGCAGGAGTTCTGCCCTGTAGCACACTACCCTTAAGTACTGGGTACCATAGATTGCACACATGTAGAAATTAAGGGACTATCTGGGGAACAGGGAAGACTCTACATTAATAGAAAGGGCTTCTAGTCTATTAACTGCCAAGATGTGTGTAATGCCAAGGGAATCATCTTGAACATGTGTGTTGGTAACACAGGCAGTTACCACAGCTCACATATCTAGCACACCTCCCGATCGTATCAGATGTTCACTAGAGGGGATATCCCACAGGGTCATTTACTGCAGGATGCAGGTTATGCACTAGAACTGTGGCTGATGACACCCATCAGAAATGCATACACACCCACTGAAGAATACCATAATGAGGCACACACTCTAACCATAAATATCATAGACCGTGTGTTTGGGCTTCTGTTGTCTGGTGCCTAGATACATCTGGGGGATCCCTGCAGTACAATACACAGACATGTACAAAAATATTCACAGTATGTTCCATGCTACAGAACATCATCCTGAGAAAACAGCTTCAGCAGGATCAACAAGGGGAAGGAACACACATCCCACTACCAATGCCAAGGTCACCACAGCCACATGCAGGAGAGGAGTCAGAGGGAAAGCAGCAGCTGCTGTGGGTGTAGGAGGATGTAGGCGTGCTCAATATGCCCTCACATTAGCTAAAAGACAATGCTTACCACCCTTACTCACCACCTAAGGGCCTAAAACCTTTCTCCTACACACATACATACATTAATGTCAGGAAATTGTCAAAAACTTTACCTGTGTACTGTGACTGTGTATTGCTCGCATCAGAACGAGTCAGACCTGAATTAAACTGTTGCATTTGCTGGATTTGTAAGGCGAGTTTTTTTTTTTTTTCCTAAACAAGAAACATCTTTATTAAACCATCACTTATGGCATAATTTATTTTTTTATTTATTTTATTTCATTTGTTTACCGGGTAATGTCCGACTGGGCATGAGGCCCATTTTCAGCGGAGCCCCAGGGAGAAAAGCTCCATACATACATATACATACCTACTACATATTAACAGTCTTGAACAATAAAGATGTACATATATATGTTATTAATATTGAATACAGAAAAAAATCAGTATAGTAATAACTAAATAGCTACAATTCACAAATGTAACTTAAATGGAACAGTTTGAGAAGAATATTTACAGCATGTGTGGTAGTGAGTGCCATGTAATACAAGAGCACTGTAGTTGTAAAACAACTCAAAAAATTGTGTTTCCAATGCTAACTGAGATAGTGGGTTGAACCTAGTTAGCGAAGGCAGATAATAGTTGTAACTTTGAGAAAAACCTGGATTAGGATGAATAAAAAGGGTGATGAGAGGGTGATGAAAGGGTGAAAAAAGGGATGAAGAAAGGGTGAAAAAGTGGGAGGTGGGTGGCCTAGCCAGGAGCCGGAGCAGAGCCAGTGTTTAGCTAGATGTTCCTTGAGGATATGTTCGAAGTTCCGAATGCTAGGGTTTTTAGCTATTCATTGAGAGAGGGTGTTCCAGAGTTTGGCAGTTTTATAGGAGTAGAGGGCGGTGCCTTGTGTGTTGTGGGTTTGGCAAACCTTTAGCAGTAGTTTATTTGAGGATCTTAAGAATCTATGATTATTGTTGGTTTGGATTAGACTAGTTAGTGCTGGGCAGTCATTTGGTTTGTGTATAATTTTTTGGGCTATGGACAATTGGTTTAGTATTAGAAGGTTTGGGAGTTCTAATCATTTGAGTTGTGTGAGTATTGAGCAGTGGTGGGTTCTGTAGGGGTGGCCAGTAGCGAATTTGGCAATTTTGTCGTAGCATGATTCAAGATTACTTAGCTCTGCTTTACAAATGTTTGTAAATACCTGGGAGCCATAGAGGAGGACAGAGAGTAGTTGTGTGTGGGCAGTGGCTAGTCTGGCACTATCTGTAAGGTAAGGTTTGATTCTATAAAGGGTGCCTAGTTTACAGTGGACTTTTTTGATGGTGAGAAAGATGTGGGTATCAAACCTTAGGTAATCATCAATTGTGACACCTAGAAATTTGGTTTGGTTAGTAGGTTCTATTTTGGTTCTATTTGTGTAGACGATTGAAAGTGGGGTCAGACATGTTTTTAGTTTATTATAATTGAAAACAATTAACTTGGTTTTGTTAAGGTTTAGTATGAGTTGATGGTTAGTGAGGTCATTTTCTATGTCCTGTAAGGATATTTGTATGGCAGTTTTGAGTTCCTAGGGTGTGGGGGACTGAGCAGATTAGTGTACAGTCATTGACTTACTGGACTATGTAGGCTAGTTGGATTGCAGAGCTGAGGTCGTTGGTAAAAATTTTAAATACTAGAGGACCACGTATAGAGCCTTGGGGTACACCAACAGTGATGGATAGTAGGGGGGGACAGGGTGTGCTCCCACTTGGTGGCCTGCTGATGGCTAGAGAGATAACTATGGAACCAGGACAGGGCTGATGATAGTTTATTTAGTAGGATTTGGTGGGATACAGTGCCGGAGGCTTTTGACATGTTAAGAAATATAGAGGAGACCATTTGTCCATCATTTATGAGACCCTGTATGGTGTTTGTGAAAGATAGTAGGGCAGTGCTGGTACTATGTTTTGGCCTAAAGCCATGCTGAGAAGAGGAGAGGAGGTTTTGATTAAGGAGGTGCGTGAGAAGTTGGGGGTGAATGCATTTTTCTAAGATATTGGCTAAAGGAGAGAGGATGGCTATGGGATGGTAATTGGTTAGATCTTTACAGAGGCCGCCTTTGTGTAGTGGAATGATGTGAGATATTTTCCATAGATGGGGACATATTGTTCAAAGATAGAGTGGTTGATTAATATTGATATAGGATAGGCAATTGAGGGGGCAGCAATTTTGAGGAATTCACTAGGTAGTTGGTCAGCAGCTAGACAGCAGGGTTTGAACATGGAAAGGAGTGATTTTATGTAGTTAGTTTGGATTGAAGAAAAGGAGAAGGTGGTGGAAGTCAGAAGAGGGATTGGGTACAGTGAGAGGCTGAGCAGTCTGACTACCGAGAAATGATGAGATTGAGTTAATAAAGCAGGCGTTGAATTGAGTAGCTATAGGGACAGTAGCCTTGGAGGTGTCAGGAGGGGGGTAGGCTATATCCTGAGTTGAGAAGATTGTTAATGTTTTTCCAATATTTTTGGGGTTTGTATTGGTGTGTGTTTTTTTTTTTTACATGAGAGGAAGTAGTTTTGCTTGTCTGTTTTTATCTGTTTCTTAGCCTGGTTGTGGAACTGTTGATATACTGTGCGTTTTTTTTTTTATATATATATATATTTGGTGTTGTGGTAAGTGGACTATGCCCTGTATCTTAGTTTCATTAGTGTAATGGCATCTTTAGTTAGCCAAGGTATGTGCTTAGTTTCTGCTCTAATTTTTTTGTGGGTGCTAGATTATTAAGGATTTTAAGAAAGGTATTATTGAAGTAGTGCACTGACTGATCAAGTGGGAGGTTTTTAAGAGGTGACCAGTTACTATTCTAAAGTAGGAGATTGAAGATGGAGGGGGAGAAGTTTTTCTTGTTCCAGACAGTTTTGTAAATTGTGTTGGTTTGTGACTGAATTAATTTTATATACAGGAAGGCAAGTAAGTGGTCATTGAGGGAGTCAGCAAGGCAATGTGCTAAGTAACCTAGATTGGGTTTGTTAGTCAGTATACAATCTAGAATGGACTGTTTTTTTGGGTGTTTATCTAAATGGGTGGGACAGGATATGGTTTGGGTGAAATTGAAGAGGTTTAGGAAATTGGAGGGATTATTGGTGTTGCAGGTGTGCCACTCCAGGCTGAAATCTCCTAAGATGATGGTTTCCTGGTTAAAAGTGGTTGAGGCCCAGGAGAGGAGATTTTCAATCACTGGGAGGTAGTTTCCGGGGGAGGGGGGTGCAGGCAGTTATGATAATAATTGTTTTGTTAGGGTTTATTCTTAGGCATGTTGCTAAGATTTCAGATTTGGAAAGGTCAGGAGGGGCACAGTTCACTAACTCTATTTTGAGTGTGTCTTTATACATAATGGTGGTTCTACCTCCCCTTCTGTTTGGTCGGTCTAATCTAATTATGTTGCATCTATTTGTAATAATTTCTTTGTCTTTTATGTGGGGCTTTAACCATGTTTCTGTAATTGCTGCAATATCGGGTACATAGGCTTTAAGGGTTGCATAGAATTCCGTGATTTTATTTACTATTCTATGGAGATTAAAATTGATAAAGACTAGGTCAGAGTTGTTGTTTTTTGGAAGTGGGAGAAGTGGGTGGTGTTGTTAGTAGTGTGTTGGCTTGAAGTAGGAATAGGACTGGGAGGGGAACTGGTAGGGCAAGGAGGGGTGTGGGTTAGTGGCCCTGGGTCGGGGTGAATGTCAGCTTGGAGCTTAAGTTGTGTTATAATGTATAGAATGAGGTGTTTGATTCTGTTGGTGAGTTTAACATATCTGTGTGTTGAAGGATATGTACAGTTAGTGGGCAAGTGTTTGAGGGGTAGTAGGAGGAAAGTAGAGTTGAGACCAGATGGCAGTGTATGTGTGGGTGATATTTTTTTGTGGAGGATAGAGGGAAAATAAGGGAGTTTAGGTAATATATGGTGCATGAGTGGGGGGGTGGAGGTAAGCAAGAGGTAAAGAAGGTGGAGTAGAAGAGATGGTTACCAAGGAGATAAGTTGTGACATAGTGGATGGCTGACAAGTTGTGGAGTGGAGTTGAAGGTGGGGAGGAGTATGAGGCAGCAGGAGACTGGCTGGTGGGAGAAGGAGTGTGGTTAGGTTAGGTATACATCTAATGAAAGAGGGGGTGAGTGGGAATGGGGGTAGAGTAGGGGAACATAGTGAGCCTGAGTGCAGTGAGGGAGAATGGAGAGGGGCTAGCCTCAGTAAGAATGTGTGCCAACATAAACTATCAGTCACTCTGATCTGGTTGGGGGAAGATACTTTTACTACAGAGGTAAGGTTGTTCAGGGAAAAAAGCCAAAGCAAACTTAAATTTGCAATGAGCATATACTAAAGGTAGATTATAGAGAAAGTTACAACAAATGGCAATGATCTGTAAGATTGTCTCAAATTTTTATTTGTTGTTGGCTCTTTAGTGTAGAACGTCTGGTAGTGGCTATACATTTTGTAGATGTTTAATGGCATGCAAAAACAACACTCTTACAGGAGGGGATGTTGGATAGCTACAAAATAGGGCAGAAATAGGGTTGGAAGGCAACTAGAAAAGCTGGAGATATGTATGAGAGAAAGGAGAATTGAGCAGGCAGAGGGACTGAGGGATAGTGAGCAGGGTGTCTCTGGTGGCATGCTCAATCTAGGTGTTACAAAACAAAATAAAGGCTAGTTCATAGACGTTAAACAAGGCACATACTTAGAATGTACTATCTCTGAGCTGTATCAGGGGTAAAAAGCACTGAACCACTTTAGCAGCGGTCAGAGATCAGGAGGTAAAGTTGTTCAGAATGGGTATTTCAGGGATGAAGTTTAGATGGGAGACAGCTGTAAAAAAGTAAAAAAAAACAGTTACTGTAGGTAGTTAGTTAAGATTGAGGTATCATAGTGTGATGGAAAGACTGACAGGTAAAATGGTCACAGCTAGGTAATTATCTGCTACAATTGTGA
This sequence comes from Protopterus annectens, assembly GCF_019279795.1. Classification (NCBI taxonomy): domain Eukaryota; kingdom Metazoa; phylum Chordata; order Ceratodontiformes; family Protopteridae; genus Protopterus; species Protopterus annectens. The sequence goes on from NC_056734.1 coordinate 867,227,739, forward strand.
GTATTATAATCTGCTTGGTCTTACTACTCCAAACTCGCTACACTCGGTTATATGGTTGGAACTACAGTATTAAAAAGTCTTTCTGTTTATTAACAAACTACATTGTGAGTTAATAGACTATTACCAACATTTGACTGGTCTTATAATGCAAAGCTCCTTGTAACAAACAGTTCCGGCTATGGTATGCAATAAACAGTTATTTGTCCTGATGAGTGTACTACCTCTTTCAGTAAGATACAGCTTTAGTAGGCTAAGGTAATTCCCATGCACTCAGGGAATATTACACAAGTTAATTATTCTGTTAAGAAGTGTAATTACCTCTAAAAATACAGTGTTAGCTCCACTAAAATACGGCTTTAGCAGGCTAAATTAATTGCCGAGCACTCAGGGAATACCGCACATGACATATGTCTAGATGTGCTGGGCAGTAAAGTTAACTACAACTGAACATGCAATATTTTGACTACAACTGTGCATGCAATGCTAAATACAGTAGGGCTACAAAAAAACAGAATATTCTAACTAGCACTGAACATTGTGTGCACTAAACACAGCATGGCTAGCTCTAAAACAGGATATTTCACTTAAATTAAACATACAAACATTAGCACATTAGGGCTAGTTCTAACACAGATGTTTTAACAAGAACTGATCATATGAGTGTTAACACAGCAGTGCTAGCACTAAAACAACAAAGTAGCCATTAAAGGCCAGTACAAAGTCTGCCTGCAATTAATATAGCTGTAAAACAATGCGGCATTCTCCTTACATGTGCACAAAATAATGTGCTTAAATAATATTACAAATGTGTAAGTTATTGGCTGTATATCACTAGAAATGTTACATAGTATCAGCACGACTTGCAGATTGTATCAAAGGAATGATATACACAGCATTTCTTAACAATTTGTATAAAGCAGCAGCAGAACACTTACATGTGGAGCACACTGCACCAGTTGGATGCTTGGCAGACTAGTTATTGAGAAATGGTGCCCAGGGACACAGGTAACTAATATAACCTTGCACCAGACGTAAGGTGCTAGGGGGAGGGGTACAAGCACTGGTCAGGGGAGGTAGAATTAAGTAAGCTAGCCCCAGTCTGAATGTGAACCAACAGAAACTATCAGCTGCTCTGACCTGATTGGAGGAAGATACTTTTATTGCAGAGGTAAGGTTGTTCAGGGAAAAAAGCCAAAGCAAACTTAATATGCAACGATCATACAGTAATGCTGATTATAGAGGAAGTTACAACAAATGGCAATGGTGTAGAGGATTGTCTCAAATTTTTATTTGTTGTTGGCTCTTTAGTGTAGAAAGTCTGGCAGGGGCCATACATTTTGTAGATGTTTAATGGCCTGCAAAAATAACACTCTTACAGGGGGGGATGTTGGATAGCTACAAAGTGGGGCAGAAATGGGGTTGGAAGGCAACTAGATAGGCAGGAGATATGTTTGAGAGAAAGGAGAATTGACTAGGCAGGGGGACTAAGGGATAGTGAGCAGGGCGTTTCTGGTGGCATGCTCAATCTAGGTGTTAAAAACAATACAAAGGTTAGTGCATAGATGTTAAACAAGGCGCATAGTTAGAATGTACTATCGCCGAGCTGTATCAGGGGTAAAAAGTACCAGACCCACTTTAGCAGTGGTCAGAGGTCAGGAGGAAAAGTTGTCCAGAATAGTATTTCAAGGCTGAAGATTAGAGGGGAGACAGTTAGACTGTACTATCTCCAAGCTGTATCATGGGTAAAAAGCACCAGACCCACTTTAGCAGTGAGTTCAGGAGGAAAAGTTGTCCAGAGTGGGTATTTCAAGGATGAAGATTAGGGGGGAGACAGTTAGAATGTACTATCTCTGAGCTGTATCAGGGATAAACAGCACCGGACCCTCTTCAGCAGTGGTCAGAGCTCAGGAGGAAAAGTTGTCCAGAATGGATATTTCAAGGATGAAGATTAGAGGGGAGACAGTTAGAATGTACTGTTTCCAAGCTGTACCATGGGTAAAAAGCACCAGATCCACTTTAGCAGTGGTCAAATGTCAGGAGGAAAAGTTGTCCAGAATGGGTATTTCAAGGATGAAAATTAGAGGGGAGACAGAATGTACTATCTGAGCTGTATCAGGGGTAAAAAGCACCGGACCCTCTTCAGCAGTGGTCAGAGCTCAGGAGGAAAAGTTGTCCAGAATGGATATTTCAAGGATGAAGATTAGAGGGGAGACAGTTGGAATGTACTGTTTCCAAGCTGTGCCACGGGTAAAAAGCACCAGATCTACTTTAGCAGTGGTCAAATGTCAGGAGGAAAAGTTGTCCAGAATGGGTATTTCAAGGATGAAAATTAGAGGGGAGACAGTTAGAATGTACTATCTGAGCTGTATCAGGAGTAAAAAGCAGTAAAACGCAATCATACATTGATATAAATGAAACCAAACCATACTGACACAATCCTAGTGGCAAGCATTTTACATCACAGACCATACTAACACACTCCCAGTTGCAAACATTATACATCGCTTATAATCTACCCAGTAATTTTCAGTCAAACATTACATAGCTCATTTAAGTCCTGCCTTCTTTTAAACCTTATTTGTCCACTGTATGTATTGTTCCCGTAGTTGTCATTTTTCCTATGTGGTTTGCTCCTACCTTTTTCTAAAGATCTCATTTCCAGTTGTTTTATCTCTGTTACTACATTCACTACTTCTAATATAGATGGTTCAAATTCTGATTTCCATTTTCAAGTAATTGCTTTTTTTTGGCAGCCACCATAATTAGAGACAGCAAGGTCTTACCATGTTGAGGCAATTCTGATTCTGTATTATAGCTCAGAAAAATCACCTCCCTTGTCACACCAATCTGTCCACCCATCTCCAACAGTGCATCCTGCAGGGAATCCTTAAAGTCCATCAACTCACTGCAATCCCAGAAAAATATGTCACCATTTACTTCTTTCTTCCTCATCACACCTCCAATATTTGCTGTCTCCATGAGGAAAAATTATCTGGTGTCTGCTTGGGGCATAAAAATATCTATGAAAATATTTCCAGTCAAAATCCTAAATCTTCTAGATTTTGTTGTATATTTGGGAGACATACATATATCTTCCTATTGTTTCTTTGTGAATTGCTTATCCAGTCTCTTCCCAATCCTTTCTAACCTATTATGATTGATTCTTATAGTTATCATGCAATATTTTATATGTTCTACTAATTATTCCTTTTTTAAAGCAGCTTCTGTTCTAGATTCTACTAAAAACGTTACCATTGCTGGTGTTTCATTTAGGACCCCCACCCTCACCATTTCTTTAATATCAGTCCTTGATAGGGAAGGTAGTCTCTAACCTGCAGTCCAAATAAATTCTTGGCATCTTCCCATTCTATCATCTGTCCCTCTCTAGTTATTTGCTCCCAATACCTTGGTTCCTTTGTCAGTTTTCTCCAATAAATTCCAGTCCCTTCTTGCCTATTGTCTATATCTCTAACTGCAGTTATCCCTATTGGCAGAATCTCCTCTCTCCATTCCAGTGTAGTCTTAGTTCTTAGAATACTTTCTGTTACTTTATGGATATCATATTCTGTATTATTATTGTTATTCTCCTTAAAGGCCCACATCAAAAAATCACAGTCTCTCCTTGTTTCTTAAGCTTTCCCTCTGTTTCCACATCATCTCTTTTCACTTTGAATTATACTTTTCTTTGTGTGCTATGTATAGGAGCTTTAACTATGCAGCTCTGAAATACCCCTTCAAATTGGGTAATCCCAATCTGCCATGTTCTAATGGACGAATCTGCTTATCCCACTTGAATCTTGCTGTCTTCCTCTCCCAGAAAAAGTCCTTCAGCTCTTTATTAATTGCTGTCCACAACTTTGCCTCTGGTTGATAAAAATACACCTGACCTGTGTATAACGCTAAAGGGGCAAAAAACATTTTGACTGATTGTATCTTGCTATCCACATCCATATAACAAACCTTCCATTTTCTCATTTTTTGCATAATCTTTTGTTTAGTCTCTTCCCACATATCGATATCTGCCACACCAGAATCATTTTTTATCTATACTCCTAAACACTTCATTTTATCATGTCCCCATCAGTAAGGATATTCCTGAACTAATTTGTGTGTGGGTACATCATTTTCCACTATTGCCTTTCTTTTAGCTTCATTAATCTTGCATCCTGAAAGATTTGAAACTGTCTGAAAATGTTCCGTAACACTGTAAAAACTGGGCAAGGCTGGACAGAATTTACAGTTCACAAAAACATGTGCATTTAATTGAAGGTCTTGATACATACTCAGTAACTATTTCAGATCATGCTCCAATAATAACTTATAATAAAAGGCACAGGGTAATGAAATAAAAATGAGACATTGATACATTCCCACCTATCTGTTGAAAAGAGAGAAATTTAAGGAATGAGTAGTGGAGATTATTCAGGAGCTATTAGAGAAGATAGAAATTTATTGTGAAAATATAACTAGGGAGTTGGATAAATTTAAGGTGGTGTTTAAAAATAGGGTGGAAATATAAAAAGGGAGCTATGGCTAAGAAGTAACAAGAATTATTCTGAGGGACTGATAAATGTTAAAGTATTGCAGAATGGGGGAATCTCACAGAACAAGAAGAGGATCAACTGCAGAATGTTAAGCGGAAAATAAGGGATTACCTCCATAATATGCATGAGTTTAGAAAGATTGCTGTCAAGCAGCTTTTTGATAATAATACTAGAGCACAAAAACTTTAGCACAACAACTCAGGCCACAGAAAGCCGAAAGGGCTTTCACCAAGCTTAGGGATCCTATAACAGGGAAGGTAACAAGAGATCCTGTAGACATATTAGAAATATTTTGGAAATTCTATGAAAGTCTGTATAAAAAGAGAAATATGAAAATCAAAAAAGATACAAATGGAAATGTTTATGGAAGAGATAAATATGACAAGGTTAGAGGTAGATGAGGCTCAATTACTAATGGTTGGGATAGGAAGAGATAAGATAAAAATTGTGATGTATAACCAATCTACATGAAAGTCCCAAGGAATAGATGGCATTCATGTAGAAGTTGGAAGCTAGTAGGGGAACAACTGATAAAGATCTGGAAGATTTTGTTTAACAACATTTTAAGAGGAGGAGGAGAAGTACCAACATCCTGGAAGAAAGCAGTGGTAGTTGTAATACCTTAAGAGGGTAAAGATCTATCAGACCCAGATTCATACAGGCCCATTTCAATACTAAACCATGGTTATAAAGTGTTCATGTCTATAACAGCTAAATGAATGACAAAAAAATGCCAAAATTGATAGATATGGATCATTGTGGTTTTCTGGAGGGAATGCAAACATTTGACAACATTAACGGAACACTGGTAATACAGAGGGAAGTAGAATGTAAGAAAATACCATTGTTGGTGGTAGGTTTTCATGCAGAGAAAGAATTTGACAGAGTAAGCTGGGACTTTATGAGCAGGACAATTGAGGCATTTTCATTTCCTGAAAAAAATATAAGGTTAATTAGGAGGATATATGAGTGATTGGAGGTGAAAATTAAAGTGGGAGGGGTTCTTTCTGACAATTTCTGCTTGAGCAGAGGAACCAGGCAGGGGTGTATTCCTCTCCCTTTGTTATTTGCATTATATTTAGAACCATTGGCAAAGAAAAGAAGGGACTCAGAAATTCAAGGATATAATTGGTATGGTAATCAAGAAAAGCTGTCTCTATTTGCAGATGATATTATTTTATAAATACAAGGTAAGTGTTGAACTTGGAGTGTATTGTGTAATGATATGAATGACTGGCATATCCTTGAATGCTGTTACTTGAACAGGCAATTGTCACATTTTGCTAACAAACCATCTTTGAAATGCTAAACGTCCTATCAAATGCATTGTCTCTGAAACATGTCTACAGATTTAACACAGAATGTTCCATGTTAAGGTATTGCCAATCATGTATACCTGTAAAATGACCTGACAAGCATGCCCATATCAAAAGCCTTTGCTAATAATAATAATAATAATAATATATATATATATATATATATATATATATATAAACTATTAAACAGATTTTTCATAATTACATTTTAGCATATGCAGTATGTAGTTGACAAAATGCAAGCATGCCTTCTCAAGTTCATTAATCATCTGTGCAGATAAATCCCAAAGTAGTAACCTCTTTTCTGTGTTTTCCACATAAAGAGGTTTCCTCACTTTCAGTTTCCCAAGCTACATGGTTGCCTTTTTATGGTGTAAATTCAGGGCTGTCATATCTGTGAAGATGCAAACAAAATGTGAACTCATTAGAATTGCTGAAACCCAAATACTTGGCTCAGTGTTTTAGATGTAAACAAAGTGCAGGCACTCCCTCAGTTTTTGATTTTAATGAATTGCAATTGTAAATGATTACTGGTAGGGAGAAGGAATACACAACAGCAATGCAGACTGCCCTGCATCCAGTGGGTGTGTCAGGTTAGGCTTAGAAAGTATTAGATGTAATTTGGTCAAGGTTGGAAAATGTAAGTAAGCAGCACACAGTTCACAGGTTCTGTTCATTAACATCTAACCTCCCCTTCACTTATTGGCATCTTCATATTATATTATTGCCATTTAATATCTTCATACATTTTAAGGACAATGATATAGAATGGCTTACAAACTGCATGTCTCAGACTACTGGTCAGGTAAGAGAAGCATGACCAACAAACACAGAGAGGTAAGACAGAGTTGCATATTTGCAAGCAATACTTATAACTAGTTGTGTGATCACTTAGTGCACTACATCCAAAAATAAAAATTTACACATAACATTTGTATGGTTTAATATTACTGTAGATGATATTGCAATTGGTTGTATGCAGAATGATTTCAGTTCCTTGCTGTAAAGCTTTTTATGTGGCAAAGATGGATAAGGCACCCTTATTGTGTTCTTAAGATTTGTTGGAATGAGAGTTCAAATCCACACCTATGTAGAAATATTTCATGAGTACCAGACAAACATGTGTAGTGCTAATTTCATAGTTTGCTTTTCTTCATTTGAACTACTTTTAATTTTTATTTATGCTTCAATTCCCCACTGCAAAGCTGTTTGTGTGGCAAAGAGGGCTAGGGCACATTCACTGTGTTCTGAAGGTTCTTTGGAGTGGAATTTCAAATCCAGACCTACGTAGAAATATCTTGTGTAGTAACATTTTGTAGTGTGTATGTCTTAGATTGCTTTTCCTCATTTCAACTACTTTTCCCTTTTTTGTCATTTTCTTGGGGTGGGCAGTCTTTGTGCAATATATCACTTAACACAAACATGAGGAATGGAGAAAATTAATGTCTTATCTCATTTGGGCAAAGTGCATCAGTGCACAACGTGGACTAGTGGGCCACCCAGGAAGCAGACAGAACACCTGCAGAACGCCTGAAAATAGACCATCAGTATAAGGGCAAAGGTCAAAAACAATACATTGTTGCAATTGCTATGTTCCATTGCACAACTGTGCTTAGTGCCACTGCATGTCAGTTAGCAAGGTTCTGCAACACCTGCAGATAGGTCTCAGACAGCCAATAAGTGAAACTAGATGCATTCAATTAATTCTGTTGGACACCTTGCAATCCACTAAGTGGCATTCGGTGACAGTTAACACAGTGACCTTACAAATGATTAGGAAACTATAAAATGTCAGGTAACTAGTACTGCGACAGAATGTGAAAGTGTAGGGTTGAAGAACAGATTGTCTTGGGTTCTAGTACATGATGTGCAATCTAGTTTTATTGTCATGACAGTGCAGTTTATAGCAATGAACTGAGAAATAGACAAGTGTTATATCAATATTCTTGTCGCAACATGTGTGAGTGTAGGACTGCCATACACATGCTGCTGGGCTTTAATAAAGGATATTTCATGTACTTTTACTGTTGCTCCACTTCCCATTATATTCACTCTCATTTATAATACTTTAGATAGTGGAGCTGATATGAATTATATGTATGAGGGATGAGACACCATTATTGCGTTTTAAGATGTATGACTGAGAATATACTGGCTACTATATATCTGTAAGTATAATTCTGCTATCTGGACTTGCATTGGGCTTCACAATTATATAAGACATTGACACAAATGGATCTATATCCAATAACATTGTCAGGTCACACATACATACATGTGTAACAGCTCAAACTGTCACCTGCATTTATGTGTGATTCCAGACTTCTTCTGTGGTAAAGATGGAAAATCAATGCTGTGAAAGAAAATATTTGTCCCTTATGCCTAGGTTTTAATCCCATAATATAAAAACAAATTTCCTTCAGTGCATAAAGGCAAAAACAAATGTGTCAGGTCATTACATTTATGTCATCAGTGCATGTCTGCAAACTTATTTCACCTAACATTTAGCTTCCAACTTCCAAAATATATTCCCAGGCTACATCAGTGGCCTCCCCCTAAACTAAGGCCAAGTGACAGATTAACCTTCTGATTTCAATCATTTAATTCCTCCCTGTTTGGCCCTGCTGCACGCCACATAACATAATTCAGACACAATTGGCTCAAGTGTGCGCACTACCAGTAAATGCAATAACTGCAACTGACAGGCATCAGTTTCCATTTCTCTAGTTTGGCTGGTAGACATGGCTGGCATTAGAGAAGAAGGTGCTAAGCTTAGGGCACAGATGTGGGGTATCCAGGAGTCCAGGATATTTATTGGACTCTTGGTAAAGTGCTACAACCAAGAACTTCTGCAGGGGGACTATTCTGACTCCCAGTACAAGTCTGAGGCAAGAAATAGTTTGGTTCAGGCTGTATCCAGTGCCACTGATATCCCATGCACTGGAGAACAGTGTAAGCATCATTTTAATGACCTATTCAGGTAAAAAAGGGATACTGTCAAGCATTGATTACATGAGATGGAGACTGTTAGCATCCCACAGCTGTGTAAGTATGACAATAAGAGAGTACTTGTAAGACTTAGAAAGAGGAATATAGACAAGACTGGTATGTATAATGCTCTTCTGCTCTTTTATGTGCTTTCCCCAGCTCCCACCAAATGTGAGTTATATTGGCAGGCTCATTTTTCTCAATTGGAGAAGGTGAGGGAAGCAAGTGGTATGCAGCAGAAGAGAAGTGATGTTCTAGTTTTAAAAGTTAAAGATAACTTTTTGGTCTTTTATAGAATTGTATCAAATTGAGCATGCATATCTCAACTGTAAAAGCAAATATTCATGCATTAGTCTGTAGCACAAACCAATTGTAGGAGATATTAGACTGTAGTCAGAGGTTATAGGTTCATATACCACAATTCACAACTATACAATATTATTTCTTCAATAATATTTGCATTAAATTAAAACTCTATATCAATGGCATAAATGCCCTGCTGTAAACTGTAATCTGTATAACAGAAACATGCATATGTACAATATATGCACATTTCAAGGATTACTGTCAGCTGTCTGTAGTATAGTGTGTATCTGTTAGGGTGTATACTTAAATGCAATACTTCAGATAAAAAGAGTTGTATAATTGCATTAATGCATTGTATGTCACATATGATGGTACTAATTTATCTCTTTTTTTTTTCTCCCACCCCAGCCCTTATCTCTGTTTTTTTTTTATTTTACATTATTTCTTGTCAAAATGTTTCCATGTCATCCATGTGTACCACATCTCTAAATGTTACACAACACAGTGAGGTAGGCCAGCACCAGTGGGTCAGCCTGCCACCCTGTCTACCGGCTGCAGCAATGATGCCCAGCATGTCTGGAAGCCAACCTGACAGCACTGCCCCTGCTGCCCCTGCAGTACCTGTGCCCTCAGGTAGTATTGCCCTGGAAGCTGCTGCAGTGGTACCTTCCTGAAGCAGGGGCAGACATGGTGATTTCATCATATGCTGAGAGATGCCAGGGTTGGCCTGTAGGGTCATGCACTGCACCATTACCATATACCTATGCCAGATGGAGAGTCTGATCTCTCCCATGGTCCGTAGGAGGAGAAGCTGTCAAGCTGTCCAATTACAAGCAGAAGAAGAGAACAGTGATGCCAGTCCAGTGGGTGAGGACTCAAATTCTCACAGTCTCCAAGCTTGATGGACATGAGACAAAGTTGTCTCCGCCCTCACACCATTGACTGTGTCCCTCATTGCCCAGTCTCTTGTCTTGTTTGTCTTGTTTGTTTGCATGTGATTCCTCATCTACCCAACTTACTTGACCCAGACATACATACGTCCCTTACCCAGCAGTCCTCTCTTACTGAATTAAAAAGAAAAAAGGTGTCTACAAAAAAAAATGTCCCATACATAGCTCTCCATTTTGTATATATGTCTTCTTGAAGCACTTAATTTGGTCTAATTGACTATATAACATGATTATTTTGTTGTCACCCCTCTCTCTGGAGGCAACAGTCCAAATTCAGCTTGAAAAAATTAATACCTATGGTTCTTTCCTGCCTCCATCCTGGACATTCTTGCATTGCTTTCCTTTTGTTCTCCCCCGCTTGCTCCTCATTTCACCATTTTCCTACCTACCCCATTTTAACACCTATAATCTAGTCAAAAAATAGAATCACACATGGCACACATAAGTAGCAGAAAAAGCAACGAATCCCTTAACTTTTTGGCCTGTAAGTTTTAGTGGCGTTTTGCATCACACAGAAATGCCAAGTGACAGTGAGTGGTGGTACAAATTTCCAGTTACCTCTTCACAATGCCGCTTAACACAACTGTGCTATGCCAACACACAATAACACATGCACAATGAAGAATTCATGCCATTGCATTATCACTGTTTAGTTAACAGTATTTAAAAGTATTAGATACACATGGATTCGAACCCAGTATAATCTGGGCTAAAAATAAAATGTGTCAGTGCCACAGAGCTAGCTAAGCAGCAGGTGTATTTCATACACTCAGTACTAACTGCCAGACTTTAGCAATGCAACTCGCCTTTGCACACTGCTTAACTATGCGCAAACAAGGGAAAGTATTGGAAATGTGTAACTTGCATGAGCCAACACTTTGCCACCCATCACGCAAACCTGCTGCTCATCCCACTATGGAAAAGTAAATAATATTATGTATTACTGTCTATGACATGAAATCACATGTGGAACCATAACAAACTGAAGGCCCTATCTAACAATATGTCACATATTTACAATATAGCCATGTGTTGCCTCATCCCAATCACTCAGCCCTGGTGTCTCAGTACTTTTTTCAGACATATATCACCTACACTACATAAATTAATATCAAATGTTATATGATATGCAATGCACATGAATCTGTTAACATTCAGGAATAAAACTATTGACCCATAAGCTTAAAAAGCCTTATGTGAAAGGCTAGGGAAGAAACCAGCATGGACCTTAACCACAGGGGCATAGGTGACCCTCAACACACTTGACTAAACCCATTTTGTTTTTTTTTCAAAGGTAGATCTTGCTTATTAAACCTATTGGACTTCTTTGATACTGAAGCCAAAGACCTGGATGAGGGATAACAGGACTTACAATCTATGTTGAGTTATTCAAGACATTTGACACTATCCCACATTCAAGCATCATAGAAAAAAAATCTCCCATCTGGGAATTAACTCATACCTTACTAGATGTAGTCAACTGGCTCACTGACAGAACACACACTTTCAAGGTTGGGGACTGCACCTCTACTAGACCACTTACCAGTGGAATACTGCATGGATCTGTGCTGGACCATCAACTCTCTGTCAACTTTTTCTCTGATGTTCAGGTAAATATAGATGGTTTGTGACTTACCAAGTTTGCAGATGACGGTCGACTGGATGCAGTCATATGAGTACCCCAACTATGTTAACATAACAGAAGGGGCTGACACAGACAAATGATTGGTGCCAAACTCATGGACTGAACCTTACAACAAAAAATGCCTCATTGTTCCCATTGGCAATGAAATACCCTGGCTAATTATGACATGCATAGCACCTCTCTAAGTTCAAACACAGTGTTGAGAGACTTGGGAACACATGTTGATAGCAATCTACACTTTAATCACTATTTGTCCATAGTAGTAAGATACACATTCTACATTGTGCACCTTATAAATAAGGCCATCATATTCAAGACCAGGGAGCTCATAGCTCTGCAGTCCTCTACCCTTATCAGCCTACTAATTGAGTACAATGCTTCCTTCTGTCTGTACCTCACCAGACACTTGCAGCAACTGGAAAAAACACAAAGATTTGTGACCGGGAGAATCCAGGGCCTCAAAACATGACATACGTGGAAAGACTGAAAGACCTTTCTTTGTACTCAGTATCATGCAAGCTCCTGAGAGGTGACCTATACCTAGCCTACAGAGCAGTCTGAGATCCTGCCCTACTGGAAATGCTAGACATCTGCAAATCAAATGGAAGAAGAATAACTTGCGTCACATATCTCAGCCAAGCATATGACATAAACAGAACATGCTGGGGAAACAGCTGTATCTCTTAGCAATTGCCATGCCTCTGTAATAGGCTCTTACTGCATATGAAGCAGTGCTCTTCAATGGCCATATTCAAGCACAACCTTGACAACTGTATGGGTGATGTAAATTCACCCCTGTGATGGCACATATGTCCCTCATAGACAAGGTCAGTCGGTGCTGATCATAAAATCAATCTGCTTACAATGACCATCTAAATATCTCAGTAAGGGTACTTTTGATTTTACACAGCTAGACTTGTAAACACCCTAGGGCCATTAGGCTGGTAACCTCATATGAACCTATGAAGCTATGAACCTATGCAGGCCACCCAACATCTTCTCTCCAACATGACCTACTGATGTCATCCACTTTAAGTTGACCTGCAGTCTTGTAAAAGCCAGACTTTTGCCATGGTTCTTGCTTAAAGCACTGAGTTCTGTAGTCTGTATATTTAGATAGGTAGCCAGTCAAGTGTGTGCGTGTGTGTGTGTGTGTGTGTGTGTGTGTGTGTGTGTGTGTGTGTGTGTGAGTGTGTGTGTATGTCTAGCCTGAAGAGCAGAAATGTGTATTCTATAGTTACTCCTGCAATCCAACGGATTGACAGCATTTTGATACTTGCACATGCCTGCACATCCATTTCATGCAGGCTTCCCAACATCTTTTCTCCAACGTGCCCTGCTGATGTCATCCACTATAATTTGACCTGCAGTTTTGTAAAAGATTTGTGCCATGGCGCTTGAGCAAAGTACTGAGTTCTGCAGTCTGCATACGTAGATAGGTATGTGTTCTGTTCTCACTGTAGTCAACTGTTTGTGTATGTGAGTGTGTGAATTTACTTCACATTACAGAGAGCCTTTTACATCAGCATGTGGGACACTGTTATTGCCCTATTCTCCTCAACACACACCACTGATGTCATCAGCTATAAAGTGTTGTTTGAGACCCTCCAAGTCAGACTTGAGCTGGGGCACTTGCCTTAAACACAGAATTCTGTAGTCTGTGTAGATAGATAGGTAGGGGTTTTATTCTCACTGCAGTCAACTGGCATGTGTGTGTGTGTGTGTGTGTGTGTGTGTGTGTGTGTGTGTGTGTGTGTGTGTGTGTGTGTGTGTGTGTGTGTGTGTGCACTTGCTTGGCATTAAGGAGAGTCTTTTACACCAGCATGTGGAACACTGTTATTCCCATATTATCATCACCAGACACAGCTGATGTCATCAGCTATATGTGATTTATGGATGTGCGTGCACTATTCTCAGTAGGGTAGGCTCAGAGAATGGCCTGGAGGCCAGGCAGAAGCCACATCATCCTATACCATACAGATTACTGTGACTTGGATTCCAGTGTTTTCACATACAACATGGCACGGTTTTTATCCACTGTGTTTTCTTGATGAGTAACCCATGTGGTCTCTCCAGTTGCTGCATGTGGGTGGTAAAGTGCATGTAAAGAAAGCATTACATTCTATACTAGTGTTCTGATGAGGATTGAGTACAGTGCTGTAATATAATCCTGAGATCTGAATGCAATGGCATGACTTATGATGTGCACAACATAGCCTTTCAATGCCAGTGTGGACACGTGTTAGTAGACGTTCAGAGTGCTATGTATGTGTGCTCTCAGTGGGACTGTCATCAATGCTGTAATTAGCAGGGAATCCCAGTTTGCAGAAGACCATGATAAAGACACTTTTTTTGCATTTATTTGTAGAACATGTGGCTTTATCACCAATCATTTGTCTGTGTTAGCCCCTCCTGTAGTATGTTATCATCACAGGTGGAGTCAATGATGGCACACACTATGCAAGAGTCAGCTAACTTGGTAAGTCAAATGCCATATACTTTAGCCTGAACTGTCATGAAATAGATTCCAAACAGTAAAGTGCCAAGCACAGATCCCTGTCATACATCAATGGTGACAGCTCTACTGGTACAGGTTGATGCACCAATTTTCACAGTATGTGTTCTGTCAGCCAGTTGGTTACCAGTCTAGTGTCATGAGGTTTAATCCCCAGCTGGGAGACTTTCTCAATGATCCCTGCACAGGTGATTTTAATCAAACCCTATGCCAATTGTGGATAGCCAGTATGTGCTGTCTTATCTGCATCCATACCTATAACATAAAATCAATGGGCTGTGACAACATCATAGATTGCTTATCACATGAGTCATCCCATATACCTTCCTGATACAGTTGAGTACACACTTCAATACACCCTCCACACAGACTATGTTGCTGTAGAAAGGGTTTTTCAGCATGCATCCGTGTGAGTTGTGGAGGGAAAACACCCAATGTATGCATGTATAGACACATCCTGACCCTCCTCATCTGTGAGGTAGACCAACATGTCATTATGGACCTTTTCTAAATGGACACTAGTGATATCACGGCAGTGTGCAGCAGATCTCTGTGAATTGTTAATGCACATCATGTCTGTTAAATCTGTTAGATGTCCTCAAAGAGATCATCGAGGGCATGTATGACGACAACAATATTAACCTTTTGAACTTGACAATGCAAAGACATTTGCCAAAAATCCACACTGAGGTATTCACTGAACACTGTCAGATGTAGCCATATACACATATATCACCAAGTGGGCAGACCGGTGTATCGGTTCCCCTTTATAATCTCGAAATACTGAAATATGAAATTTCAGTATCTCGAAACTATAAAGGCGAACGCTCAAAATCCCGAAACCCCAAAACTGTGAAACACAAAATTGCGAACATTAACACACCATACACCACATGACACATACACCATCCTACCCACACTACAACAAATCAAACAAAACACACACAAATACAATAACACATATCAACACACCTAAACTACATATAAACAGGGGGATAATCCCCCTGTACCCCCCTTGTGGAGGGATGCACCCCCACATCCCCTACTTATATATACTAACTTCAAGATTGCACAAACAGAAAAAGACAGCAAACTCACACCCAGACATTCTACAGTCCCTCACGCATACACACACACACACACACACACACACACACACACACACACACACACACACACACACACACACACACACACACACACACACACACACACACATACACACACACACCACACATGTACAGACACGAACACATCCAACATTTACACACTCATGCTTTCACCTGCCTACTCTTACCCACACGTACAACTTACACACTCACATACATCCAAAACCCACCCAAAACCCTTACAAAACACTCACTTACCTTAAATTGCACCTAAATCCACAAACTACACCAGACACCATCCACACAAACCACCGCACATAACGAAGTGTAAAGCCATCACCACGAATTTGAGAAATTCGAATTTGCGATTATGCACTTTCTCTATTTTAAAAATTCACCTTTAGGGTCTCGAGATACTGACATTTGAGATTTCAGTATTTGATGATTATAAAGGGGAACCGGTGGATCACATATATGGCATCTAAATATGTTGACATGTGTGAAATGACCTATATCTCAGGTTCAATGATCAGGTCCATACATCAGGGCTGTCCACTAGGCCCTTTCCTGTCCATTATTTAAGTGATGGACATCACAGATGAAATACACATCCTGTGTCCAACAGCTGGTTGAAAGACTGTCAATTGTGGGCAATCACTGACTCCAACTGTGATATTAGTATGATACAGTCAGTATCAACACACACCAAAGATTGCTGCCACAGCTGTGATAACACCTGCAATGACAAGAAAACATGGGGTGATTTGTTACATCAGGAAAGCAAACACACAACCCAAGTATAATGTGGACATCACTCCCTATAATCAGACCAACAGGTATGGGACCTGTGAACTGGGGTAGATGGTACGTGGAACATCCACCAGCATGTGGTCACAGTGCTGACTACTCCCTTGTATGTAACACAACTACTGAGCATGTGAAGGACATTCACATCAGAGGCTATAATACCTCCATAGTGCACAGCCTTCATCATACCCATAACTTAGTACAATGCACCCTTATTCCTGTACCTCCCTGCACATTTTCCAGTGATGTGTCACTGACATGTATCACCATTATAACAGTGAGCTGTCAAGCATCTTATTGTCCATACCTAGGTATTCTTTTTGTGCCATAAAAATTTCTGTCTGATGGTGCGGAACCCCTTTCAAGTGGTTAACCCCAGATGCCTGCATGCTACCTGTTCTGGTGATGCACATGGTACATACATAGGTGTTTGACAACATTAATAGCATGGGCAACATTTGTGACAGTGTGGATTGTGCTATATATATATATATATATATATATATATATATATATATATATATATATATATATATGTTCATAGGTTTATAGGTTGGTACTAGGCTATCAGCCCTAGGGCCTATACAAGCCTAGCCATAACAATTCCCTTGATATTTATTCCCACAATATTTACTTCAACTAGCATGTATTGCTCATAATGCCACAAACAAGTATAGCAGTGTCCCTCCTAATACCTCCAGCAGATGTTATGGTACTAGGACAGTGTGCGTGATTACTTTCATAGAGTGTGGACATATCATAATAGTTATACAAGTGTGTTTGTACAGAATCATCTCTGATCACTTTAAATCACATATGTTATGTCAGAGGAATGGGATTACTGGTTGTATTATTCTGATATTATTCATGATTGTGCTTACTTCTTTAATGTTGTCCATGAGCCTTTACCTGTGTCCCACTTGCTGGAGACATCTCTGCTGAGATTATGCTTTTACTCAGGCAAATCAGTTTGCACAGCTTCACAATATGGACCCTACCCCAATTGTATGAAGCATCTCTGATAGATGTCCTCTGCATTATTCATGTAAGGATGCTTATCTCACCCAGACATCTGCTCCATTGTTATGTCACCTTGTGTGCCACTCATATAATACACATTTTCAATGTGCAGTCCCTACTGTACCAGATTGATATGTGCTTAGTGTTGCTGCTACGACTGTCCTCCACTGACATGCCCTAATCTGCTGTACATTAGGTTGTTTCATGTGGCATCTTTCCTTGTGTTCATTCCCACAATTCATCTGTGTGCCCCTATTCGATACACAGATTTCCCCTGAGTGTTTATTTTAAATGGCAGTCCATGTACCCTTACAGATCATTTACACAACTTCAGTACAGAATGCCAGGAATGGGATTTCACAATAATCTGCACAGTAGATACACTGTCCTGTTCTGTGTTTGGACCATATACTTAACTATTATACCTGTCAACTGTCCAGATTTTCACAGAATGTCTAGTTTTTGCCTTATATATCTTTTGTTGTGCTCCTTATCAAAGTTGTGGTTTTCTGCCATATCAATGGGATGATCCCATATAAATGGGATGTTCTCAGGACTGATGTGACTCAATAATTGCATACATTTGAGTTTCAGACTTCAAATCTTTCAGAACATGTATCTTAATACAAACTTTGGTTATTCTAGTACATTTCTAATGAGCAAATATGTTAAATATGCCCCTATTTCTGGGTCATTGTCCTCCCATTATGTTGACCTTTGTCCAGATATCTTTCACTAAGAGATTGAGCGCTATCTGTTGAGCCTGTTCGTCATTGTGGTATTCCACGTAAAACCGTGGACCTTCAGTGCTCTGATTTAACTAGGATTGCTATCCATGTTCACTTGCACAGTTTCCTGCCTGTCGAAAAATATTTTATTAACTCACACAAGAAATAAATAAAAATAATAACAATGATCTTGTGTGAGTTAATAAAATAGTTTTCGTTTTTACATATACCATTCAGTGGGGTGAAGTGTCTTTATGTGTCATTCCTCTGAAGACAGGTATTTTGGAAGGGACAGTCTTTATTGGAGCCAGTTTTAGTGCATTTGTGGTTTTGATAACAGTTGTGTGCCTTTTTTGGATTACAACTTTTGAAGATGATTAGCTCTATGCCACTATTCTGTTGTGATTGTTGTTTATACTCTATCATGAGAACAGGGTGAAAGGTACCTGACAAAACTTGTAGTCATGTTTCTTACATCAGAAAGGTGCTTAACAAAGTTGTTTTGAATTTAGTGTATATTTGCTGTACTCTATGCACAACATCAACATTAGGTTTGAGCCACTGCACTGCTTTTATTAGAAAGGTGGATAGCATTGCATATCTTTCCTTTCTGATGTTATTACATGTGATACAGCATTTAAACCACAAATCAGAATGTGTCATAGGAGTTTTTCATTTGTAAAAGAGCACATAAATATGTTCCAAATGTTTCTGCCATACTAAAACGTTTTACTGTGTCATATTGCGCAGCAGGCAGTTAATGTACAGCACAGCTTTTTATATTTAAAACTGCACACAGTCTGCCATGACTTATCTGTTTGAATTTAAAATAAAAGAAGATTTAGACAACAGATTTGCTTGAACTAAATACTGTTTAAAATTTCATTTTTCACATATATTTCAAGGCCACTTAGTTTCATGAGCATTCTCATCTTGCCACTACATTCTCTCAGGCAGCACCTCATTTCTCCAGGATGACCATACTGGTCAATTCTAGGCTACATTTGTGGATACCCATCCAGTCACCTGGCTTATATTGAAAGGAAGATAATGCATTGTATTGCTTAACATGCAGGGAATTTTATTCCATAGATTCAGGATGTGCTGGCTATGAACCTGTCCCTCCTTTGTTTTATTTATCTGTTGGTGAAGATTTAGACTCTTGGTTCTAGTATTTGTAGTTACTGGACTTCCAAATAAACAGGATGTCCAGGATGTGCAAGCCAATGGAGTCTCTAATGATGCTGTAAGCAAGACAGAGATCTCCCCTCAAAAGACTATAAGGCACCGAATAAAAGAATAGCACTTCCAGCCTTTCTTCTTAGCCTAGGGACTTTAGACCTGTGATCCTTTTGATACAGAACCCTCAGGGTCTTTCTAATTGTTTGATGTGTTTTAGTGAGATGTATCCCAAAGGTTGAGTATAAGGGAATGACTACCTCTTTCAACCTTAATGACATTACTTTGTCAGTTTGCTGGTTTTAATGAAAGGATTTCCTGACAACCTTTGTTACAGGATGGTCAAAAGAAAAGGAGCTATCATGGCAACTACCTAGATCCTTATCTAAAATTTTGTTTTGTGGCAGTATGTTGTCTAGACAGTATGGTGACTGGAGGGGCTGTCTATGAAAAGGAAAGATACTATACTTTTTAGCATTAAGCTTGAGATCATTTTAGCATGCCAAGAGTTTACTTTTGTGACTTCATTCTGGAGGGTTTGGACCGTGGCATTGGATTACTTAACAACAAACCCCAGTGTTAAAACATCAACAAACTATTTGTCAGAGGTCTTCACTCTCTGCTTAGAGATCTGAAGTTGTAGTGGGATTAATAATAAAGAATATCTAGTTAAAGATTGAGTCACTTTACATTATACAGATACACATAAAATTATGCATTGTGAACACAGAAATGGCTGGGCAGTGCAGAAAAAAATGGATACGATTTGATCAATGTTAGACATGAGCAGAAACAATAGCTAGTGGTAGCACAGCATCAGGAATCTGGCTGAGAGCTTGTGTTTTTAAAGCTGAATAATAAGAGGCTGCATCTTATTCATACATACACAACTCCTTTTCTCCTATTTTTGTACGTAGGGTTAGGGTGTCACATCAACTGTGGCATTCATCTAGAGAAGATATTCACACCAATGGGTGGCTAGCCTTTCCCGTGGTCGTCTTTCCATACCATGGACATGCACTGACATTTGAAATTAAAACCAACAGCTGTTCCATTATGACATCATTTTAGAAGTCTTAGAATCTGTTTCATGTTCAGCCTGAGTTTCTCTGTGCTGTTTTGGTATTGTTTGCTCTGTTCGTGATCCAGTTATGTAGCCTATTTATTTCGGTCTCTGTCAAATCTATTTGGGAATTTTCTATTCTGAACCTTTCCTTTTGATATTCTGCCAGACAGATGATACAAGGCAGAAAAGACTTCTTTCTCTCAATAGTGGCTGAGGGCAACTCTCTATTGCCTCAACACACTGCTCAGGATTATTTATTTTCTTACTAAAAGTTGGTTTAATTGATTTAATTATTTGTGCATTGTTGTTATTTTTTGGCTCTGTTTTTAGTTTTCTGAAAGTGAAGTAAAAGTTCACATCCTCAACATATTTACTCAAGAGTTTAATTTTTACTACCTTAGTCACTCATTTCTTGTTATAAACGATATAAATGTCTCAACAACTGTGTCACTGTCCGCAGAGCTACCAGTTATCACCCATGGCAACATAAAAGGAAGAGCCCAGTGAACACAAACCATGGAAACTGATACAAGACTGTTCCCAGGATTCAGCAAGCTCTGCATGGCATGCAAGAATAGTGCAGGAGCTGCTGGAGGCAATATGGCCACCGTGCAATCCAGGAATAAGTGCCCTTGCACTATTTTTATTTATTCTATTTTACATTTGTTGACTGGGCTAGTCTAACTGGATATATGTCCATTTTCAGTAGAGGCCCGGGGAGAAAAGCTCCAAAACTATCACAAAGCAGTAATAAAAAAGCAGTCTTAACAATAATCTAAATAATAAAAGATTACATAGACAGCAAATCAGTAGTAGCAGGAAGAAAAGATTACAAAATAATTGGTATACAGGATAAAACAATGCATTTAAGAATAAGATATAACAGATAGTTTACAGTAAGTAGTACATGATGTTCACAAAAGGTAATTAATTTAAGTACCCTAGATTACAGTATGCCTTTCTGAAATAGCAAGCAGTATTGAGTTAGCATACAAGTAGGATCATGGAGATATTAGTAGTAAAGACAGAAGATTAGTCAGGGTTGCTGCAGGGGCATAATTAATGTGTTTTGAGGTTCCTTTTGAGATTTTGTTTGAAGAGGGGTAGGGAAGGAAGTGAAGTTAGTTCCCTAGGTAATAGGTTCCAGTTTTTTCCTGCAGTGTTTGAGAATAGAGAATCCTCTGCCAAGTTGTTGGATTTGCTTATGCTAACTCGAAGTTTGTTAGAAGAGCGTAAAGTATTGAGATTTTTGTAGGGGATTATGAGGTTTGAAAGTATAGGAGTGTTATTAGGTTTATTAAGGATCTTATGGGCAATGGTAAGTTGGGAAAGTTGTAGCTGGTTCTAAAGGGGTTCCCTGTGGCAAATCTGGCAATGTTATTGTAGGAGTTGGCTAGTTTGAGAAGGTTATTTTTTTTTCAGGTTAGTATATATAGGTGAGGCATAAAGAAGAGTTGAGATTAGGTGGGAGTGGGCAATTGTGGTTCTAGCTGCTGGAGTTAGGAAGGATTTGACCCTGTATAGGGAGCCCATTTTTTTGTTTACTGTTTTTATAGTGTTGTTAATATGGCTATCAAAGTTAAGGTTATTATCTATTGTAATTCCTAAGAGTTTGGTGGTAGAGTCAGGGGATATGAGGGTGCTGTTGTTAGAGCTGACTGAGAATTCTATAGGGGCAGACTTGCTGGTACGAGTAAAGAGGAGAAGTTTAGTTTTTTGGGATTCAAGAGGAGGCAAAGTTTTAAGAACCATGTCTCCACTGTGTTAAATACTTTCTGAGTCAAGGATTGCAGTTCAGATAAGGTGTTGGATGAACATATAAGCATAGAATCATCTGCATATTGTATACAGGTGGCTTGAGGAATTGTTATGTATAGGTCATTGATAAAAAGTGAGAAGAGGAGAGGTCCTAAAATGGAGACTTGAGGGACTCCTAGGGTGACTGGCAAGTGAGATGAAAGATTGTTCTCCCAGAGCACTGCCTGTTGCCTATTGCTGAGGTAGGAATTGAACCATTGAACAGCCTGAGTGTCAAGAGAAAAGGACTTAAGAATACTTATTAGCAGAGGATGGTTTACCATATCGAAAGCTTTTGAGAGATCAATGAAGAGTGCAGATGAGAGGATATTATTATTATGGTTTCTATTAATGCAATCAGTGAAGGATAAGAGGGCAGGAGTGGTACTATGGAATGGCCTAAAACCATGTTGGCTATTAGCTAGCATGTTGTGTTGAATTAAATGGTTTAGTAGCTGTTGATGAATACATTTTTCCATGACTTTTGCTAAGGGTGATAGAAGGGCTATAGGCCGATAGTTAGAATAAATATTTGAGTTACCTCCTTTATGTAGGGGGATAATGTGTGAGATTTTCCAGATGTCTGGGATAGTTCCTTCATTAATGGTTCTGTTTATAAGGATAGATATAGGATAGGCTACTGCGCTGGCTGCTTTTTTCAGGTATTCAGATGGTAACTGGTCAGCAGAAGGAGTACAAGGCTTAAGTTTTTGGATAAGTTTATAGATGAAGATGATAGAGATGGGTTGCAGTTGGAATGTAGGAAGAGAGTTTGGAATGGAGGTAGGAAGGCTTGAGCTATCTGGGGAAAGATGACTTGCTAGAGATTGTATGGCCTCTGTGAATAAGGTATTGAAGGCATTGGCAGTTTTTTGGGGAGTATTATGATTGACCCCTAGAGAGGTTGGTGTACTAGAGTGCCCTGGGTGAAGGAGTCTATTGATACTAGTCCAGAACCTTTGTGGATTATTTTGGTGGGTTTGCTGTAGTTTACAATAGAAGTTACAATACAATACAATACAATAGACTACTCTGACTATTTTTAATTTGGTGTAACTCTTACTGCCTTGTTTCAGCCATTTTACTATGTTTTACCTTAGCAAATGTATATATATTTTCATGTTGAACCCCATGTAATGTATATGTATATCCTCATTCTCTGTTTAATATGTATGTGGAGCTTTTCTCCCCAGGACTCCATTGAAAACGGGTTCTTGAGCCCAATGGACTATCCTGGTTAAACAAATGCAAATAAATAAATAATAAATAATAAATAAATAAGTTCTTTTTGTCTGTGATTATGGCTTTTTTTGTAGTATTTCTGATCATTCTGAATGTTTGATGATCTGAGATATTTTTGGTGGCATGCCACCTAGATCAAGTTTTGTTTCTGAGCAGGATTTTTTTTATCTGGTTTCTTTTGAGAGCCAAGAAGCTGGTTTGGACTTGATTCTAGTAGAACGTTTAGGAGTGTGGTGGTCTAGGATAGTTAGGAATTTAGAGTTAAAATATTTAACAGCTTTTTCAAGTGGGAGCAGTTTAGAGGGTTCCAGTCACAAGCAATGAGCTCACTTTGGAATAGAAGTAGGTTAAAGTGTTTGTTGGACCGTGAAATCCTATATATGGGGGATATGGAACTATCATTTTTTTGCCTGATATTATAGGTCAATGAGTGATCACTAACATCATCAGGTAAGGTTCCTACCTTATAATGTTGGTGATGTTTATTAATAAGAATCCCATCTAAGGTGCTCTCTTTTTTGTTTGGTTTGTTAATTCTGGTTGTGGAGCTGATGGTTTCTGCATGCTACATTACACATTAACTTGACTGGCATGCAAGTGGTGGGCTCTGGAACCCACGTGTCCATCATAATGGCATTACTTCCACCACCAGCTATTGGCAACACTAATATAAATGTTTTGCATTACACAACACACACTATGATGGCCTACATCTTGTCGGTCAGTGCTGATCTGCACAATTGACAGGGATGGCCCACTACCCACAGGGACAGACACTATTGTCCATAGTAGTTGTTCAGATGGACATCATTACAACAATACTTGATGGCACATATAAATCATTCCACATCATCTATCCCATTATTATGGACCAAGTACTACATTGAATTACATGTATATATACACTTCACATACCTGTTCTGCGAATGATGTCTGTTCTGGATAGTTTGCTGGATAGATTTTTTTTTTTGAGTGTGTTTTTTTTTTTTTTTTTTTTTTGGCTCTCTCTCTCTCTCTCTCTATATATATATATATATATAAATATATATACATATATATATATATATATATATATATATATATATATATATATATATATCGGACTCTCTCTCGAGTAAATGGATTGAGCTGCTTTGAATAGATTGCAGCATGGATTTTGTAGGTGATGCACATGATCAGGTGATGGCCTCTGCACCAATCAGTGTCATCTACTTGCTACCTGCATGCAGCATGCTGTGTAGTACTTCCAATTACCACTGTCATGGCAACCCACTACTATAAATCCTTACAGCATGTGGTTGTGGTCCCTTTACCTTTCCTGTATGGAGGACATCCTTCCTGTGTGTGGGCAGCAGTGTTACAGAGAGCAGGTAGCAATACCTCTTACAAGAGGGCTTGCAGACTCAGGCTAGCTACATATTTGTATAAGGCTCCAGAACTACAGACAGTGTGAGTAGTGTTGTTATATGCATTGTATAGCACCAGTGTTACAGGGTTTGTGTGTACATACTAGTTTAACATGGAATGCAGTTTGTCTGCATAGCTCTCAACTGTGGGCTTATCCACATGATGGCCAGAGGTGTGCCTGTTATGTTTTGTCCATCCACCACACAGGTCTTGTGTCAGATATATCACTGGCATTGTGTGTGTTGAGTGCTATCAGTATATGGCTACATACATTTGTGTTTCTGACTTCATATTCCTGACTAAGGCTATGTTTCAGACTATCCTGTAACACCAGCAACTTACTCAGTGCATGACAACACTATTTCATATATGAGTCTGTGTTCTGGCCTCTGTCCTCCACCTACATACCAGGCTTTGTCCATATGTCATGCAGTAACGGGTTGTTATGTAGCGGCCTGTGATTATGTCATGCTGCCATTCCTGCCATCATTCCAATGCTGTTGTGGCCCCCACACATATTGTGGGTTAGGGTACATATATATGTGAGCTTCAGCTGCACAAATCATGTGTGCCCTTCTGCAATCCAGAGGTCAGTGTATGTAACAGTGTCATATGCCCCTGTAAGTCAGTCTATGGGGGAGGGGTATGCACCATATATAACCTAGGCTGTTACAACATGTGAGGGAAATCAGTAGTAAGCTGCCTTTAGGTATATGGCTGTACATTACCATACATTTCACCTTGGGAACATTGGTGGCCTAGTGCATACTGCCATACAGACTGTTCTGTTTTTCAGTGTGATTGTGATGTTTTCAGTTATGCATTGTTATGTAACAGATACATCCCATTGTGTCAACTTAAGTCTTTTCCCCCTAGGGATTGAGTACAGAGTGTAATTAGAGGCTGCTGGACTATATATCTGCATGACTTACTGTAGATTGATTATCCTCTGACCCAGTCGGTCTTTACTGTTGTACTACTTGAAGGCCTTGGCCTGGACAGCAACATATGTTATGCTTCCGGGTTACTGTATAAAATGATCTGCTTGAGAGTTGCACTAATCATTTAGTATGTATTTCAAAGACCTAACAGCTATATGATGTGGCATATACAACTGTAATAGTACACAAATAAACATTTCTTATGTCTGCAAACCTGTGTGTGGTGTCATATCCTTTGACTTCTCTGTGGGTATAAGTTTCATGCAAAAATTGTCTTTTGTATGAGTGACTCATGCACTGTCCATTTGAAAAGGTGGCAACTGTAGGAATACTGGATGTTCAATACCATCTAAATATGTATCTTCCTATACATATCTAAGTGTGTGTATGTGTAGTTACACACATATATATATATCTATATATATATATATATATATATATATATATATATATATATATATGTGTGTGTGTGTGTGTGTGTGTGTCCGTGCGTGCGTGTGTGTGTGTGTGTGTGTGTGTGTGTGTGTGTGTGTGTGTGTGTGTGTGTGTGTGTGTGTGTGTGTGTGTGTGTGTGTGTGTGTGTGTATCTGCATATGTGTGTGTGTGTATCTGCATATGTGTGTGTGTGTATCTTTGGAATGTTTATTGCTTCCACATTGTACATTCCCTATGGTAGCCAGACTGTACTGCATGATATGTTATTGATACCATCCTGACATCATACAGGTGGGATGGATAACTGCTAACGTCTTGTGGCAATGTTGTGTAGGGTCCTGGGTATGGGACTTGCAACAGTTGGTACTGTGCTGCAGGGCAGATCTGTTTGGCTGTGGGGAAGGGGGTGATATCATTACTTACAAGATGTATTTAGCTCGGGCCCCCTCACTCTCATTAATGGTGCCTTTGGTCATATATGTATTTGTTATGTTCTCTATCTATAGATCTATATCTGTATATCTATATATCTATGTATAGACATATATATGTACACATATAAATCTATAGATGTCTGCATATGTATATATAGATATATAGATATATATGGGTCTATATTATAACATTGAATTTTATAAAGATCGAATGTTATAATATCAAACCACTTTTGTCGAATGCTGAAAACAGCGAAGGTGCAGAACACCAAATTCTTTTCCAATGAAAGAATTTGGTGGTCTGTTGTTGTGGCTTCTCTGTTTTCAGCGTTCGATATGTGGGAACGTTACGAGTCAGGTTCAGGTAAGTGTGCGATTGTATGTAGGTTAGAGTTAGGGGGCAGGTTAGGTGAGTTATAGTTAGGGCACGAGTCAGCTAAGTGTGCGGTTGTGTGTAGGTTAGGGTTAGGGGGTGGGTTAGGTGAGTTAGGGTTAGGGTGCGGGTGAGGTGAGTGTGCGATAGTGATGGACCTTAGGGTTAGGGTTGGGTTAAGGTAAGTGGATAGCTAGTAGTGTATGTAAAGTTTAGTTTAGGTTTAGGTGTAGGATTTTAAGTGTATGTGTGTGGATTGCTGATTTTTTGTGTGTGTTTGTGTTGTGTGTATGTTTCTCAGAATAGTGATTTTTTTTCACCTGGGAAAAAAATCGCTATTCTGACTGCTTAATGTTTGCAGATTTCCATGTTTAGGGTTCAATATTATAACATTCAATCTTTGTAGATTTCGATGCTATAATATAGGCCCGATATAAATATATATATATATATATATATATATATATATATATCTAAATATATATATATATATATATATATATATATATATATATAGCTATAGATAGACAGATATTTATATATATATAGATAGATATATATGTACACACACACATATAGCAACATGTATAAATACATTTCCTGTACTGTTGAATGACTGTGCTGGATGATATGTTTGTTAAAACATCAGGGTTACATATATCTGACATGGCTTAATGGTATATCACTCCGGCTATGGTGTACAGGGTATGGGGCTCAAGCCTTGCAATGGCTGTTTATTTTATTTCTGGGCAGAACAAGGGGTGTTGGATACAGAGTGATTAATGCATTTTAAGCAGTTGTAAGTGGGTTTGCGTGGGTTTGTGCGGAAGTAAACACTGCTAACTTCTGGTTACAGTTTCTTATACTGATTTAGCTTCTCAGTTGCCCCCCTTTTACTGCTGCTTAAAAGTGCTTAATCCCACTTACCCCCACACTAATTTCTTTATAAGAAATGTAAAAAGGTTGATAGGAAAGGGGGGAAAAAGGGGCACAAAGAGGGAAGGACAGTAGGGAAAACAGGTAGCGATGTGCAGG
The DNA here is from genome assembly GCF_019279795.1 of Protopterus annectens. Taxonomy (NCBI): domain Eukaryota; kingdom Metazoa; phylum Chordata; order Ceratodontiformes; family Protopteridae; genus Protopterus; species Protopterus annectens. Next base: position 867,255,576 of record NC_056734.1, read on the forward strand.
ATGGGTGTAGAGAAAGTCCGTAGCTGCCAATTTGGAGGTAGATTTGGACACTCATACCCCTGAGAGAGTGGTGAGGACAACAGTAATATATCGTGAAGCCAATTAGACCATATTACATGTTTCCAGTGGATACATGTGCGAAATTGACAGCTATGTATGGGGCGAGATTTTTTTGGAGAACAGATTGTCCCTTTTTTTTTAAGGTGAGAGTGGATGTTAGGGAGGGATAGTAGGTATATTTGGGGAGGAAGGTTGGGTAGGATAATAGACAAGACTGACAAGACAGCATACAGGGGTGGTATATGACACATGTGGTGGGGTAAACACCTTGGATGGGAGGGGTGTTTGGAAGTCTGAAGCCCATGCGCCCCTAATGGAAACAGTGGGACTGAGGTCACCACCCATGGGTAGTCACCACTGCACCTTCACGGCCCTGAAGGTGGCTGTTCTGGGGGCTGAGTAGGAGGACCAGACTGACCCTCTAGTTGCGCCTCATGGCCCTCAAGCTGGCATAGCAGATCTCCAAACTCCCTGTGGAGCTCACTATACACCAAACCCTGCACCTGGCAATGGGTGACCTTGTCCGGTCCATGCCCGCTCCCGGGGGGTGAGCCCCATCTCCTGAGGCAGTTTCTCCCGAAGGTGGTGCAAGACTAGTGGATGAGGAGGTCCTAGGGTGGGCCCCAGATGTGCTGGTGCCCGGTGCCATGACCAGATGAGGTGGGAGAGGTGGGTCCACTGGGAACATCCTTCCCAAATGTTCTATGGTGTTTCAGTTTTACAACATATGTGGGTTAGTGTCAACACATTCCAGGATTAGGTATAACAGCATGCATAGATATTCCCATTAACCCGAAACACCAGATATGGAACAGTTGCATAGCAAACAGAACACATGCATATATGGAACCACAGTGGCCATTACAACAGCATGCAGGTACATTGATGACAGCATGCCAGCAATGTGGGAGTATTTCAACATGGCACATGCATAGAAACAAATTTAAATATTTATCAATATTTATCAGCATACTGAACAAAGTTCAAGACCTCCATGCCCTACTGGCTCTATAAAACCAGATTTAGCCATACTAACAGAAACCTGGCTTAGACTAGAACATCATGATAGTGAAATTATACCCCCTGGCTACAATATTATATGTAAAGATAGGCAAGGAAAAAAAGGAGGAGGTGTAGCTATTCTGTATCAAAATAATCTCACACTTGAACAGCTCAACTACAGCTCTCAAGACATTAATGATATAGAACTCATTCTTGCTAAATTAAAACTAAATGCTAGTAAACACATAGTAATAGCAGGTGCCTACATCCCACCAGGTAACAACATTGACACCATGGAGAACCTGCTGCACTGGTTATCTACTACCCATCCACATGAGACCATACTCTTAGGAGATTTTAACATTGACTGGTCTGACTGTGCCAACTACAACCCCTCTACCCATATTAATCTTCATGGGTTTACCTAAATCAAAGACACCCCCACAAGAGTTGATAAAAAACCCAAACGACAATCCATCCTAGATTGGATACTTTTATCTGATCACACCTTAGTGCACCAATCAGGCTGCCTTCCCGACAACTTAAGCGATCACTAGCCAACCTATCTCATTAGGAATAAATCCCAACAATGTCACCAACCCATCCTTAGAATAGTTCACAACAAAAAGAACTTCAAAGCCAAGAACCTAAACAATGAACTAAAACACTGTGACTGCTCTCCCCTAAAACACCTACCCCTAGACGAAGCGGTGGATTACTTTAGCTCAACCTTTCTCAAAATCCTAAACCATCATGTACCATCCCGAACCATCAGAGTCAAGACTAACTATGCCCCTTGGCTGACAAAAGAAACTAAAACCATAATGAAGGACAGAGATAGAGCCTGGACCCAATATTATAAACTGAAAACCACTACCAAAAAAATAAAACTACCTAGCTCTTCGGAACAAGGCCAAAAAACTTATTAAACTTGATAAAACTAATTATTACTAAACATTACAGGAAAAACATGCCCACTGCCCTCAAAAATTCTGGGTCTTGATAAATAAATTACTTCACCCAGGCAAAACCAACACTCCCACATCCATAGTACCAACCAGTAATGAGGACATCCCCACCCAATTCAACAGATTCTTTACAGAAACAGTCCTAACCCTATCTAATACCCTAAATAGTACCACCAACCCCACACCTTCTCCTACCCCTTCTATCCCTATTACACAACAAACTCCCTCTAACTTTTCCTTCTCTCCAGCACCCACTAAATTTATTACTAAACTCCTCAACAAACTAAAACCCACCACACTGGCAGCTGACAAACTTCCTGTTGACTTCCTTCAACTCTCAGCCAATACCATATCTTACCCCATATCTATCCTCATAAATAGATCCATATCTGAATGCAACGTACCCAACCTGTAGAAAATATCCCATATTATCCTACTCCACAAAGGCGGCAACTCCCTTGAGCTCACCAACTACTGCCCAATTGCAATCTTATCACCATTATCAAAAATACTAGAAAGAGTAGAACATACACAACTAATGCAATACCTCCTACAGAATAACCTTATATCATCATCTCAACATGGGTTTCGACACTCCCATAGTACCACAACAGCCCTACTCTCTACACCAACATAGTCAACACCCATAGAAACAACAGGCAGTTTGTATCCTCTGTGTTCTTAGACTTGTCAAAGTCATTCGATATGGTCAACTACAGCATGCTGCTCAAACTTTATCTACCCTTAAATTTACCTCCCTCACTATATCTTGGTTCAACAGCTACTTATCAGGCCAGCAACAAGTAGTTCTGTGGCAGGACCAACTATCCTCCCTTCTACAAGTATCCATAGGAGTCCCTTAAGGTTCCATTCTTGGTCCTTTACTATTCTCCACATTTGCAAATCTAATAGCTGCATCCTCCCCCTCTGCCTCTATAGAGCAATATGTTGATGACACTACTATCATATGTGCCACCCCAATTTTAAACAAACTACAAACAATAACACAACACAACTATACACTTGCTGAAGCATGGTTTTCTAGCATTAAACTTATACGCAATGCCAAAAAAACAAACCTAACTCTTTTCTCTCCTTGTAGATCTTCTGCACTAAACAATGATTTCAACATAAACTCCAAAGACAATATCGTGATCACCCCAACATCACACCCTAAACTCCTAGGAGTAGTAATCGATAACAATCTTAAATTTGACATACACATAGCCCAAACAATCAAAAGAGTATACAAAAAGCTTGGTCTCTTGTATAGAAACAGACAATTCATGACCAGCTATACCAAAGCCACTATTGCTAGAACTCACCTACTATCCACCTACTGTATGCCTCCCCAATTCTGTCTAATCTTCACCACAGCAAGCAAAACAAATTGGCAGCTTGCTATAACAAGATTTCCAGGTTTGCTACAGGTGCCTCTAATAGGGACCATCACTATCATTCCCTCAAACAGCTCAAATGGCTTGAGTTGCCCCATTTACTTCTTACTACACAGCACTCCACAGCCCACAAACTGTTCTACCTCCTTGACAAAACCCCAATACTACGAAATCTAATACAGCCCTACACCACCACCTGAGTCTTAAGATCAACAGACCAAAATCTCATAAAAGTCATCAAACATAAGAATGAAGATGGTAAAACTCTCTTTGCCTGTACAATAGCAAAAACCTGGAATTCACTTCCTAATCACATTACTTCTACAAGTTTTGCTCCACAATTTAAGAAACTACTCAAAACCCACTATTTTAGCAACTGGCTGTGCCCATGTAACTCCCTAGGCTAATCCACTACATTGCAGTGATGCAAGGATTCTACCAAGGATGACCCAGTACTGCCTAATGTCTAGTATTCTTATTCTTTCCTATAAACACTTACTCAAATGGTATTTTCTTACATGTCTGTAACTAAATACTAAATACATCCCTATATGCTGTTTGTTTTGCATTATGAACACAGCTATGTACTTTACATAAGTCTATAAAGCAATGTTAGATATTATGTTTATATTGTGTGCATTAAGAATACAGTGCTGCATCTTGTAAATTTATCTGTTCAGCAATTGTTTAAGTGGAGCTTTTCTCCCCGGGCCTCTGCTGAAAATGGACCTGTGTCCAGTCAGACTTTCCTGGTCATCAAATGTAAAATAAATAAAATAAACAAACAATAGGACATATGTCCCAACAGTAGATTTAATAGAGCACATACCGATTGAGTTGTGTATTTAGTTTATTGTTGCAGATATGGTGGGGGGGAGAGAAAGATGTCAATTAACTTGTATATCCCTGTAGTTTTCATTACTTTCCTAGTCAGTGTTGTGATCTGTACCTCACAGGTATTATTACACTACCCTAGGGCCTTAGTTAGGACAGTGGTATGGATGTAGACAACTATATACATGAATTGAGTTTTACCTGCAGTATACACCTCTTACCTGGTATACCTGTGGAGGTACTGTTTGTTAACATTACCTGACTGTTCTACACATATTCCCAGATTCCATATTGATGTTATGCACATACCTATCCATCTCTAATTGCACACACTCTGGGCATGTCTTGACAACATGCAGGTGAAACCAGGACATATTTTGACTATTGCCCTCATAAACCTTTGGTGAGTTGCACAATAGCAGCTTTGTTTTATATACATTTTCCAAATATGTACAGGCCTGACAGTCAGTTATATGACATTAAATGCTGCCTACATGTCAGAGATTAGCACGCTCATTTGCCAGTGGAACAGAGGAACAGCCAGCAGATATGGACCAATTAACTGGACATTATGGACAAATCTGTACACTTGTGGGGTATGATTCTGCATACAGCTTACTACCACTCCCATGATTTGAGCCGTGGCTGTGTCTGCTAAAAATAAAACAGTGTACATCACAGTTGAGGGCGCTATATAGATATTGCTGTGTATCTCTTCTCTTATTTCTGTCTATAAGTCTCCCGTGGTTTTACAATCTGACCTTGTAATTACAACACTCTTATAAATGGTTTCCTAGACAGTTTTATTATGTAGCACAGTGTGGATGACAGTGATGAGTAATACCTTATTATTCATAGTAACTGCAATACTAACAATGCCATACAATACCAGAGTAAACAGTACCAGTCCAGGATTTCAATCTTTTATTTCTAGGCACAGTTTTCATATCTGACAGACCTGTGAGGGGAATGTTTGTTAGCACTACCTGAATGTTGTTACATATATTGCCAGATTCCACATTATTATTATGCACATACATCTCACTCTGTTACTGCACACACTCTGGTCACAGCTTTACAACATGGGGGTGGAGATGGGACATACTTTGCTTATTACTCTCATAACATTTTGGGGAGTTGTTAGAGTGACAGGTTTGTTCTTGTAGATGTCTGACAATCAGTTGTATGTCATTATTTGCTGCCTAAACGTCTGGGATCATCCCACTGATTTGCCAGGGGGACAGGGTGACAGGCAATGGATATGGGCCAATTAACTGGACATTCTGGACATATCTGCACAATTGTGGGGTATGATTCTGCATACAGCTTACTACCACTCCCAGGATTTGAACCATGGCTGTGTGTGCTAAAAATACAACAGTTCACTCTCAGTTGAGTGTGCTATTTGGATTAGGTTGTCTATCTTTTTACGCTTTTTTGTCTAAGTCTCTCTCAGTTGTACAATATGACCTCTTGTGATTACAATAGTCATATACAGACATTTTTACACATTTTATTTATGTAGCACAGTGTGGGTAACAGTGTTTAATACAACAGTACTATTAAGAGATTGCAACACTACATTACCATATGATACCAGAGTAAACACAGGCAGTCCAGCAGTTAGCCCTTTATTGTCAGGATGTTAACCTTTTATTTACATACAACTTATATGAAACTCTTCCTGCCATATATCTGGTGTATTCAGTACATGCCTTAAACAATACAGGATTTATACTGGCAATTAACGTTCCACTACTTTTAGATTTATTTCTTATGACAGTACATGCAAGAGTATTATTAACCTGCCTCGCTACACAACCTCTGCAGTTTACAGGCATGGGCTTCCCGGTTCACAGCCCACTCGTCTGCTGCTTTCAAAGACATAAGAGGAATTTTAGCCATGCCTATTCATAATATACATGAGCTGGCAATTAGTAAGCAGGTAGTGGACTGATACACATGGCTGGGACATCCCCGGTCAGCCTAGCCTCTTGGATCCACTGATCCAATAGCTCCATCTTTCTCCACTTCAGGTCGGCATAGTGATGCCTGACCTGCTCACCAGTTCAAGGTATGCCAGTGGTACTGGTGAGGTCTTGGGCGAGATGGTCCCAGGCTTCCACTTTATATTGGGAACCCTGGTACTGGCCCTGCTGTAGTCTCTTGTCATGGTCTTTAACAAGGAGTCCTGCCATGTCTTTGGACTCCTGGATGCCCCAGTGCTGCATCCGAAAGCACATTCCTTCTCCCACACTAGTCATAGTGCCTACAGGAGGGAACTGCAACCAGTTATGAGATGTATTTCCACATGTTGGGTTTAAATAGGGCCGATTTCCTGCACTTTGCTGTGATTAGACAGTTTTGAAAATACCAAGCTATGGGCAAACCTGCTTAACTAAGGTTAGCATTGCTTAAAGGGGTATACCAATGGGCAAACTGATTTAGCTGGCCTACACATTGCTTACACCTAGTAAGTAGGGCTGTGGAAAGCATTGCTTAATTTTTGATTTGCATACTGTTTTCTGTTTGGCATTGATTTATTATTCATTACATGTTATATATGTGTTTGGTATCCATGATTCATGTGTACATACACTGTATGGGGTCCTTGTGTTTATTGGGGGATTTCAACACTTTATTACAATGACACCTCACATCTGGACTTAATGCAGTACTCCAGTTCACATATTTATGTTATGTAGTAAGTTATACAACATACAAAAGTATATAGATTCCTTTCAAATGTTAAGGTTAATATTTCTATAGTGAGGATCTGTTTGGTGATACCTCAATCTTATGTACTGCTGAGATGGCTTACTGCTTAACTACTGTGACTATAGTGTACAGGGTCCTGGGTTCAAGAGTTGCAAGGGCTGTTTATTTTGTTGCTGGGAAGAACAGTGGCTGTTCCATTAAGACTGATTAAGGCACTTTTAAGCAATTGTAAGTGGGTTTACGTGATGATAAGCAATGCTAACTTCTGGTTAAATATGCTTACAGAGAGTTAGCTTCAATATTGCTTAACCTATGTGCGCATTGATTACCCCCATGCAAACATGCTTAAACCAGCTTACTACTGCTTAAATATGCTTACTCCTGCTTACTACTGCTTAATAGTGCTTACTCCCGCTTACCCCCACACTAATTTAGACAGAAATGTAAAATGGTTCTTGGGAAGGTGGTGGATTTGGACACTCTATGGATTTGTCATTCATTACACATTATACCTTTGATTTGTATCCCTGATTCATGTGTACATATACTGTATGGGGCACTTTTGTTTATCTGTGGATTTTACAATATTATTACAATGACACCTCACATCTACATTTAATGCAGTACTCCAGTTCACAGATATATGTAATTTAGTAGGTTATGCAACAAAAAATATTGTTCATAAAGTGATTTGACATAGAAAATGGAATGCACTGGAGTGAGACTTGAACTGGGAATGACTGCTCATAAGGTGAATGTTCTGACCACTACACTATTGCAGTCCTGCTTCATTTGCATACATCTTGATATTTATCTTCTTGTGCCATTTAAGCTGCAATATATATAGCTGAGCAATGGGCAAACCCACGCACCGATGGTTAAATTGTATCTGTTTGATAAAATAAATTGTTTATATTATATTTTAAATATTGCTCTTATAAACTTGGGGGGTGTTGCTGGGGGTATGCAACCCCCTATGAGTGGTCTCATTGTACTAGCTAAACTGCAGTTCTTGACTGCAGGGGTGTGTATATTGTGAGAGCTTTGCTCTCAGACATGCCCCCTGCACTCATCCATGCTCCAGTGTCTGTTTAGGAGCTCAAGCAGTGCACCTTCATTAATATGCATGACGTGCTGCCATGCTGCTCCTAAACAGTCACTTCCATGCAGGACTAAGCTAGTCCTGCATGGAAGATTACTGAATCCGCGAGTGTATCTTTATATAAAGGGATTTGATCCAGTCACCTGGATGGATAGTTTCTTAATTATTCTCAACTAAGGAAATGCAGTCAGTAAACAAGCATCAGTCACTTAGATAAAGAAGATAATCCTGTAAACAGATATGAAAGCACAGATATTCATATCACAGCCATTACATCAATATGCTATTCTAGCCACTCCTCATATAATTTCCTTGTATACCTGAAGAGATGAAGTCCCATGAGTTGAACTAATGTACTTAAAATTTATTCTACTGGTTAAGATAATTTAACAATTAATATTATGTTAGAGCTCCTAATCTCTGTCCCCTTCAGAATATTGATATTTTGGAAAGTTGAATTGTGTATGATCATGACCATATGATGGACTTTTCTGAAATGTCAAGGTGTTTGTACTGAGGTCATGATACAGTTATGATCAGGGAATTTACCCTTTCCCCACTGTAGTGCTATTTGGGACTCAATATATATAATTTGCAGGGGGGTTGGGGGATGTAGGGAGCTTGCCCACCTGCAAAAATATGCATTATTTTTTGCTTTTCAAGTTTGCAGAATGTCAGTCTTATCATCTTGACCATATGCAGTTCAACATTCTGTAACATCGATGTTATGACATAGACCCCCGCAGAACCCACCCTTATGCCTTCCATATTAAATGGAGAGGTCTTTGTAAATGCCAACATTTGTCTCTTGCATAAAGAGAGAGAATTTTTACATTTGGCCTTTCTTCCGTTTGTATAGTGTAATAAAAAAATTGTGTCCAACATCTCAGACAATAAACTGCATTTAAAACATCAAATGATTTTGAACCTATTTAGCGTCTCAGAACCATCAATTTTATTACTAACAATCCTCAAAAACAGAGAGGTCCATCACAGTTCTTCTGTGATTCCATTTCAAATCATATTCTTCATGGCTGCACATAGACTCTGGAAAAGATTAAACTGGTGAAATGGTGAACCTGCAGAAATCAATTAAAGAATGCTAACCAAAATGAATGCATTCCAAGTATATTCAAGCAGTATTTTAGTGTATCAGAACACATAGACTGCATAAATAATACATAACTGAGTCACAAAGTGATGCTAATGAAGTTGAATTTGCCAAAACATGAAACTTCACTTGATATATTTAAATTGTAGAACAGTAAAGAGAGTGGCCATATTTTAAACACTAGCTCCATACATGATCGTTAAGGCAAAGATGAGTGACTGAGTATAGTATTAAGTCTTTTTTTCCTGACTACAATTCCTTGGCTTCATTAACAATCATGTAAGGCTTCATGATAAGCCTACACGATTTAAGAGTATTAAGGGGTTGAGCAGCAGTGCTAATTGAATATGCTGCTCATCATGCCTACACGTGTGCAGTACCTTTTCATGGACAGCAATAGTGTTCATGGCCATGGAAAGATGTTTCTAAGCTAGATCGCAGAATGTAAACAAAATGGCTTGCCTATAGGCAAATCTAATACACAAGCATGCTTTGTAGCACAGAAATACTAAGGGCAAGTGCAGAGAAAGAATTCTGAAGGAGGGGAAGTGAAATGGGGGAATTGTACACAAAAAACATTGGTTATACTGCAGACATATTTAAGAGAGTAGGAGAAATGGTGAAAATGTACTCAGATACTGTAGGCAAATGTAATGATGTGTCAAAGAAACATTTGCAACATAAATGCTCCATATTGATGTAATAATAAGCAATCTCAATGACAATGTTTGACTTATTCACATAAACAAAAACTGACATGCTAACAAAGGATAGAGGGACATAAAGCTACAATGTAACAAAGGTGAGATAATGTGATAGATGTGTTAATAAAATGCTGAGTTGAGATAACAGTTAACAAGAACAGTAGATACCTTATGAGATAAATGCATAGACTGCAGTTACTGCATATGAGATGTATAGAGAGGAAATGTACATATGCTCTTTAGCACCACTGCTGTATTCTTGACTTCAGCATGTATACACAAGAAGAAGTGAACCTTACAGCTGTTGTGTCATGCACATCAGAAAGGGACATGTTTTTGCCAATAACTGTTATTTGCACTGACAGGAAAGGAGTTTATCACCTATAAACATGTAAAAGACAAGTATGTTCTGTATAGTCATGTAAATGCTAAATGATAATATAGTAACACTCAGCATATGTAAATGACAGCACAGATCTGAGGGCATTTTATGATTTCAAGTTTTCTATTGGTAAATAGCACATATCTCATACATCATTATACTGCACATGCTCACAAGGAATTATAGGGAGTAATAATATAACAGCAATTCAACAGCACCAACACACAAGAAAGTGTAATAACAGAAGCTGGATCACAATTTCTAATGATCTGGAAGTATACCATACAGTAAGAAGTGTTTTATGTAAGCCCTCATCTGCCATAAAAAGTTGTAGAGTGTGAGGAAAAAATTACAGTAATAAAGAAATGCTTGGATCAAGACATGCAATACAGGGCATAATTATTTTGAAAATAAGTAAGGCCTGTAAGTAATGAATGACATAATAAACACTCACATCTTGTCATTTTCAAACACATGCCAGGACAGATATCAGAGAGATCCATATCAATTGTGGACACCACAGAAATATGCATATAATTTGTGTCATGAAGGACCCCCTTGAAGGGCTTACAGATCTCTCCTATTGTAAGGGGTATGGATGCCTTACCTTGGAGGGCAAGGCTTGAAAAAGGTGGCCCACTGACTGCGTCATAACTATTTTCTTTCTATAAGCCATTGCTGTCTGACAGACAGATGTTACAAGATTCACTAATCTGATAAGAGTCTCTCTACAGACCTCTGTATTGGCTGTATGTACCACAAAAGATAGCAAAGAAGGTTGTCACAATAACTGAAATCAATGTGTGAAGTAGGAAAAGAGTTAAGAATATAATTTGAAAAATATGATTTAGTCAGAAAACTGAGAAGGAGCTATGCATGTTACTATCCGCACAACAGTGAGCAGTATAGTACCAGTGCTTATTTGACAAGGAAGCTGTTTCCATCATGTAGGACACACACTGTCTCAGAATTAAACCCCATTCTATCTGTGTGGGTTTGCTATACAAACCAGTGTTCAGTGCACATGCCACAGGAGCACTCACAGCATGATATGCAGATAACCATTTAATTTTCATGTAATTACAATGTATGATTATATATAATTGTCCAAAATGAAAATGCATACAAATAACAAGAAACAATGTTTTTTGCGTAACATCATTACATTCATATAATGATGCCCTTTTCTGAAACTGGACAGCAAGCTGCGTAAGTCTACTGACATGGGGATGAACCACAAGTGTCACTGGGGAAGTCTTAACACTCCACCTATGCCACGTCAGTGCACCAAATGATTGTGTTGTAAGCCATCGCTTTTGAGATAAAAGGTATGGAGGCGGCCTCTCCCACAGTAAATCTACAGATTATAACTGTGGAGGATGCCATTCATGCATGTGTAAGGTCACACAGTGCTAACGAGCACCAAAAGTGGATGTTGAACACCTGAACATTTAACAACAGAAAATACACAATATTGTAGAGAGCGAATGCCCTGTGGCAGAAGAGTGACTACAATTGTGAGATATGTTGGTATTTCAATGCATTACATCATGTTATTGCTGAAAGGGATATGTGTGCCTGTAATTGCTGTAGTAAACAGACACCGTACAAAATATTGTCTCTTTTCCTTCTGCCAGAGGAGAATGTTTACTACAAATGTTATGTAAGAAAAATGTAATCACATCATTAATCTGAATAAGCATGACTATGTGAGAAATTATCATAGCTTTTTGCAAGAGGAATCAGCATCTATATATGTACACAGCAGATGTGTTTGACAACAATGTTAATGACGTATAGTCACCATAAGTCTGATTCAATGTAGTCTGAGCAGTAATGGCTGGACTTGAACTAACTACGTAAAATCACAAGCTAGAGATTAGTGCCTGAATCGCAAGTGCCACATGAGATGTTGTTGCACAACTGTGATAGTGCATAGCTGAATGGATGACACCACCATTTGTTTATTAGCTGGATGTTTATGCTAAAAAGTGGTTGAAATGCACAATAACACTGTACAGCTGCACTTTATATATGTATCAGAATGAGAGTGAAAGACACACTCACAGCTGGACTCAAATATCCTACCTCTGTAGGTACACAATCAACAAAGCAAAGTATCAAAGTGCCTCATCACAGCAGAAGTCATAATAGAGCTGTGAGATACTGCAGTATGTATTATGCAACCATTGCACCTCCAAAAATGTATTTTCCTTAAGGATGCTAGAATTTGTTAGTTTAACATGCTACCACTGAAAATACGTCTCCTAAGTGGAAATGAACCTAACAGTGATCATGAGGTAGCCAATTGTATATAACAGTAATTACAATCACACTATTTAAGCAATGATAGACTTGGATCAACTACCTTTCAAGTTATACAATCCATAGAGACAATATCAGCAGCCAGTGCGAGATGAGAATTCTTAGTACAAGGGAAGCACACAGCATCTATGAAGATATGGCATAATCAGTGTATCGCCAAGGCAATGTGTATATTAAAATGGCCTTTATAATGACCTTTATAGCTATTTGTCAGTACAAATATGTGTAAACCGATTACATATCCATTTGCTGTCACACACATTCTTAGAATGTAATCACTGTTGTATTTGATGCTCCTACCTATCTAGCTACACATTCTAGAGAACAGTGTAAGAAACGCAAGCACCACTGAGGAAGTCTGTCTTTTAAGGTGTGAGAGTGCACTTTAGAATGAATAACTTCATCAGTATGTTACAGAGAAGATGCTGTTATGAAAAGTGAGATAAAGGGATGGGGGACTCATCTACCTGTCTAAAGGTGTCCCCATGTGGAAGTGGATTGATGTCAGCTGTTGTGGAAGTTATGCCACGTGACTCTACAACGCCACACAGACAAGTTTCCCATTACGAGTTTGAACATCCTACCTATATAGTTACATAATCTAAAGATTATTGCATTAAATGCACATGCCACAGTAGAAGCCTGAGTACAAGTGAGACATACAGCATCTTTGAGGAGATGACATCACAACTTTGTTGTGAAAACACTGCTATGGTTAAAACTCAATACATTGATGGTGGATGATGGTTATAGGCAAAACTTGTCAACTGAGTGGAATGTTACACATGGTAAGTGTGAGTAACAGCATTCCAATGCATTATGAGCTCTACACAGACATGGGAGTCACTGTTGTATTCAAACTACCTACATATCTAGTTGCACATTTGTGAGAGCACTGTATGAACTGCAAACTCCCCAAGAGAAGTATGACTTCCACAATGTGAGAGTGCACTTTAGAAAGAATGGTCTCATTAGTGTGTTGCAGAGAAGATGTTGCTGTGAAAGGTGGAATAAGAAGATGGAGAGTTATCTAGCAGTTCAAAATGCTTTTCCAGAGTGGATGTTGATTGGACATAGGTTGAGGATATGCTCACTTGATTCTATACAATCCACCCAATACACACACAAGTTTCCCACTGTGAGAACTGAACCTCCTACCTATCTATTTATACAACCTGTAGTGCACAGTATTAGTCACCAGTGCCACAGAAAAAGGCTGACTCTTAAGAGAAGAAAGTGAACTTTTAACAGGATAACTTTATTGTGTTGCAGACTGGATGATGTCCTGACTGAAATCACTGTTGCAGTATTCATAACAGATGGGTTCTCATCAGCTGACATCTATCTGTGGTACTAAAGCTTTACATTCCAAGGGCATACTTCCAAAGCTGGCCTCAGCTTATCTGTGTAAGGGTATATAGATGGACGTACACATGAGATTCTCAGACTGTCTCACTACCAACCTGAATGCAGGTTGTTACACCCAATGGACTGTTATTGTTTGGTTGTTTTGCACCATAATTTCACTTGTCACATTCAGATACATGCCTCATTAGGAATCCTTCCTTTCTAACTTCTTGCTGTGTACTAACTGTTATTAGATGTCAGCTAGGAGTTGTATACCAGGTATCTGTTCTTTCTAGGCCCTGAACAAAAGTACAGATCTTGTACAGTTTGTCAGTCACTTTTTCCAAAAACTCTGTAGTCCAGGCTGTCTTCTCTTAATATCTTCCTCAAGACTCAACATTTAGAATGATTAGTCTATTCTACCATGTCAGAATCCCCAGACGTCTATCTTCTGCCAAAGAAAAAAAATTAAAAAACCCAGGGAGGATTCGTCTCCTATCTTCTCGGAAATGGACATACACGCTGAGATGGTTGATCCCATGGTACATCGAGCTTTATCTCTAGAGCATGCTACCATGACCCCACTGGAGGCCAGTATGTCACCTGAGGTCTTGTGGATGATCAAATCCTCTGACGATCTATCTTTTCATTTTTCAGAGGTCCCACGTGGAGTCCCCCAGATCCTGGTATGGGAAGAGGTTCCAGGAACAGTTATCAAAATGCGCCAAGGTTCTGAACTGCATAAGCTGATATAAGTGAATGTCACTACCAAAAAAAAAAAAAGCAAAAGCTTGAAACATACAATGTCCCATTCAGCTACCAGAGAATAAGAATGGATTGATTTTTCTCAGGGGCTGTTTAAAGTCATCTTGTCCCTGAAGCCTAGATTCTTTGTGACCCAGCCCACACAGGCTAAACCTCAGAAACAGGAATTGGATTCCTCATCCTCCAAGGAGGAATATGATTTGGATTCAAACTATTAGTTGGACTATTATTCTCAAATTCATTCTCCAGAACAGGTATCCTCTAACAAGAGAGACTCCCTCTCTCCCGATTCACCCGTAGAAGAGGCTTTCTTTGGAGAAA
>NC_056734.1:867275611-867412733 GCF_019279795.1 Protopterus annectens
GCTAGCTTACTGCATCACTCCTGAGGGCAGTTTACTTAACTGCTCAAACTACAGCCCTCCTAGCTGACCATTTTCTTATCTCAGCTATCTTCAGATCAATGTCTTGGAGTTAGTCTGAGGATTTCACACATATGTCAGTCTATATACCCTCACATAAATGAGCTGAAGTCATCCGTCATCTTCTGGAAGTAAGCCCTTGAAAGGTAAAGCTTCATTACCCTGCCAGATATCAGCAGACAAGAATCCATCTCTTCTGTATACTGCAGCAGTGATCAGTAGGACATCTACTGTCATGGTAAGTTCTTTCACAACTGTATTTGCCTGTTAAAAGTGGGATAATCTGCTGAGGAAGCTGTGCGATAAATTAAATGCATTCACATCAGTGGAAGTGGACATAGCACCGTTGTCATTGAAGCATTACTTAC
Source organism: Protopterus annectens (assembly GCF_019279795.1). Taxonomy (NCBI): domain Eukaryota; kingdom Metazoa; phylum Chordata; order Ceratodontiformes; family Protopteridae; genus Protopterus; species Protopterus annectens. The sequence goes on from NC_056734.1 coordinate 867,276,037, forward strand.
TTGTCACTATACCACTCCAGACAAGTTTCCCTTAGTATGGATTTAATCTTCTACCTATTCATTTGCACACTCTAGAAAGCACCATATTAATTGCAAGCACCACCACATACTTTTAAGAGGAGAGAGTACATTTTTTACAGGATGACCTCATGATTGTGTGCAGAGAGGATGTTTAAAGTGCAGATGGAGCTGTATGCAAAGTTAAATGCATTCTCCTCAGTGGAAGTGGACACAGCACCTTTGACAATGAAACGTTGCTCACCTCTCGCTATACCCACCCCCAAAGACACACATGCACAAGTTTCACATGGTGAGAATCACATCTCCTACCTATCTAATTATACAATCTAGAGAGCACAGTATTAATCACAAGTGTCACAGGAAAAGACTGAATTTAATAATATGAAAAATCACCTTTATATTTGTAAAGTCACTGTTTGCAACAGATGGTACTGTGCATCAAAGTTTTTGGGACAAATGCATATGTGATCACAGGGGAACATAACAGCACTGTAATTGTCCCATGTAAAGAAATACTTTTCTGGTCAATTTTATATACTGTCCTTCATTTACACTGCATTACATGAGGGACATGTACCTATTTCACAGTATGTGAAGCCAGTGGCAATCACAGATGTAAGCCAGTGGATTATCAGTTGAGCATTCCTGCCACTTCATTACCAGATGATTCCACACTTCTTTTCTCATGCTTGCACAATACACATTGACAATCCAAGTAAATACTTCCTAAATAAGACAATCCACTGCAAAATAGCAGTGATGGCTTATGTGTAATTAGGTTAACCAGTATTGTAACACAGCTACAAGTGTAACCATTAGAGTGCAGACATAAAAGACTGAGTGAATTCAGTTAACATCACTCTGAAATCAAGATAACTTATTGTCAAAATTCAATACAAATATACAAATGTTGGATAACCTAAACAAAGAATTATTTGTTGTAATTTTTTTTTACTTTCTATCTAAAGCACAGTAGAGAGACCAGCTGGCATAATAGTTAAGGTCTTCGCCTCCCGTGCACAAGGTACAAGGTTTATACTGACCTTGAATTAATGCCTGTTTGCATATTCTCCCATTCTCCCTGTGTCTCTGTAAGGTTTCTCCCATGTCTGAAAGAACATGCTGAGTGTTTCCATCTCAAACTCACCAATGAATGGAGCTGTGGGCAGCAACACAGACTCTACGTGGTGCCCAATAGTGGAAGAGTTGTACAGGCCAACCACTTTGGGCATCTACTCTGGTGCGCAGTATCCTCAAGACAGGAGAACACAGATCACAGACTGCATGCTGTGGCAGGGCTAGCCACTTGATGGTGTAAAATATGGCTCTGGTTGAAGACCCAGCCTACTCTGACCTATGCCAGGGACCCTTGCTAATGGTGGGAGGGGTATATGTGCCCCCCTATTGGTCAGTGTGTAATTGCCTCAGCAGCTAAGCTGCTGGCTGGCCAAGTTCCCCAAGAGACGAGATGGGATGGAAGGGCAGTGCAGCAAAGCCACTTAGCTTGGGATCCAGACTCTACTATTCATGAGGGGGACAGGCTTTAAATGGTTTTGCAATTGTGGTGAGACAGAGGCTTCAGAAGGCAGTTAGGGATATCATGACATCAGACTCCAGTGTAATGATAGGACAGTATTCATAATCTCAGCCTATGCCCTACAGCAGGGCTGTGATAGTGAGCAAAAGAGTACATTCAGACAGCAGTTGCAGGACCTACTAGATAAAGCAGGACAACATGAATTGGTGTTAATAATGGGTGACTTGAATGCACATATTGGGACAGACAGAACGAGGATATGAGGAATGAGGAAATTCTAGACTTATGTCTGGCCAGCACATGGTTCAGATAAGATCACATACAAGAGTATGGTTCAGAAAGAAAGTCATAAGATCACATACAAGAGTAGCCAACATCAACTCAGGTAGACTAGTAAGGAAAAGGCACTGGGGCAGAATCTATGATTGCAAAAGCCACCCAGTAAAACAGTCAGTCCACAACAGTCAGCCCACAGAATAAACCACTAGTTGCTACAATCAGCTACAAGCAGTGGTTAGAGAAGGCTCCCTGGAGGAAACAAGTGGAGGTGAACAAGAATGGCAGCACCTAAGCATGTGTTAGGACTACAGAAAAGATATGTGGATGAGCCAGGTATGGAAATAAGGTACATAAGGAAAGCTGCAAGTGGGATGCAGAAGTCCAGGAAGTCATCAAAAGAAAGGAGTGCACACATGGGAGATAGAAAAGACTGACTAGGCTAGAAAGGACTACTGGTTGGCTAACAAAGCTAAGAAAGAAGTTGCAATAGCAAATAAAGGCATCAGAGGCACTATACCAACTTCTAGATAGTGACTCACTAAGTGGCACAAAGAAAGCCAGCAAAAACCTGCTCAACAGTCCACAGGACATCAAAGGCAGATGGAAGGAGTGTTTCCAGCAGCTTCTGAATGAAAAAAATCACATAGAAGCTGTACTGCCCTACAAACAGCATACAATGAGAGAAGAAGAAGACCCCACCCTAGAAGAAGTAAGAACAGCACTAAGGAAAATGAAGTCAGGGAAAGCAGCAGGCTCAGATGAGGTCATAGCAGTGTGGATAGAAAGGTGTACCCCAGATGACTGGAGAATAAGCATACTCATGCCAGTGTATGAGAACAAAGGATACATCCGCAACTGTGGGCAGTACAGAGGCATCAACCTCCTATCACATTGCCTGAAAGCTCTGGAGAGGGTCATTGATAAGTGGATATGCAGAGTAGTAGAATGTAAGATGGGAGATGAGCAGTTCAGATTCAGATCAGGATGCAGCACAACTGACCCAATGTTTGCAGTGAGACAGATACTTGGAGAAAACTTATAACAAGCTCCCAAGAAAGCTGATTTGGGCAATACTGTAGTGGTTTGAAGTCCTAGAAGCATTGGTAGAATTTGTGCATGCTATGTACAAGGACCCAATGACTCAAAGTCCCAGAGACACTAGTTGAATTGGTGCAGGCTATGTACAAGGATCCAATGACTCAAGTGTGATCAGTGGTCGCCCTCACAGGGGGGGTTCCCTGTACACCAGGGTTCAGCTCTGAGCCTGCTGCTGCTCATACTGGTGATGGACTACATTAGCATACAAAACTGAAAGCACATGCAATGAAACTAAGCACAGATAAGATGGTGGTAATGGCAGCAAACTGGGGAAATCAGAAGAAGCTGAGAATAGAGATAGAAGGGAAGATAGTGGAACAGGTAAACAGCTTCAAGTATCTGAGAGAGATGGTTGAGGAGAAGGGAAGTCTGAATGAAGAGCTCAAAGCTAGAATCAGAGGGGCTGCAGTCAACTGGCATAGAGTGTCAGGTGTAGTCTATAACAGAAGAATGCAAAAGAAGCTGAAAAGTAAGATGTACAAGAGAGTGGTGCAACCAGTAACATAAACCTGGGCAGTAAAGGCAGAATGGTTGAAGAAGACAGAGGTGATGGAAATGAAGTGCCTGAGAAAGGGGGTAGGATGCACACTGTGGGACAGACAATGCAATGAGAACATAAGAGCAGAAGCCAAAGTAGCTCCAGTTGCAGAAAAGATCAAATATTATGGTGGTTTGGACACATGCAGAAAAGCAGAAGACCATCTAGTGAGGAAGATTTGGGATGGACTGGAAGAAGGTAAGAGGAAGTGAGGATGTCCAGCAAAGAGGTGGATGGATTGTGTGAAAGAAGATCTGTGACAGTCAGGAATGGCTGTTGTAGAAGACAGGTGTGTGGCACTGAATCTAGAGAGTTCACGACAGTTAACATGATAGCCCAACCCCATGTAGAAAAAATTGGGAAAAGGGGGGGCTGATGATGATGATGAAGTGCAGTGCTGCTACACTCAGTTGTGCCACTGATGGCAAAGTACTAAAGCACACATTGTCATGTCTTGAGGTGCTGTTAAACTTACAATGGAAATTAGCAGTAATCCAAGGTGCTCTTTGTCGACTTTTGCACAAAGAAGCATTATACTCATATAACCATATGTGTATCTGATGGAATGCAGAACAGATCTGAGTTATGCTCATGTTTCATGTTTCATGATTTACACATTTGGATGGCTGCAGTTAGTTATTCCTTATATGAATGCTACAGGTGTGCTGGGAAACACATGAAGGACCAAACATGTTATTGGTGGTGGAAAAATGGCTCATGGAAACAATTTGTAACCAAATAGGTTTACTGAATGACAATGAAGTGATGGGAAGAGATGAACAGTTGGTGACAGGAATAAACAATATAAACATAATAACACTTGAGCTCATGCTTCATTTCTGCACATATTTTGTACTGTGTTACTGTTTGCTTTATCAGCATAATTATTCAGGCAAGACCTGTTCAAGACAGGCTTCACAATAGGGAGAAGGCACATTAATATACAACATGAGAATGGTGTGTTAAGGTGTAGCCAACATTTGCAACCACAGGAGTCAAACAAAACATTCAAAATCCATTTTGCATACATCTGGATTGAGAGCATTTCAAGAAAAACCTACAAACATGAGTATTATTTAAACATACCACACAGGAAATCATACTCCACAAAGTTCCTATGTGAAAGCGGATTGCAGAAAATGAGAATTTATGTATTAGCCTCCATTGCACTCATGACATCTGTAAACTGTACATTCAGTGCTTCATCTTGTTGAATAAACAGTGATACATGAATTGTTTTTCATGGTTCTGCTACATTTTTTCTTGTTCTGATCCAGTATTTATGGTAGTACCAGTTTTGTTAACCATGTTTCCTTTGTGTTTCACTTTTTCTTCCAATAAGCCTCAGTTGCAGCTGGTGTTCAGTGCCGACATTGTGCAAATGCAGAGGAGGAAGATTAATGACACAGAAGGGGAAGATACATAGACAGGGGGAGTGGGAGGCATGGACCAAGTAACTTATGGCAGAAACAGGATAACGTTGACCCATAACAATATATAGGCAACAGTTACACATAAAATAGTGTACTAAAAATATTCAGTAACACTGAGCTAATGCCTGGATTACAACCCTTGAAAGTATCCAAAACCCTGTTTATAAATCTGAGTATTATCTCCTCACACCACAATGGAATTCCTACTTCACACTCTTTAAATAACACATTTGAGGGACTGTGATAATGTACTGAATCAGAAAGGGAGAACACAGACAGAAAGAGAGAGAGAGAGAGAGAGAGAGAGTTACAGACAGATGGAGAAAGGAATAGCAACAATAATTTTGTGGAAGATGTAGGACAAACTTCATGGTGTGTTAATCACACCTATGACCAAATTATTAAGCTGTTAATGAACAGAGAGAAAGAGAGATATAAATGGATGGAGAGAGGAATGGCACCGCTATTTTTGTGGGACATGTAGAAACATCTGTATGGTGTTTTACTTATTACCTCATTATTAAGCTGTCATGCCCTGTACAATAAAGTGCTTACTCAAGACTGAAAAAAGGGATGGGAGAATGCAACCAACATTAAGACATAAGCAGGATAGGTTACTAAGTGTTCCTGTTAGGATTGCAATATTTTTGCAAATGATGTCTTGCTGCACTATTCAAATGGCATGTTAATGAACTGCTTTAAATGGAGAGAAATACAGATGCTTGCAGTTACCTATATGATAGGAATCTGAAATGTCATGAAATAACAATTTGACCTACAGCTGTAATTGAACTAATGGCACTATGCAAAAACACCAGTATAAAATCAGGGAAATTATCTCAGGACAACACATAGGAACTTCTAGTTCATTACATCCAGCAGCTTAAGAACTGTTGCAGTAACTGCTACACAGTACTGCCTTTATTCTGCTTTTATTTTGTCTTCCCACAGTGTGGCATATTTAAGCACATTTGAGTGAATGTAACCTGACTACTGCAATGGAAATTAAAATTTTCAGCTTTTGCCCTATGTTAAATCATTCCCTCCAGTACAGCTCTTTTGAATGTGTATCTTTAGCTCTCAGTGGGTGTGGCTTCAGCCTTTAAAAAAATTAAGTTATCATCTTACAGTTCTAACAGATACTCATTGACAGAGGTCAGATATCAATACAGTTGTGTTTGCCATCATGTATGCTTGAAGATAAAATATTCTGATACCTTATTTGTATCGTTGTTTTGGAAGCTTCCCATTCTGGAATTATAGCTAAACTCACTAAACTAGGTATAAATCCTTATGTTACAAGATGGGTTGCCAACTGACTCACTGACAGAACCCATACTGTAAAAGTTGCAGACTCCAAATCTGACTTCAAACCATTGACAAGCTGAGTACCACAGGGTTCAGTCCTGGGACCTCTCCTGTTTGGTATCTAACACAGAAAGCCTCTGGCTAATGAAGTTTGCAGATGACTGCAAACTAGGAGCCATAGTCGAGTCCCCAAATGATGTGGACATTCTACAGAAGGGCTTCACTGAGACAGATGCCTGGTGTCAGCGGCATGGCCTCAAGCTCAATGCCAAAAAGTGCATTGTCATCCCCTTTGGTAAAAACTCTGTACCCATGAGCTACCACATAAATGGCAGTCTACTTACTGCTGAATGTATGATAAGAGACTTTGGGACCCAGGTGGACAGTAGTCTCTCCTTTGATAATCACATTGTCACAATAATCAGGAAATCCTTCTATGTGGCACACCTCATCACAAAAGGTTCTCATCCAGGAAAAAAGAGGTCATTGTTCCCCTCTACCCGACACTCATTAGACCCTTTATAGAGTACAATGCCCCTTTTGGAATGTATCTCACAAGACATCTGCAGCAGCTGGAAAGTCCACAGAAGTACCTCAAAAAGAAGATTACTGGCCTCAAACAGATGCCCTACACTGACCGTTTCAAAAAACTCCAGCTTTACTCTGTAGCATATCGTCTACTCTGAGGAGATCTCTGCCTAACATATAAAGTTATCTTAAACCCAGAGCTGTTGGACATGCCACACCTAAAGAAATCCCAATCCCTCTGAGCTACATGCTCTAGGGACCTAAACCTTGTCACCACAATAAACAGGACACACTGGAGGGATAGATTCCTGTCCCAGAGACTTCCTATTCTCTGGAACAAGCAATGTTCCTCATTAGCACTCTTCAAAAATGTAATCTTCTTGGCTGTTGCCTAACTGCAAAACCTTATGTTTTAGGTAAACTTGCTTTGAAATCGACAGAACATTTGTATGAATCTAAATTTTTGAGTTCCTTTAATGTATGCTGATTTTTGATTAGTAGTTGATCTAAATGTATATATCAACAAATGTAAAATAAAATAAATAAATAAAATAAATAAATAAAGAAAAATCTTGATGAGTGGACGGGAAATAGGAAATGCACCCTGTGAATCACTTCTGTGGCTTTGCTCAACAGGGGCACAGAAAATTAACTTTCTTGGGTGGTGTAAACCAGGGAACCTTGTTGGCTAGGCTTACTTAGGCCCTTGGGCTGACAGCCTAGTACCTACCTATGAAGCTATGAACCTAAATAGGAACAAACAATATTTGATGCTTAGAGGCACAGTAGGAGGTAACTGCAAAAATGTCTGGAGGTACACACGACTGTAATGAGTTAAACAGTGTTCACCATCACTCAACATTATTGATCTATGCCAACCTCTGCACAAATGCTGAGGACAAAAGGTGACAGTGTTTCCATGGGCCATTTCTGACCATGTCTGTTGTCTATGATTCTATTTTTTGACCAGATTAAATGTATGAAAAATGGGTTGATAGAACACTGGTGAAAATGGGGGAAATCAGAGGGTAAGACACAGAGGAAAGAATACAGAAATTTGCAGGACGGTGGTAGGAGAGCACCATAGCTATACACTTCTTAAGAACATAAATGTAGAATTGTAGAAAGAATTTCATGACTTTGGAGAGTTATCACACTGGACATGGGTGACAACAGAATAATGTTGTGTAACCAATTAGACCAAATCAACTGTGTCAAAAGATACATGGGTGAAGTGGAGAGCTAGGTATGAGGTGTAATTTGTTTGTGGGGCAAGTGTCCATTTTCTGTATTTTTCTAAGGAGAGAGGAATTTTGGGGAAGGGGCTTAGGAATGCCATGTAGGTGCCATGCCAGGGGGTGTGGTAGGTTAGGATGCAGGAGGAGACATACAGGACATACAAAACAGATAGGGATGGTGATAGAGAAGACAAAAGTTTGGGGGAAAACATGATTGAGGATATGTAGGGAACATCAGAGGTACACATGTCCAGCTTGTTAACAGTGAGAAACTAGTCCTCACCCTCAGAGCTGTCATCAGTATCTCCTGTGTCAGTTGCCTGGGTCAGTGCTAGATATGGCATTGATTTAGCAGTGCAGTGAAGGCATTTTCAACTCTGCTGATTTGGGTATTATATCCTCTACCTGCCCTGTCATCTCCTGCTGGGTGACAAAATCACCACCTCCACTGGTACTGTTCCTGGAGGGTACCACTGCCCAGTAGCTATGGCAGAGCTACCTGAATCAGGTGGCACAGGTAGGGCAGGGTTGTGGAAGCAACACTGACAGGTTTTGACCCCAAAGTGCTAGGCATCTTTGCTGCCACCTGTGAAGGTATGGCAGGCTGAGCCACAATGGTCAGTCTACCTCTCTGTGCTGTTGGTCATTTTGTTTTCAGCAGCAAGATATGGCAACAGAAGAATATTATGAAATATAAAAACAAAAAAGAGAAATAAGATGGGGGGACAAAAAATAGAGAGAATTAGATCCATGGCATGCCACATTATTTTTATGTTTTCACTTGTTTGCTTGTCTTTTCGGCTTTTCCCGGTTAGGGGTCGCCACAACGGAACTCCGGTCCGCTAATGATTGGCAGGCAATTTTTATAGTGCTGAGTTGCTAGCCTGATGCCCAACCTTCAGCGAAGGCATGCCCATTCACGCATGTCTTTTGGAGGCCACTCGACCACGGGAAGGACATACAGACTCCACACAGAAGGCAATCCAGCCGGGAATCAAACAGGAGAACCTGTTGCTGTGAGGCAACAACACTACCGCTGTACATTTTCTTTTTCCAGTACATAAACAAATATGATAAATGACTATGAACACCTTTGCCACATCCAGATATGGTGGGAAGTTATTAATTTTTTCATAAAATAAACAAATCTCACTGCTAGGATATAAGAAATAGCAGGCTTTATTTGATTATGCCATATAGGATACAGGTATCCATATGTAATAATTGCACTTACTATAATTGAATTGTTCATAACCTTCATTTTTGCTGTTAATATTTTATGTATATTATTCTGTAGTAAAACCTAGTTGTTGTTTTTGGGTATTGAACCCACACAATTAAGCAAGTGTACTTAGTACCTAATGCAAGCAGCAAGAGCTATTGGAGAAGGCATGCATTCTTCATATCAGGGTTAAGATGTGTCTGCTCAAGATGCTAGGGAGTGAGGGACTGAAAATACTTATCTGGCTTGCATTTGGATCTGAGGCTTACTTGTCTTGTGACTCTCTGAGGTGAGTCAGGCACTTGATGTGCCTCACGGTTTGCTGCTATTTCCTCTGCAGCTGTACAATAGAGGAAAAGAAAAGACCACATATGAAAATATAATGATTAACTGCCTTGCCTGTCTACTGCATACTATGTCATTGATGTTGATGGGTCACTGTACTTATACAACTGAGGGGTGCTTCCAGTCTTAATTTCATCCTTTCACTGGCTTAAAAGGTCCTGCTCGTGATTTTTCATTTCACTATAGTGGTGATGATATTGCTGCCCGGTGTGTGGAATGTGAGTTGCATTAGAGACAGTCTTGGCCAAGCTATTCCAACCTCAACCTTATACGGACACCAAGTATCATCCCCCTGAATGGGGCCTGGACTCATCAACATTCTACCTTTGTGCTCTAAATTTAGCAACATCCTCTCCATCACCAGCTGTGTCTGCAGAAGTCATGCTAACAATATATCTCTATATTGGCACTCAATTCAGAACTCACATATAACAGCTTGCATGCAAGGATGCATAGCCTTTACAGTTGACTTTTTAACAACTGAAAGCAAATGGATTCCTTAACAAACACATTGGTAGAACTTACATCAAATACCAATGAAGGTGTAAAGCATGGCTGTGAGATTTGCCATGTGTGATGTTCAGCTTATTGGCACATATTCCAGTGTTCAACACTGAAATGCCTAATGTCTTGGCTTATAATCCTTGGTGTTTGGAAGGATAAATAGGAAGAAATTGTGACATGGTTTGCTTTTGGGACTTACACACTCTTAAAATTGTGTCCTACCAGCTGGGAATCAAACCCATGGGATAAATTAGGCAAAGGTTGAAACTTAGCTTATTAATTCTCATTGCCATTGGAGATATTTCTTTTAACAATGATAATTAGAGATATACTAATTTCAGGATGAACTGATATATACTTCAGAGAGGCCTGTATGTGTATGACTTTAATTAGTCATAGGATTGCATTCCTATGTAAAAGGCAATATTTCTGTTTATAAAAATATTTCAGATGGATTGAGTTGCATGACCTGAGTAATATAGTTTGAGGTATGTTGCATGCATACTTCACAAGACATAACTGTCCTTAACACAGGATTAAATATTCTCATTGTCATTTTTAATAAGTTTTACACATATTATCTTGGGGGTTATATGTGAAACATTAAAGATGTATACTACATAGAAAGGTTTAGTTATGCTAGCATTACTGATACATTGCTTGCAATAAATATATTTATCATTCTCATTTGTATTTAAGTCCACATTCCTAATCAAAATGTTGTGAGAAATGGCATTCTGACATTCTTTGTAAAACCATCTGTTAGGTGGACTCACACCCAGAATCATTTTATTTACCTAAATTCACTGCATTTACACCTTGTGCTACAGAGATAGGTACAGGACAACTGGAATTTCTCATCTCAGTACTCTCCAAAGTGCAGATGAAAGCACATTATTGCCAGGCATCTTTGTGCTACAGAAGACAGCTGAAATTAAACTTTTCTCTTTCGTCATTAGGCAGTGAACTGTGTTTGCATGTAGCAGAGAGGACTGCAAATGCAAATGTTATTTGAAAAAATATTAGAGAAAAAGCTGAGAGTAAAATTAATTCAATCAATCAGTATATCTAGCAATGACCAGAGCAAGAAATGCATTTAAGTGACAAATTAATCTTTCTTACATCTCCTTGCAACATTAGAAATGTACTTTGTGGAACACATTATTAGACTTGTAGTTAATGACTAATAATGTGAAAGTGGACAGACAAGAGCTCACATGCTGTTACTGCAATACTGAGAATATCTGAGTTTTACACAACAGCACAGGGATCTAAAAATTGTGTATAAATATGTATTCAGATCCCTCACCCTGTAAACTTAATAACTAACTGGATTCTAACTCGGTATAACCTGTCTTATTTTTCTCAGTTCACTTCACCTATTACTTGTGCCACAGGGGTACTTATCTAAGAGGTGGAAATTACTCACTAAATCTATCCAGAGTTCTGACATCTGTGCACTGTAGTCAGGAATGTTTGAGCTACAGAAGGCAGTCCCAATGATTTTTTTCACTTTTTTCCTTCAGTAGTGAAACCTTTTTGTGCATTGCTTGACAGCATACAAATGCTAAAGGCAACAAAGTAACAAATGATATGAAATTGTAATTAAAGTAAAAATTAAATATGAATAATACTTTCAACATTTGCTTACAAGTAGCATGCTAATGCAGATGGCAAATTAAACAACAATAAAAAAGGAATACATCTTAAGAATAATTAAAAGCAAAGTTTAAATAATGAAAAAGTATATGTTGCAAATGCCTTACAATGACACATTCATCCTTTTCACATGACCTTGCCCCACTAGTAAATTAATTTCTGTAACAGATTATTAGGACTTTAACTTTCATATTTAAACTCTTGTATATCACATGTTCTTCTTAATACTGGGAATCTTTGATTTTCCAACAGCAGCACATTCATAGACCAAAAATGAGTATCAATATTTATTATGACCTCCCTCAGTAAAGTAGTCTGTAAACAGGATTTGAAACCTGAATCACTATCCTCTTACTTTAAGCCCACTTCATTTGCACCTTGTGGTGCAGAGTTGGTTGGACATCTGTCAGGTGCGTTCTCTGCAGTCTTTACTACCCACGGTGCTGATGGCTGTGCACTGATGCCAGGTTATTTGCATTACTTAAAGGCAAGCCAAATTAATTTTTTTCACTTTTTTCTTTAGCCATAAAACTTGATAGTGTGCAAATAGAAGACAATAAATTGTTTTAGATAATGATTGAAAGGATCATAAAATGAATCAAAGTGAATATCTAGCACTGAGCAGAGCAAGTAGTGCATTACACTGACACATTCAGCCTTCTCATATCTCCTTGCCACATCACAGCTACCATTTCTGTCTAACAATATCAAGACTTAAGGTAATGCCATGGTAATGGCAAAGGGGACAGGGAATAGCAGAAATGCTATTATTTTTGACACAGTACACACAATTAATAGTGACATCATTTCAAACTACATATCTATCTCTTGGGATTACTACCTTAGGAGATGTGATGATGCAATCCATCATATTTAAGTCAGTTATTCACATGTCATGTTGCTTCTTTTGTGTTATCACAACTTATACATTTTATATTTCATGTCCTCTATATCACATGTCCTTAACACTACTAAGATTACTTGAGTTTCCCACCACAACACATTCATACATCAAAATGAATGTCAATATTTATTATGGCCTCCATCAATAAAATGATCTGTAAATAGGATTTGAATCCTCCCTCATCTGTACTCTTTCTCTAAACTCACTTCATTTACACCTTATGCCACAGAGACAAGTAGCTGACAGCTTGAATATTTCACTCAGTACTGTCCAGAGTGTTAAGGACAGTGCACTAATGTATGTTTCAGTTATGCTACTGATGACATTCCAAATTCAATTTGTCAGTTTTTACCTTAGGAAGTAAACTGTGATTTACTGCTACTGATCACCACCAGTCATTGGAGTGTAATGCCAAATGGCATGCAAAGGATAAAATAAAAAAAGGACAATTTTTAAACAAGTACTTCAAATGTACATTTCTAATGTTTCCTCAATGTTATTATCTTGCAACAGTTGCCTATATTGATTTGAACCTTCAAACTATGGTATTAAGAACACTCATTTGACATTATTTCCCTTATTTGCCACAGACATATATATATTAGAAAGAAGAAAAATGTAGATCAGATGTACTCAAAATGTGACATTGTATCAATTCACACTAAAAGAGCAACATAAACAAGTTCTGAAAGTTATCCATTGTCATTTGCCGGTACATGTTTGGATGACCGGGAAATTGGTAACAGGATACCCATGTACTCGCACAATATTAAACAAAGAGTGCAAATGCTGCAGCTTTATTCCTGTTTTTATTTAGGGTGTTTCCTTTCCCTTATTCATGCTTTCCTAAGAGCTATGCTATCTCATTTTTACTGCATATCGTATCTGTATCAAAGAGTAATCTACCCCCTTGAATATGCACAACATTTCTTAGTAAGAGGCAGGAACTGTGGACATAAAAACAACACTTGAATATTGCTCTTCTAACTCAGTCAATGTACTTTCAGACTTTTTGGTAAGTGTATTCTTCCTGACAAACCCTCCATAAGTGTACATCAAAGGAGGATGTCTGTGAAACACTGATTGTTCCTGCAGTCAGGCTAATCATTGACACCTGCAAGCCATTAGCAGGTAACACTTCTCAATGCTCATTCTTGCAATGTGCATGCAATCACATAGCTCCTTACATCATGTTTACTTTCCCTGCACTCAGTGCAGATTGTCACATTTATGGATGTCAATGCTTTACCACCTTATTTGCATATTCACTGTGCTAGGTAGGCTGAATCTGCATTATATAAATGTAATTATGTAGCTAAGGAAGTTGCACCAAAGTGGGGAGATTGTTTAAGTCCAGAAAATGTGATACTGCTATATATATATAGGGTCTATATTAGATAATCAAACTTTCAAAACTTTGAGTGTCATATGGTTGACACCATATGATCGAATTTTTGAAAGTTTGAATGTTTTAACGGAGATCTCCTTACAGTGCAGAATGGCAATATTTCCCTTTTCTGCATTGTAGTGCGATCTCAGAGCAGGTATATTTAAAGAGCGGGGGGGGTGTGACGGGCACAGCCCCCTATGTGAGGGTGCAGGGGGCTTCTCCCCTTCTTAAAATGTTCAGGTAGTTTATTTGTGTAGTTTATTTGTTTATTAGATGCTTGAACTTTTAAAAAGTTCAATCATATGGTGTTGACCATATGACAGTCGAACATTTGAAAGTTCAATTATCTAATATAGACCCTACACATATACACACACACACACACACACACATATATATATATATATATATATATATATATATATATATATATATATATATATATATATATATATATATATATATATATATATATATATATATTTTTTTTTTGAGGAGACCGACTTACTTTCTAAACTGCTTTCTTGCAAAGGAATGTTGCTATTTGTTTTTTACTTAATGCTTTTAGTTTAACATTAATGAAGGATTGCAATTCCCAATACAGCCATTGTTTTATGTGTCTGCATTTTCTTTATCATTTACTGTTGGCATAACCCTTGTATATCAGTTACTTGTCTGCATTACAAAGGTTTGTAAGGAATGCTACCTGATATAATGGTGGAGATTTATTTTCTGGGAATTTGAACAGTTATTGCAGAAGAGTGTAGTATAAAGTCTTAGGAAGATCAGGTGGTTTTACATGTTTATTCCAAAGAATGTGTGAATGTTGCCTTATCTGCCTGGCTGCCCTCCTCAAGAGTGGAGATGCCACCATAAATTTTTTTTTCATTTATACTTGTATATTGCATGCCATTATAAAAGTTTTCTCAATTTCTACTTGTATATTTTAAATTAGTACTGTTGATGCAATGTATAGTTACTCAACTATTGTCTGCATTGCAGAACTTATAATTATTGTTAATTTTATTAAATGTGTAGGGGGTCTGTCTTAACTTTTGTGCAGTCATAGGGAGCATTAACTTTTCAATTGCACAGGAGAGTTGGTAGAGGTGTTCAGAGAAGGCATGATGTTTAACCTCCTCCTGATGCTGGTGTTTCATTAGGTGCAACCAGAAACATGTGTAGGGCCATACTGGAGGCTCAGACATGCTCCACCAGGGCCTCAGAAGAGATTGTGTGAGTACTAAACATCATGCATTTTGACATGCATGACTTCCTGAACCATGTTAGCAACTGCTTGGACACACTGGAATGAGTAGTGTCTGTGATGGAACATCTGCTAGGGGAGGATGGGCATCCACATGGCTGGAGTCATTACATCACCTGGTGTTAGCTATTGTGTCTGTGCCAGATACTACTGCTGTAGTGGTACTATTTCCACTCTCCATCACTGATTGTGGTGACCACACTCTGATGTGGCAGGCCATGGAGCCATGGTCTTGGACATAGTCTTAAAGAGAGCTTCTCTACCAGACATCACTCACATTCAGGTGAGACCCTGACTTCTGGTCAGGGCTATGAAATTAGCAGTGCAACTACTGACAGAAGTGGTTCTCATGGTCGAAGGGTGATGATGCTGAACTGACTACTCTACCATGCACAACACAATCCTGGCCAAGATGCCAGGATGTAATACTAACACAGTGCTTGCTTGTGTTCTTGCAGACACAGATACTTATTGCAAATAAAAAAAAAAAAAAAAATTGCCCATACCAACGCACACACGTAAGTTTTATAATCATTACTGTTGAGTGTTATACATCTTTTGTTACTAGCCCAGACAATAGTATACTTTAATAAATACATGCATTTCTTACTCATAAACAGTCACTTCTTTGGTGTCAACCTTGCCCTCCTGCCACCTCCCCCCACCCTGTGCATATGATAACTGTGTCCTGCCTTGTGCACATTTCTTTTTGACTTAAGACTGTATATAAGTCTGATGCACAGAGTGGAAAGCTAATGCTTTCTTACTCACAAGCTTTCTTTTATGAATATGTATTGAAGAAGAAAGATTTCACTTTCTTGTTCCTACTCAGTTATGAAGGAGTTATTAAATAATTATTGAACCTCATTGTATTTCAGTTGCTGTTGCAAGTAATGAAGCAGCAGATGTTTCAGTCTCACTTATTGCTATACTTGTGCAAATCATGGCATAAATGATCTGTTTCATAGTTTATAGACAGTGGTCAACTGAAATTATTGATACATAGCATTGAGTAGACTACCTTGCTGTATACTGTACATGAGTCATATGATATAACTGTACACCTCAGACAAATGTTATGCATAGAGGCCTGTGCATATTTCCATATGAGAGTACTATGTAACATTTTTTTCACTTACAGGTTCCATAATTACCTGTTCATTACTGCAAGTGCAAATTGTGCCTTTTAGGGTTATCTCTGTCTTATGCTGTCAGAACACAGCCATTATATAGTCAAGTAAAGGTTGAGAAGTATGAAAGACATCAGTTTTCATATCTGTACATGCACAAGATCTTAGGTTTTGACCTAAGTAGTGAGTCTGTGTGCTGTCCTTTGCCTCTTACCCTGAGCCAGGGCATATGGTGCATGCCTCCATAAGCACCACTTACAGCTGATGGTTCTTCCTCAGACTCTTTGTCTATATCTGCTACTGTTGGCCCTGACTCTGGTCCTTGAAACTGTGGTTCTGCCCTATGCTGTCCTTGTTGAAGCTGTTTCCTGACAATTGCATTGGGTAACTTGGCACAGACTGTGAGTATTTGGGTGGAGGTGCCTTGGTCATACTACAGGGCACCTCCTAATATGTCCAAACACTGGAACCATGATCTCAACAATCCAAACACAAATTCTATGATATTCCTGGTTTTAGCATTTGCCTCATTGCATCCTTGCTCAGTGGGATTGTGTGGGCATCTCATGAGTGTCATGAGTCAGGGCTCCAGTGCATAACCTTCACCCCCCATTAGATGCCCTTGTAGAAAGTCACCTCTAGAAAATCTTGTGTATATGTCACAGTTCTACCATATTTGTGTGAGTCTGTGAAAACTGCTTGGGTTACCTACACACACATTGTAGATTCCTTGGGCATTACAAACATCCTGAAAATGTATTTAGTAGTATCCTTTCCTGTTAATGTTCCTCCTTCTTTGCTCACTGGGTGGTGTTATTATTTCTATGTGTGCAATCTATGGTGCTCAATACTTTGCAGAAGTGTGATATTGCATAAAGACCATCATGAACCAAGTTAGTTTTGCCATACTGACGATGTGTCGTTGCGATAGTAATCCTGCTCAGTATGAGAGGAAATGCAGGTTCAGGCATTTGGTGTATGTGCTTGGCTGAGGAGCCAATGGGACAAAGCTACCATCTGTGGGATTATGAATAAATGCTTCTAAGTCACAATCCCACCTAAATGTAGTGATACTGCAGTGCCGTGGATATCCGGTTAGCCAGGGATAGCCAGCCGCAAGGTTAGTAAGGCACACCGGTCATCATTGGGTCAGAGCACAGACAGAAAGAGGCCACCTCTCTCCTGCAGTGCACCACATATTTGTGGGGAACGGGGTGCTAAATCATTCATAGATGACCTGATTCTGCTGACCTAATTCTCCTATACAGTTCTTGCACTCTGCTCTGGGGTGTGTTGGAAACAGATGTGATCCCCTTGTATTTTTTAGCATTGCATTTAAAAACTGATGCAATATTGCATAGGCTGATGCCTCTGACACTCTTAATTTCCCCTGTGGGTCTCTGGTAAGTACTAGTAGCTAGTATACATAATGCTACACATATCTTTGTTTCCAATGGGATGGGCTCTCCATGAATCTGAGGTGGGGGCATCATAGATGGCATATTTCCTCTATTGTTTCCCTGTCTACCCTGTATCTCTCTGCACTTTCTGTGTCATGCAGTCCATTATAAGGCAAATAGGATCTAAACACCCTTCATTTTCTTGCGCAAAGTCTGACAACAGCAGCACCTCGAACTAAAGCTTGCTGCAGATACAGGATAATGATAGCAGACCCCTAACATTTTTTTCTGAGTGTAATCATGATTCTATTGTAAAGAGCTTTGGATACCAGGCCAAATGGCTGTACTCAGTATACACAAGTGTGTTATATCTTCCTGAATAGCTCTGCCATGTTGGAATGGTTAATTAGCATGTAACTCAACTGTTTTGCATTAATTAGTATATTCTAACATTTCCCTTTGTTTTGAGGATCTACACTATGTACAGAGCCATTTAATGAATACCAAATAGCACACTATTGTGTGTGGAGTATAGCCGTTAATTAATCTGACCCAATATTCCTTACATATGAAAGATTGTTACAATACAAATACTTGGGGTGGGTGAAACAATCAGTACTGAGCTTCACACATAAAGGTATTCATCTATCTGAAAACAGAAAAAAAATAACATGATTGCTGCTAAGCAAAGACCATTTTGCATCCAGATTCAACTAGAAATTCCTGAAGGATAAATCAATAACAAACAATGGACTGAGCAAGAAGCTACTTCAGATCAACTTTTTTTTTTTCTGATATTTTGACTACTTCAGAAACTTTTGTTTCCCTTAAGTAGTTTTTGAAGTTAAGTTTATAATATAATGCAAGATATTCTTTCCAAATAAACTTGCATGAAGACTTTAGGAATGGTCAGTCAAGTTAGGAAATTTTCAATGTATAGCAAAGTATTATTAGTAAAGTCATGTGGGCATGCTTTCACTTGGAATACTTTCAGCAGAAGTTGAAGGATATTAGTGTAATTATTATTATTATTGTTATTATCAGGATACTATTGTATTATTAAGGTTTCAATGTTTCCAGATTGTTAGTTCTTGGATTTGCAGTTCTTTGTCTATGTGACAAAATTAGTTAAAGAAAATAGACATTCGTACGTGAAAGAAAATCTACCATAACAATCATCAGTAATGGTGAAATACACTACATAGTCCAGCAGCATGGACTGAGAAAAGCATTTATTAGGCAATATGAGTTTTGTTTGGAGAATTATAGTATCATATATGGAGAGGCTGGTGTAGAGAAGACTATTCTTCAAAACAGCTTGAAATTAAATATGAAAAAAAATTAGTTTTCACAAAAAATAGCTGTATAATAAATGCCTAAAACTTTCTGCACTGGGTGTGGGTGGTTAGGTCAAAATATGTTTGGTCAACATGATTGAGTTTTCCGCTTTTACTCAACTAAACAAATAGTCATCAGGTGAGCAAGCTCCAACAATTCTTGGGGTTTGAATATATTCCTGTTCCCACATTATGTATGATCTCAGAGGAAATATATAAAATTATCAGGGGGTATTGGGGCACAGCCTCCCACATATGGGATGCAGGTGGGGTTGTTCCACACTGCAAAAACATTGCTTTTATGTTTTTTCATTTAGTTTTAGCATGTGCCAAGAATATTTCTTGGGACATATGTAGTGTAGTGTCGACATTCACGTTTTTGACATATTGTGGCTTCTGCTTTACAAGTCATCAACTGTGAATGTTGATGTGATATTATATAATCCAATCCATTGCAGCACATGTACTAATCCAGACATAAAAGTACCATTTGCTAAAATGTAGTTTCTATGATATTTCAGTTATAATTTAAAAAGATAGCAATGCATTAGTCTATCCTTCTGGAATACTGTGTTGGACTTTAGCAGGTAGTCACCTGAAAATACAGTTCAGTGTCGTCACTAAGGAGTTTACTTAACTACTGACAACCAAAGTTAATTGTTTTCCATTCTTCATGCATTTTGCTCCTTTTGTTGTACAACACTTATATACCTTTCCATTCTAATAATATTCTGGAAGCCCACTAGGTCTACAGGCTTGTAAATCTGGTGCTTTTTAGTTAAGGTAATGAGAAGCAAATGATCTATGATTTCTGTTCTCATTATGAGTCGCACTACACCCAGTGTCATGCTGTTTATCCCTAAGCAGTCTCTCTTTATTTATTTGCTTGTCTGCTGTTTATGTGCAGCATTTCTTAATTTTAAATTAACTTGTTTATCAAATTAACTTGTTTACAGTTCAGTAAAGGTATACATCACAAAATATCAACAATTATAACAAATAAACATTTCTAGACATTGAAATAACTCCTCTAAATGAACTTCAAGAGGAAAACACTGTAAAAGTGGATATAAGTATTTTATACATCAGATGACTAATATAAGTCCAGAAAAAAATGGATTTGATTTTTTTTTAACATTCAGAGCATTTTAATAGACTTCAGCTAAAATACTGTGACTATGAAAGCAAATTGTTTCTAAAAGTGATATGAATCAGTCTAAAATTATCACTGTATTCAACTAGCATTGGGTCGGTAAGTTTCAATATATCTCATCTGAAACACAGTTAACATTCCATACTGAGCAAATATAATTTATTGCCTGATACTATACTAAAGTATTCATAAATCAGAATTTGTTATAGATGAATGGTTTGGTAGTAAATGAATAAACATCTCAAGATAACATACATAATAACAGCAATTGAATATGCAGTTCTGTTTACACACATAATTAAAATGTATCTAAAGTGTAAAAACAGATTAGTTCTATGCAGCTGTGTTTTTACAGCACTATACTAACTCATCAAAGTAGCAATCTTTATTCTATGCTATGTCTTTAAAAATTTATAGAGTCAGTTCTTTGGTCTTTAGGAGTATTTTTCTTTAACTAATTAAAAGAAGTGAGTCCCATGAAACCAATTATACAAAGAAATACAGGCTATGGGGAGATTTACAAGCTAAACACAGTAGTCTGTAACATCATAACATCTGCATAAAGAATATCTGAATTCTAATGAACTCTACTGGCTATAATTAATACAGAAAAAGCAAAGTGCCCAGGATGGACATTTGATTAGCATCCTGTTTTACTTGAAACTGGCTACATTAGAATAAAACTGGTTAAACTATAAATCAGAATTAAACTTATTGAATGAACATATTAAAAAAGTATATTTGTTTCCAATTCTAATAAAAAAGATAAGCATGTTATCCTTTGTCTTGACATTAAATGAAATACTTTTTGTCAGCCATGTTGGACTGATATGCTGTTCTGAGTCTTCCTAAATGTATGCAGTAAGAAAA
This sequence comes from Protopterus annectens, assembly GCF_019279795.1. Classification (NCBI taxonomy): domain Eukaryota; kingdom Metazoa; phylum Chordata; order Ceratodontiformes; family Protopteridae; genus Protopterus; species Protopterus annectens. The sequence continues at coordinate 867,297,198 of NC_056734.1, forward strand.
CAATTAGTGCCAAATCAAACCTTTTTTAAATACTGAAGCACTTTGACCCTTTGGCATGAAGTATTTTTCAACAACTTACAGAAGTACATACTAATTTTCTCTTTTCAAAATTATAGTCTGATTTCTCTGTGACCCTAAACGGAAAAAAAATATCAGCTTTATAATCCAGCAGAATGAATCAAGAAACAAGTCTATTAATGTCCTGTCATGTTGATGAATATAACTTTTATAAAGAAACTCCAATATCAGTTTTAAATGTGAAATCTTTAACAATGTTGTGAGTCATGTACATTTATATCAAGTATGATATTATGACAGGGTCATTGTTTTCTGAAGAATGTAGAAGAATGGAAATTTTACTCCTATGAGAAATCACTTTTTCATGGAACTGTACAATGAAAGAAATATGGTTAATTCCCTTGAATGAAATGTTAAAACTTTAGAGTCAAGTTATAACAATTTGTAAAGAATGTAATTACCATTACTAAAAGGAATTGCAGTTTCAGTTTTTTTGGCTCCCTCCACAGCTGACCATCAGCTGTTGCTACTGCCTTTCCTTATCCACCAGGTCTATAAAACCATTCTGTCATCCTGAGACTTCCAGAAACCATGTTCATTGTCACTGAGGGTAGGAATCATCCTGGAGAACTGCCACACTGCTATCAAGGAAGTATTTTCCTTTTAAGCCTAACCACTCCCTCTGCGTTCATATACACTGTTCACTGTGTTGTTGTATAATGTGCATTGTGACATATTATTCATGCCTCTGCATGACACTCAGGTTATACCCATTGCACCTTGTACACAATAACCACTGCACACACCCAGTGTGTGCTATGGATCAACCAAAGAGCTGTCTCTGACAACATGCCTGCTCCTTGTCACTACATTCTGATTTAAGCAGCTTGTGCACACCTCCCACCCAGTTCCTTCACTGTCCAAACCACTTATAGAAATCAGGCTTTATCCCTTTATGCCACAGAGCTGTGTTGGGTCCACAGTTTTGAACATTTCAAAAGTGTGTTATGAGAATTAATAACAGAAATCTTGGAAACCTAGTGAATGACAAATATTGCATTGGTTAAAAAAATTGTATAATTCTAGTTTTAATTCTGATGGATACAAAACTGACATTCACAATATAAAAAATCAGCAATTATAGTGCTATTGTCCAAAAGAGAAGCTATCAATGATAGAATGTGGAAAAGTCTGCATACAACAGAAATAAAGTGTTTGCATGAATTCTAGTTTAGAACATTTGATCATTTTCAATAGCTGAGGGACAACATATCAAAAAGTATTAACTCTCAAGCTATGACACTGTGTTGACATTTTTTTTTCACAAAGTGTAATTCAGTAGTTGGTGTTTCTGGTTAATGTTGCATAATAACGATAACACAGTATATGTGTAGATCTCATGTTGAAAGGCTGGGTTGAGAATATGAAACAGATAAAGGAACACATAAATATTCATCTTATTCAGTGCAAGCTCACAAATTTGCTAATCATTTAAAATGTTGATAACCTTTTCAGAGTAGTCGTTTGTGGGTCCCAGTTGTACTACCAGTCAATGCCATTCACAATGTCAATAATCCAAAATTGTGAAAAATAATGTCTATAACACAGAGGGGTGAAAAAATTAAGTGTTTTTGAAGTAGTACACACCTCACTGCCCCTTGATGTATGGGGCAAGTCTCCCTACACCACCCAAACTTATATATACTAACTCCACTGTCACAGCAACTCAGTGAAAGATCCAAAAATAAGTGAATCACTGTCAGCGCACACTTAGAAATCACAGCAACAGTGATTTCCTGTGGAGAACACCATTCATTGTTATGTTTTTTTAAGTGTTTTTTTCTGAGGGCAACTGTCACTTGAGGAATTTCACTTTGATTACCTGTGCAGATGCCATAGGGGTCCCATGTTATAAACCAGGACACTAATATTACATAGCTAAATCACAGAAAGTAACTTCACCGTTCATGTGGGAAAAAAGTTAATCATGATGAATTTTCATAGTATTAATCTTACAAACATGTGATATCATGTATATAACAAGCTGACATTTAAAGTTATGTTGATTCATTGAATAAGACAATGATGAAAATGACGCTGATTTCAATGGACTTGATTCCAAAAGCCTAGATCTCATTGTAAAATCCACTTACACTGACAGCAGGTCTTATCTAGCCCCCATTGTAATCCTGTTTCTAGATACTGTAAGCCTTACACCAAAGTAAGTCACTTATACTGAGTTCAAGTCTTTCTGAATCAGGACAGACATTTAACACTGAAAGTAACTGTTTAGGAATCTGGCCTATTGTTATCTATGGGAAGGAATCAAGCTATGATAAGTCTGTATGGGGAAGGTACAGATATAAGCAGAAAGACAGCCACTTTGTTGATAATAATAATAAAAGAAATCAGTGAGATCTTTCTTATCTAATTTTACATAATGGCATTGGTGGACAGGGTGTTTTCCAGTGTTTTAAAATTTTCAAAGTGACTTACTTCTTGAACAGCATTAAATATGAAGTATGGGCTATAGTCCCCATGTCTATACTGGGGGAGATTAGCTCTTATTGCATATGAATTTACTCATTTGCCAATGTCAAATACAGAGATGGGTTGTAGTGATATTACTTATAAGGGAGGTCAGCAAAATTAGGTGTGTTGATAAAGAAATGAAAAAGCTAGTAGCTCTTCAAGTTTGTTAGCTGATGCTTAGGTACTTTTTTTGCTGGAACTTACTTGATGTCATATGGGACTTTTACCAGTATTCCTAAATGAAAACATGCATTGTCAAACAGTAACCACAGTGCAATAACAAATAATCAGACCAAAAGAAATTTAGAATGCTGTTGCAACCATTTTATTGAGTTGTCAACAACCAACTTAGCAGCAACATTACTAATGATAACATTTAACATTTGAAAAAAAACTTGCAGAGTACTCTTTCAAGAACTACAAGACAAATCAAAATCACTGAATCAAGTGAAGCCATTTGTATACCCTCTGCCCACTACAGCCAATTTATTTACTAACCTGAGGCTTGCACAGTACCTCTGTGATTCAACCCAGCATGTATATTTCTCCATCCCTTAAAAACATAACTTCCAAACCTTCTGAACAAACTGGAAAGGAAGGAAAAGTAACGGGGGGGGGGGGCACTGCACAGGCCAGTACAGGCTAAGCCCACCAGCATGTTGACATGCTGTTCCCCTCCTCCTTACTGAGTTTATTGGCTACTAATAAAAGTTCATGTGAAAATTACCCCTTAACATATGAATTGTTGCAGAAAGAGTGTTTATTGCAAGTTGAACAGATCCCAGCCTAAGTCATTCACTTGAACTCCATCTAAGTTCTAAAAGTCAGCAAAAGTCATGGTGTTGTATAAAAGAAAATGTTGATCATTTGGAAGCTCTGCAGATCCTGCAATTCACAAAGCTGGGAGAGATTTCCACTGCTGAAGTCCTTCAAGCATCATCCTAATAAAACCTAGGCAGCATTGCTGACCAGGCTATAGGTACATTAAGAAAGTTTATATGTAAAATGTTCAAATCTGCCAGTATATTGGTAGCATATGTTTTGGAATGGCTGGTGAACTATTTCCACCTAAATGAATTATTAAGAAATCAGGTGGACTGCTTCCCTTAAACAGACTTTGGAACAAAGGCAATAATTGAAGCCACAGGCATCCAGGAATGATTATCTATTCAACAGAACATTGAGAGGGGTCAAAACCAACATTTCTTCTACTGCTTCTTACTAGGGATCTGATAGCTGCTCTCCATATGAAGGAGTGACCAGTCTCCCATACTATCAGACTATCTGCATTTGACAGTAAAACAAGATTACCGAATGTAAGTTAAGAAGGCATTTGATTTCCATGCAAGTTAAGAAGGCATTTGATTTCCATCTACCCCTCTTTTCAAAGTGTCAACTGTCTGACTGTCTTTGGCTACGTCTGATGCCCTTCCTATTCTTAAGGAGTATGACTTGAAACCTATGGCTGAAATGCCTTGACTCTTTAAGGCTTCTTTGATCATGTTATTGGCTTTGGTATGTGATATCTTGTGCCCACTGGGGTGTTGAAAAATGGGTCTGTTCACCTCAAATATCTGATGTGACCTTCTGAATGCAACTGCCAAGTGGATAAGGAAAACTGCTAGAGTTTCTACTCTCTTAAGTAACACCATCTGCCCTTTGCCTGTTTCATCAGTGTTGGATGTTTTGATCCAAACTATAACCTGTTCTTGAGTTAGCACTATATCTGATAAAGGTAACAATTGTACTGATTAAACCTGAAAGCTCCTGCATATAACCATGTAAATAATGTGGCCCAGTGTAAACATGTGTGAAATTCCTGGGCTGACTCTTTAATCCATCTGATTAGGATGGGGAGTAATTGCTCATTGAGCATTATGCCTAAAATGGAAATGGTTTGGGAAGGGCTGTCTACCTTATTTACAGCTAAGGGAATCCCTAAGCATTTACAATGAGTCACAAATGCCTCCATGCTTAGTTTTGTGCCTTGATTATATTTTCCTATGATGAGAAAATCATCTTAATACTGTATCATTGCGGCACCAGAAACGTAAAGCTCACAAGAGCATTGTAATGCCAAAATGAACTTTTCAAATATCACACAAACCACAAGCAACCCATTGGTTTAGCTGTATCAAAATACAACTGATTTTTTATGAGAAAAACCTAATCTTGGCCAGTCAGAACTTCTAATCAGTGACTGTCTAAAAGCTGACATTATATCTAGTTTTGTCAACCAAGGGTCCTTAAAAGTTATAATGATGGATGTTGCTTCATCAAGACAGGTGTATTTTACCTTTGAATCTTCCTTATCAATGAAAATATTGACTGACGGGCCTGCTTGGTCCAAAGGATAATGAATCAGCCTGAATTCACCTGCTTTTTTTCCTTGGGTATCAATCCAATGGGAAAAGTCATAAAGTGGTCCCTAGGGAAGAGGAAAAGTAGCGGCAAATAACCCTACCCAGTTGACCTTTATCCTAAATAATTTTCTTAATGATGTCATCTTTATCAAGGATTTCAAAATTTTGACTGATTTGTTGTTGAATGGAGATCTGGATTGGAGTGAAAAACCTACTACAAATCCTTGAATTAACATATCTGCAGATGCTTGGTTGGCATATTCTTCTAAAGCAGCCTTCAAAAAAGCTTTCTTAATAGGAATGAGCTGCTGTGAGAACCTTGTTGTTGGTTAGCACCTTTAAATCCATGAAATCAACATCTCCCCAGACCTGAAGGCATAGTTTTGGATATGCTGCTAGGGATTAAAGGATTATACTGTCTTAATTTTTGCTAAGATTTAAATGCTGGATGTGATTTATTACAATGTGTTCAAAATGGCAATTTCCCAGAGACAACATCCGCTATTGAACTCCCAACAAGGTTTTGGTTGCTGGTTTCCTAGTAAATGCTTAGGGTGGTTAATGTGGGTTTTATCTAATATCGCACTTAACCAAGTGTTTGTATGCCTTTGATCCCATCTGATTTCCTCATTCAACGTTTTGACCTTCCTACATTTTTGGTTTTAAACCAACCAAGCATAACCCCCTCCCCAGATGTGGTGAGCTTCCCTGATTGTCAGCCAGCAAGAAATAAGTTGCAAAAATGGGGGAGGGTCAATTCCCATCTGGAAACCTTCATATAAAAGGAAACATACTGACCAATTACAACAATTTTTTTTTTTTTTTGCCATTAGTTTTGCCTAATGTCAGTAGGGCCATGGTAAAACCCTTAGTACATAGTACATGTTTTTTCTACTTATAGGTTCATAGGTAGGTATTAGGCTATCAGCCCAAGGGCCTAAGTAAGCCTAGCTAGCAAGGTTCCCTGGCTTACGCCACCCAATAAAGTTAATTTACTGTGCGCCTGTCGAGCAGAGCCACAGAAGAGATCCCCGGGGTGCATCTCCTCTTTCCCATCCACTCATCAAGAGTTTTCTTGAAGAGTGCTAATGAGGAACTTTGCTTGACATATATGGGTAGCTTGTTCCAAAGTATAGGAAGTCTCTGGGACAGGAATCTATCACTCCAGCATGTCCTGTTTATTGTGCTGACAAGGCTTAGGTCCCTAGAGTGTGTAGCTCAGAGGGATTGGTATTTCCTTAGATGTAGCATGTCCAATTGCTCTGGGTTTAACATAGCTTTATATGTTAGGCAGAGATCTCCTTGGAGTAGGTGATATGCTACAGAGTAAAGCTGGAGTTTTTTTGAGATGGTCAGCGTAGGGCCAGTAATCCTCTTTGTGAGGTATTTCTATGGCCTTTCCAGCTGCTGCAGATGTCTTGTGAGGTACATTCCAAAAGGGGTGTTGTACTCTATAATGGGTCTAATGAGTGCCGAGTAGAGGGGAACAATGACCTCTTTTTTCCTGGATGAGAACCCTTTTGTGATGAGGTGTGCCACATTGAAGGATTTCCTGACTACTGTGGCGATGTGATTATTAAAGGAAAGACTACTGTCCACCTGTGTCCCAAGGTGTCTTATCACACATTCTGCATTAAGCAGACTGCCGTTTATGTGGTAGTTCATGGGTACAGAGTTTTTACCAAAGGGGATGACAATTCACTTTTTGACATTGAACTTGAGGACTTGCCTCTGACACCAGGCATCTATCTCAGTGAGGTCCTTCTGTAGAATGTCCACATCATTTGGGGACTCGACTATGGCTCATAGTTTGCAGTCATATGCGAGCTTCATTAGCCAGAGGCCTTCTGTGTTAGCCTGTACATCAGAGAAGTAGATACCAAACAGGAGAGGTCCCAGGACTGAACCCTGTGGTACTCCACTTGTCACTGTTTTGGAGTCAGATTTGGAATCTGCAATTTTTACAGTGTGGGTTCTGTCAGTGAGCCAGTTGGCATCCCATCCTGTGACGTAGGGATTTATACCTAGTTTAGTGAGTTTAGCTATAATTCCAGAATGGGGGATGGTGTCAAAACCCTTGGCACTGTCAAGATAGGCTGTGTGAACTACCTTGCCCACGTCTACGGCTTTGGTAACTGCCTCAAAGAAGTCGATCAGGTTCAGAAGGCATGATCTGCCTTTCACAAACCCGAACTGGGTGGGGTCCAGAGTTTGGAGGTTACCAATGTCTTTGTTTATGAGTTCCATGATTATACGTTTCATGGACTTGCAGGCTAGGTTCGTCAGGCTAATAGGGCGATAGTTCCGGGGACCAGTGGTGACTCCCCCTTTGTGGAGTGGGATAACTGTTGCAGTGCGCCATTCAGTGGGCACAAAGCCTAACATGAGACTATGATTGAGCATGGTGCTTAGGTGGGGAACCAGTTCGTTCTGAAGTTTGTGTAAAATGCAGCCTGGAATGTTGTCCGGTCCCATGGATGCTGTGTTTTTGGTTTTAGAGAGTGCAGCTTTTACCTGCATAGATGTGATTACAGGGACTCTCCATTCTTCCTGTATAGATATGGGCCCTTTAGGGGGTGAGAGGGGATAAAGTTAGCACTGATCCTATCTGCCAGGATGTTGGCGATATCAGTTGGTTCTGTAATTTTCGTGCCATTGTGCTGTAACTCAGAGCAGATCTGGGTGTTGCCATTGAGATTCTTGGTATAGCTATAGAATGCTTTGTGGTTGCCCTTAGACTCAGTGGTTATTTTGTTTTCATAGCTAGCTTTGGAGGATCTTATAAGGGATCTCAGCTTCTTACTGAGGCTGACCAGGGAGCTCCTCCACTCATGGGATTTTACTCTCTTTTGCAACAGTTTATTCCTTCTATTGTAGAGTTTGTTTATGGCAGGGGATCACCAGATTGGCTTCCTTTTTTTGGAGGATAGCATCTTCGTTCTGTTTGGGATAGCACAATCCATGCACTCATGTAAGTGCTTCTAGAGTGCATTTGTGTAGAATTCAGCAGTCATAACTGTATTGTCAATCTGGATGGGTGTTGTAAAGTTTGCCACTTCTGTCTTAAGAAGCACGAAGTTGGCTTTGAAGAATTTTTTACTGTGGTTTCTTTAATGGTTGGTGGGGGTGAGATTCGGATATCTAGGGTGATTAGCTTATAGTCTGATCTGACCAACGAGGAGTTGACTTCAGGTGTTGAACACTGGTCACTCATGTTGGTAATGACTAGGTCTAGGATATTGTTGACCCTGGTGGGAGTGTGGATAAATTGATCCAGGGCATTGGAATTTATGAATTCCAGAAAGCGTTGAGCAAAGGAGTTGGTACATGAGTAGTTTTCCCAGTTAATGGTGGGGTAGTTGAAATCACCCATTATTAGGGTGTTTTGTTGAACCATAATATTTTCCAGTATATCAAGTAAAGAGGAGTGGGAATCCTGGGACATGGTGGGGGATCTGTAGCAAGCTACAATTTGAATTGCAGTTTTGCCCAGAGTTAGTTGCACTTGGATAATCTTGGATGCATTATGCTGTGCAACTAGCCTGGAGGTGTGGACATCCTTAATGAATATGGACTCACCTCTGTCTTTGGTGTTCTGGTCCAGGTTAGATGGCCGAAAAGTGTGGTATGAGTTATAGCCTGGTAAAGCAGGGGTGCTGTCTAGAGCTTTGAACCAGGACTCAGTCACTGCATAGATATCAATGTTCTCCATTTTAATGAGTGCCTTGAGTGAGTGCATTTTGAAATTTAAACTTATAGCATTGAGTAGCATTGCCCTCTGTTTTTGCTTGCTTGTTCCTGTTATGGTAGTGAATTTATCATTTGAACCTTGCCTAAAAAAGGCACTATAGGGGAGGCAAGACCCTTAGCCAGTATCCGGAATCCCAGGTGACAGGTGCAGGCCATCTCTGGCAAAGCATCAGGGTTTGTCAACCATGTCGTCCCAGGCAGACAGATACTGCATCCCCTTAGAATGACACCAGAAGCTTAGCCAATTGTTGAAGTCAATCATTTTGTCCTTGTTCTGTGGTATAATTCTGGGCAATGGTAGGATGCTACTCAGGGCTAGGGTCATACCTGCCTGGGCTACCAGATTGGGGAGTTCTTCTATGTCCCTTTTCATGTAGTCCAGGGAGGTACATCTCAGGTCATTCACACCATCATGGACAATGACAGAGTCATATTTGTACTTGTGGAGTGACCTCAGTGTGTGGGTTACGTGGCAGATACTGGCACCAGACAGACAGCTGACAGTAACCTTCTCCTTGTTTAGCCTGGTGAGTGGGACATCAGTGTGCCTGACTATAGAGTCACCTATGACTAGTGTGTTGAGTATATTGTTTTGCCTTATGTGGTATGGTTTAGTGGCACACTGAGTCTGTGGGCTATGTGTCATTTGGGTCGTGTTGAGGGTGGAGGTTGCTTGCATTTGTGCTTTGGAGGTCTCTGTTGCTTGAGCATATTATTATTGAGAGCCTCTGTGAATGTTTTTGTGTTTCTACTTGTGGATTTTGGTGATGTAGGTTTAGTGGGACTATGTGATGAGTGTAGTGTGGTGCAAGTGTTTACCTTCTCCTCTTGACTATCAAGTTCAGTCTTGGTTGGAGAGAGCTTTACCTCCAGTTTGGCTAGATAAGTGCATCTCTTACAGGTTGTCGTGTTGGGTGGTAGGAGAAGAGGGTTGTCTGTGTACATGAGGCAATTGCTACATTGCTCCAAGATGCCCAGACTCATCAGATAGACAGGAGAGAACACTAGGAGCTGACCCTTGGACATGCCTGAATAAAAAACTACTTTCCTCTAGACAGGTGAGGAAAGTGAGTATATGAGCTGTTTTTCTCTAAGCAAGTGAGGAGAGTAAGTACAAAAACTAGTGAAAGTTTGTACTTAACTCAGCTAGTAATGCAGTTGATTGTAGGCATGTAGCAGAAGTCAAACAGCTCAGATATTGAGCAGTAATACATTCAAAGATATGTGACTAACACTTATAAATACAGAGAAACCCTCTAGGCTAAGAGTTTAACACTGAATATCAATTAAGTGAAACACAATAGTCCCCACTTGCTGCAGAGAGAGACCACAGTATTCTATGAAACAATTAAATAGAAAAATAAATAACTACAGAGAGACACAGACCACAATATTCAATGAAACAATTAAATAGACAGAAAAATAAAATGCAGTACAATCTTTAACACTGCAAGTTTGTACTTAACTCAGCTAGTAATGCAGTTGATTGTAGATATGTAGCAGAAGTCAAACAGCTCAGATATTGAGCAGTAATAAATTTAAAGATATGTGACTAATACTTATAAATACAGAGAAACCCTTTAGGCTAAGAGTTTAAAACTGAATATCAATTAAGTGAAGCACAATAGCCCCACTTACTGCAGAGAGAGAGAGAGAGAGAGAGAGAAAGAGAGACCACAGTATTCTATGAAACAATTAAATAGAAAAATAAATAACTACAGAGGGATACAGACCACAATATTCAATAACACAATTAAATAGAAAAATAAAATGCAGTACAATCTTTAACAGTGCAAGTTTGTACTTAACTCAGCTAGTAATGCAGTTGATTGTATGTATGTAGCAGAAGCCAAACAACTCAGATATTGAGCAGTAATAAATTCAAAGATATGTGACTAACACTTCTACAAACCTTTGTATGTCAACTGCATTAATTAATTCAAAGATATCAATGTATTCACATTTTAAAATCTTCTCCTTGACTTGTTTTGGAATATAAGCTAACAGATGGTATTCACCAAATCTAATGCCTCCACCATTTGAGACATTCTGGCTGGTTAACTCCTCTGTTCATCAGAGATAAAAAGGAAAGTCGACCATCTTCCTCTCCACCTCTTCCCCTCTGATCACATTGATCAGGGGAAGTATTTTGTTGTAAGGTCGACCCAAGTCTATCATTAATCTTCAATTGGTCCAATGTCAGATTTCATCCCTAAATGCTTCAGATGACCCAAAGCCTTTCTCTATCACTAAATGAAATAACCTTCCTCTGCTAGCAATGGATAAAGATTCTAAAAATTCAAACACTCATTTTGTGCTTGTCTAATAATCATTTCAGAATTCCTGTTTTCACTTTCCCTTTCATTACCTGTAGACTCCTCATATTTTTTTCTACTCTTCTTCTTCAACTCAAACTCTTGAAAAAGCTCTTCTGCTTCACCTGAAATTTTACCCACTTGATCTTTAATTGATGAAGTGCTAATGGGCCTGTAGGACAAAAAGAAATATATTTAACCTGAATGGTATTTAAAACTCATTAAGTGAATATTAACAAAACATTTCTTTAATCTCCATATAACGACTGAAAATGCTCAAAGAATCATTGCATAAACTTAAGTCCCTGCCGAATATCATTTTCATACATCTGTAGTGCTTAGCCTTTCTTAATGGAATAGCTAAATTTCTTTCTTTTTTACTATTATGCTGTATGGCTGTACATAATTTTGTCGATCACATTTTGTGCGATTTACATTTGTGCAAAAGTGCCATTTCGCACAGCGAAAGAATGAATGTCACAATGTCGAACCTTACAACAGTGAATGCAATACAGCATTCGCTGTTGTAAAGTTCGACATTGTGATGCAGGTCGCACTATAGTGGGGATCGGGAAATGTACCCTTTCCTCTCACTATAGTGCGATCCCGGAGTTTCTATATTTAAGTAGCAAGGTGCCCCCCTGCAAACACATTTTCTTACTGTGCAAGTCACAGTAATACTGTTCCTGGAAGTGTGGTGAATATTCAAATTATGTTGAATGCAATCATTCACCACTTCGGAGTTCAACTTTATTTGTGATCAACATCATAAATTTTGCATTTTTGTTTTGAATTAGTAGCAATTTGCCATTGTTTAATTCGGTGAAATAATAGTAAACCATGTTATACATATATAAATATTACCAAATTGAATTTAATAAGCAAACAATGTTGGGGGTATTCTGATGCATCTTGTCCAGATGTCAGCATTCAACGGTTGGATAATTTTTTAACAATTATTTCTAGGAAAAATCTTACTTGTTCCTACATTACTCTCTTTCTTTTTTTTTTTTAATGCTTATATATTGAATAGGGTTGGTGACTGAGACTGGGAACAGTAACCCTAGGGATACAATGGGTTGGTAGACAGAACCTGGGTGTTTCAATACCATTGTGTAATTACAGAGTGATATGTTCCAACCAGCTGTTTTTTTTTATTGTGGTGGAAGATGGAGAGCTACTCCATGAAACTGATGCAACCATGGGCTAACGACCCCTATCTCAGTTTGATTTATTATTATTGTTATTATTATTATTATTATTATTATTATTATTATTATTATTATTATTATTATTATTATTATTATTGTTGTTGTTGTTGTTACTAGTATTATTATTAGTATTATTATTTTAGTATTTATTTTTAATTATTTAATTGATTATCAATAAGGGAAAAATGGGAGACAAGTCAGGTGCCCTGAGTTTGTGAGGTGAACACTATACCTTTTTATTGCTTCTTCAAATATGGACTGGTGGCTGGTGATCTGATGTAAAATAACTATTGATTAGCTGACTTGGGATGATTTATGCAATATTAGCAAACCTTAAGTTTTTCAGTGGCAGAATATATGGGTTCCCTTCAGATTGTCAAACGGCCATAGTATCGACACACATATGGCCAAGACAAAAACATTCCCCAGGATTCAACAAGCAACCATGCAGGAATAAGTTATTCCTGCATGGCAGGGACTGTTACTGTTCAGCACGGCAGTGTGCCATGCATATTTATGAAGGTGCACTGCCATGCTCTAAAATGGACACAGTGCCATGTATGAGCGCAAGAGGTGTATCTGAGAGCAGAGCTCTCACAATACACACGCCCCCTGCACTCCAGAATTGCATTTTGGCAAATAAAAATGAGCGAAAACTCTCGTAACACCCCAACCCATCAGGAAAACAAAAATATGTGCGGTCAAAGGCAAAAGGGACAATCGTCCTTATCAAGCATACTTCTCGACTGTACAGATTTTTGCAGAATGCCCAGATGTTTGTCTCATATTTATGGTGTGTTACTCCTAAAATGTGTACCTCTCTGGCAAATAGCTGAGGATTGAAGTAATTAAATAATGACAAAACATTTGAGTTTAAGACTCTGCACATCCTTCAGTAAATTCATGCTAATGTAAAACCTATTATTCTATCAACTTTTTAAGTTTGTAAGAGCAATATTTAAAATCCGCCCCTATTTGTCCCATCATTGTAGGCTTTGTCCAGATATTTTGCTCTAAGAGGTTGAGAGGTATGCTACCAAGCCAAAAGTTATTAGGATAACACAGGCAGCATAAGCACATAGCACACACTTCCCAACCCGTCAGAGTAAGGAATGTGGGCAAAGCCAAAAGGGACAAAGCAGAAAGATGATAAAATAACAGCTTCAGCATTAGCAGGGATATTCTGAAGGGTATAGATAAAATAAAACAGCAAAACTTTTTTTTTATAAATGTGATAAAGTTTAAGCATAGCTGTGTGGGTGTGCCCATTCCTTAGCTATGTTTAGTCCAGCTTAAACAGCACAAGAAGTTAAATAGCAAGAGACATCCAACATAACTGATATTGCAATAGTGTAGTGGTTAGAGCATCTGCTTTGTAAGCAGCCATTCTGTGTTTGCTCTCTGCTGTAACCAATTCACATTTTAAATGTGAAAGCAGTACATATTTTTTTTTTTAGTATTACGTACAAAATAACATATATTTGTTAACCAGGGTACTGCATTAGGTCCAGATGTGAGGTGTCAGTTTAATAAAGTTGTGAAATCCCCATATAAACACAAGTGCCCCATACAGTATAGTCACACATGAATAAATGTAATGAAAGCACATTAGGGGCTATCATGGACAGTAAACAAATGTATAATATGTAATGAATGATGAATTAATGCCATAAAGCAGATAGTCTATAAAATGAAAAATAAGCAATGCTGAGCATTGCACAGCTTGGCTTAGCAGGTGTAAGCATTGTGTAAATATGACTGTTAAGCAATGAGTAGCCCACCTAAGTGGATTTGCCCATTGGTAAGCAGTGCTGAACCTGTCCCTTTAAGCAATGCCAACCTTAGCTAAGCAGGTTTGCCCATAGCTTAGCTTAGCTCAGCATATTCAAAAATGTCCAATCACAGCAAAGGATGGGACATTGGCTGTATTTAAATCCCACAGATGGAAATACAGCTCATGACTGGTTGCAGTTTCCCACTGTCGGAAGGATGGCAGGAGTTGGAGAGGGATTGTGCTTCCGGGTGCAGCGCTGGAGCATCCAGGAGTCCAAGGTCATGGTAGGACTCCTGGTAAAAAAACATGATGAGAGACTGCTACAGGGTCAGCACCAGGGCTCCCAATAAAAAGCAGAAGCCTGGGACCATCTTGCCCATGATCTCACCAGTGCCACTGGTATCCCTCAGACTTTTGAGCAGGTCAGGCACCACTATGCCGAAATGAAGTGGAGAAAGGGAGGTCTTGGATGAGTGGGTCCAAGAAGCAAGGCAGAGGAGTGATGTCCCAGCAGTGTGTAAGTAGTCATATTATTACTGACTACTAAATCCAGCATGTGTATGTGATAGATAGGTATGCCTAAATATGTCTCTATTTCCTTTACAGTTGCAGCTGAGCAGGCTGTGAATCAGGAATGCCATACAAGTAGGCTGCAAAGGCTGTGTCACAAGGCTGGTGAGTAACAATCCTGCTTGTAGTAGTTGTACCAAATAAATATAAAGTAATAGAATATTATCTGGCAGTATAAAAACTGTTGTATGGGTTGTACTTAATAAACCAGACAGTAATAGTCCCATATAGGTCATATTTAAATAAAACTGTAACTGCCTGGCAATAAAGCTCTGAATCCTGGACTGGTTGTGTTTACTCTGGTATTGTATGGCATTTAGTGTTGCAGTCTCTGAATAGTAATGTTGTATTAACCACTGTTATCCACACTGTGCTACATAAAAAAAATGTCTAGGAATATCTGTATAACACTGTTGTAAGTAAAAGATCAGATTGTACAACCAGGAGAGACTTAGCCAGAAAACACTTAAGAGATAGACATCAATATCCAAATAGCACACTACTGTGTCTTAAATTGTTGTATTTTTAACAGACAGAGCTATGGTTCGAATACTGGGAGTGGTAGTAAGCTGTATGCATAATCATACCTCTCAACTATACCGATTTTTCAAAATGTCCAGATAATTGGCTCATATTTTCTACCTCTTCCTCTGAGCCCCAGGCAAATCAGTGGGATGATCTCAGAATTGTAGTCATGAAATAATGACATACATTTGATTTCAGACCTCAAAATCTTCAGAAAATGTATATTAAAACAAATCCTGTCACTCATGCAACTCTCCAAGTTTATGACAGCAATATTCAAAACATGTCCCTATTTGTACCCCCATGTTGTCAATCTTTGTCCAGAGTGTATGCATTAAGAGATTGAGAGGTATGTGCATAATATTAATGGAATCTGGGAATATGTGTAGAAACAGTCAGGTAGTGTTAGCAAACATTCCCTCCACATGTCTGATAGATAAGAAAACTGTGCCTGCCAGTAAAGATTTAAATCCTGGACTGGTAGTGCTTACTCTGGTATAGTATGGTCTGACATGTAGCATTCAGTAACATCTGATATCAGAATAGTACTGTTGTGTCAACCACTGTTTCTCACACTGTGCTACATAAAAATATTTGTAGGAATGTCTGTGTAAGACTGTTGTAATTACAAGGTCAGATTGTACAACCAGCAGAGACTTAGACTGAAAACACTGAAAAGATAGACAGCAATATCCAAATAGCACACTCTACTTTGACTTAAATTGTATTTTTAGTAGACACAGCCATTGTTAGAATCATGGGAGTGGTAGTAAGCTGTATGCATAATCATACCTCTCAACTGTACAGATTTTTCAGAATGTCCAGATAATTGGCTCATATTGTCTGCCTGTTCCTCTGTCCCCCTGGTAGAAACAGTCAGGTAGTGTTGACAAACATTCCATCCACAGGTCTACCAGGTAAGAGATGTAAGGATTTAACTATAAGACAGTTGAAGTATACACTGTGTACAAACATACCACTGCCCAAATCAAGGCCATAGGGTATTGTAATAATACCTGTACCTTAATGAATAGAGCAATGATCATTAAAGTTGTGAATACTACAAGGATATATAAGTTATTAATTGACATCTCCCCCCCACCATATCTGCAACAATAATCTAAACACACAACTCAATGGGTATGTTTACACCAAACCTACTGTTGGGACATATGTCCTATTGTTCAATAAATATTGAGATGTGTTTCGATTAATGTTCCATGTTTAAATACTATAATTTGTGGCATGTTGCTATCAATGTAACATGCATGCCATTGTAATGGCCACTGTGGTTCCATATATGCATATGTTCTGTTTGCTATGCAACTGTTCCAAATCTGGTGTTTTGGGTTAATGGGAATATCTATGCATGCTGTTATAACTAATCCTGGATTGCATTGACTATTAATAACCCACATATGTTTTAAAACTGCAACACCATAGCACGTATGGGAAGGACGGTCCCAACAGACCCACCTCTCCCACCTCATCTGGCCATGGCACCAGGCCCCAGCATGCCTGGGACCCACCCCAGGATCTCCTCGTCTGCTGGTCCTTTGGGTAGAACTGCCTCAGGGAATGGGGCACATTCCTCCTGGGAGTAGGAGCAGACAGGATCCTGTCACCTGAAGTCAGGTCTGGGGATTGGTGTGTAGCGAGCTCTGAAGGGAGTTTGGAGATCTGCTATGCTAGCTTGAGGGCTATGTGGCACATTTAGAGGGTCAACCTGCCCCTCCTCTTCAGCCCCCAGCAAAGCCACCTTTGGGGCTGTGAAGATGCAGTGATGACTGCCCATGGGTGGGGTCCTCAGTTCCACTGTTTCCATTTGGGGGCTCTTGGGCTTCTGATTTCCAAACACCCCTCCCCATCCAAGGTGTTTACCCCCCACATGTGTCATATACTGCCCCTGTATGTTGTTGTCTGTCTTGTCTGTTTTCTACCTAACCTACCTTCCCAAATATACCTACTATCCTTTCACAACATCCCACTCTCACCTTAAAAAAAGGGCAATCTGTTCCCAAAAAAAATATTTCACCCCATACATAGCTGTCCATTTCATACATGTGTCCACTGGACATATGTAATCTGGTCTAATTGGCTTCACAATGCATTATTGTTGCCCTCACCCTCTCTCAGGGGTTTGAGTGTCCAAATTGATCTCCAAATTCAGTACGTATGCACAGCTGTTGCTGTAGAAGAAATGGACAGCTATGGACCTTTCCTACACCTGTCCTGCACATCTCTAGCTACTTTCCCTATTCTTTTTCACACTGCATGGCCCCTTTTTCACCACTTTCCTATTACCCCTTTTTTCTTTTCTTTTAAAGAAATTAGCACAGGGGTAAGCAGGACTAAGGACTTTTAAGCAGTAGTAAGTGGGTTTAAGCCTGTTTGCACAGTGGCAAGCACTGGCTACACAGATTAAACACTGTCAGGCTGTATGTAAGCATAATTAATCATAAGTTAACATTGCTTACCGTCGCACAAACCTGCACAAACTCACTTACAACTGCTTAAAAGTGCCTTAATCATGCTGTATCCAACAGTCCTTGTCCTGCCCAGCAACAAAATAATCAACCCTTGTAATTCTCAAACCCAGGACCCTTCGGACCATAGCTGCAGTGATTTACCACTAAGCCATTTGAGCTGCACGTAAATGTGATGTTTACTCAAACATATCATGCAGTACAGTCATTCAACAGTAGGGAAAATTAATTTATATATGTTAGATGTATGTATGTTGTATATGTATATATACATATATATATATATACATATGTATAGACATATATATATATATATATATATATATATATATATATATATATATATATATATATATAGATATCGCATTCGCACATTGGATCCACACTATGAACCTCTCACTGCAAAAGATCTGACCAAAGGCACTGTTAATGGGGGTGAAGGGGCCCAAAATAAGGATCTCTTGTAATTATTGCCATTATCCCTTCCTCCACAGCTGAACAGATCTGCCTGGCAACACAATAACCAGCACTTGCAAGACTTGAACCCAGGACCATGTACAACATAGCCACAACAAGTTAACTGTAAGCCATCTCAGCTGTAAGATGTCAGGATGATATCTCTAACATATCATGCAGAACAGTCAGTCTACCATAGGGAATGTACAGTGTGGAAGCAGTAAACATTCCAATGATGCGTATATACACACACACACACACACACACACACAAACACACACACACACACATATATATATATATATATATATATATATATATATATATATATATATATATATATATATATATATATATATATATATATATATATATATATATATGCATACATGCATTGTGGCCTAAAGGGGGTGGCATTGGCCTCCTAAGGTGATATAGGGTTGAGAGGGTGGCCTAATGATTAAGGTGTTTGTCTTACAAACACAAGGTACAGGGTTTGAATCTCACATGGGATAATTGGCTAGGCTTAAATGTCTCGCAAGGGCAGTTAGCCTAGTACTAATCTATGAACCTATATAAATATATTACTACTTATAGATATGTATAAGAAGAGTATATATAGAGGGTGCACAGCATATCAAACAACCATTATTCCTATAGTTGCCACCTTTTAAAATGGCCAATGTTTGATTCTTTCCTAGAAATGAGAATTATTGCATGAAACATATACCCACACACAATGCAAAGGACATGACACCACACACAAGTTTGCATGCATAGAAATGTTGATTTGTGTACTATTTCAATTGTTTATGTCATTTCTTATAGCAGTTATGTGTTTGAAATATATAATAACTGATTAATGCAACTCTCAAACAAAACTTTTGATACAGTAATCTGAAAAACATAACATACTTTTCTGTCCAGGCTAAGGCATTCATGTAGTACAACAGTAAAAAAAAAAAAACACTTGCCTTGAAGATAAGAACCAGTCAACACTTAATTACAGATGTAGTTCAGCAGCCTCCAATTACACTCTGTACTCATCCCCTATGGGGAAAAGTATTAGTTGTCACAATGTAAATGTATCTGTTACATAACAATGCTTAACTTAAAACATCACTATCACACTGACAAACAGAACTGTGTGTAAGACCGTAAGCTCTAGCCCACCACTGTTCCCATGGTGAAATGTATGAAAATGTACAGCCATATACCTTAATGTTTCTTACTACTGATATCCCTCACATGTTGTAACAGCCTAGGTAAAAAACATTTAATACCCGCCCCTCATAAAATATCTTACAATGGCGTATAACAGTGGTTTCCATACACTGACTGCCAGACTGTACAAGGTCACACACGTTTTGTCCAGCTGTAGCCCTCATATATATGGACCCTACCCAACAATCTATGTGGGAGTCCACAACATCACTGGAATGATAGCAGGAATGCCAGCACTATATAATGATAGGCCATTACCTAACAACCTCTAACTGCATGACATCTGGACAAAGCCTGGTATATAGGTGGAGAACAGAGACTGGAATACAGGGAAATATTTGCAATATTGGTGTTATACACTGTGAAAGTTGTGACTTCCTCTGTGGTGCAGCGGTAGCATTGTTGTCTCACAGCAAGAGGTTCTCCCGTTCGATTCTTGGCTGGAGAGTGAGGAGTCCCTTCTGTGTGGAGTCTGCATGTCCTCCCCGTGGTTAGGTGGGTGTTTGAAAGACATGCGTAAATGGGCGTGCCTTTGTTGAAGGTTGAACGTCGAGCTGGCACCTCGGTGTTCATGAAAATCTATTGCCAATCATTAGCGGACCGGAGTTCCACTGTGGCGACCCCTAACCAGGAAAAGCCGAAAGCCACAACAACAACAACACTGTGAAAGTTGCTGGTGTTACAGGATTGGTTGCAACATACCCTTACTCAGAAATACAAATGGGTGTTGCCATATACTGATAGCAATCAACGGAGAGAATGCCACTGATATGTCAGAGACAAGACCTGTGTGATGAACAGACAAAACATAACAGCCAATCCTCTGGCCAATTTGTGGATAGACCCACAGTTGAGAGCTATGCAGACAGACTGCATTCCATGAAAAACTAGCATGTACACACACACCCTGTAAAACTAGCAGTATTCAGTGCATATAACAGCAATAATCACACTGTCCATAGTTCTGGAACCTTATACAAACATGCTGTTGGCATGTGTCCACAAGTCCTGTTGTAAGAAGTATTGCTACCTGCTGTCTGTGAAACTGCTGCCCACACACACAGGAAGAATGTCTTCCATACAGGAAAGGTAAAGGGACAGCGCCCACATGATGTAGTCATTTATAGTAGTGGGTTGCTATGACATTGGCTATTAGAAGTACTACACAGCTGGCTGTATGCAATTAGCAAGTGGGGAGCACCAATTGGTACAGATGCCATCACCTGATCATGAGCATCACCTAAAAAAGCCATGCTGCAACCTATTCAAACCAGGTTAATCCCTGTAGTGGAGAGAGAGAGAGAAAGTGAGAGAGAAATAAAAAATAATAATAATATTAAAAAAAATAATACTAAAAACAAAAAATAAAAAACAAACAAAAAAAAAAAAACAAGGAAGATATCCAAGTGGTACACAGAAGAGAGCACAATAATAAAACAGGTATGTGAAACATGCATGCAGGTAATTGAATGCAGTACTTGGTCTGTAATAATTAGACAGATGATGTTGAAAGATTTATATGTGCCATCAAAACTTGCTGTAATGATGTCCTGCTGAACAACTGCTATGGACATAGCATCTGGCCCCGTCAGAAGTGGGCCATACCTGTCAACTGTGCAGATCTGCACAGAATGAGAAGATTTAAGCCCTCATATTGTTTATTCTGTTCCTCCAAACATGTATATTAGTCTGGCAATTAGCTAAAGGTGGAAGTAATGAAGTCATGACAGACACATGAGTTTCAGACCCCACCACCTTCAGAACAGTGATGGTAGTGTGAAATGTATCATGTGCAAACTTCATAGGTTTGTAATAGGCTTATCTATGATCTGTCCCTATATATCACCCCAATGTTAGGCTGTGTCCACGTGAGAAACTCTGTTTCGTAGCAATGCAGAACAGTGCAGCTGTGGAGGAAGGAGGATCAGAGTGTGGATCTGATGTCTGAATGTACTCTCTCTCTCTTTCTCTCTCTCTCTCTCTCTATATATATATATATATATATATATATATATAAATACCACACACACACACACACACACACACACACACACACACACACACACACACATATATATATATATATATATATATATATGTAAATACATTTTCCCTACTGTTGAATGTGCTGCATATGTTTGAGAAAAAAATCACACATATCTGCACATCAAATGGCTTTCTGTTAAATTGCTGTGGGTATGGTGTGCAGATCCTGGGTTAGACACTTGCAAGGGCTGATAATTTATTTGCTGGCCTGAACAAGGGCTGTTGGATACAGAATTATTAAGGCACCTGTAAGCAGTTGTAGGCAGGTGCAAAATGGACAGTTATGTATGGTGTGAAATTTCTTTTGGGAACAGATTACCCTTTTTTGTTAAGGTGAGAGTGGGGTGTTGGGGAAGGATAGTAGGTATATTTGGGGAGGTAGGTTGGGTCGGAAGACAGAAAAGACAGACAAGACATCATACAGGGGCGGTATATGACACATGTGGTGGGTAAACACCTTAGAAGGGGAGGGGTGTTTCGAAATTGGTCCCCACCTGTGGGCAGTCACCACTGCACCTGCATGGCCCTGAAGGTGGTTGTGCTGGGGGCTGAGCAGGAGGGGCAAGCTGACCCTCTAATTGAGTCACTAGGGCCTCAAGGTGGTATAGCAGATCCCCCAATTTTCTGCGGAGCTTTCTATGCACCAGACCCTGGACCTGACTTCAGGTGACAGGACCCCGTCTGTCTGCGCTCCCAGGGGGGAATAAACACCATCCCCTGAGGTGGTTCCACCTGTGCAGGACCAGTAGATGAGGAGATCCCGGGTTGGGTCCCAATCGTGCTGTTGCCTGGTGCCACGGCCAGATGAGGTGGGAGAGATGGTTCTGCTGAGAACAGCCTTCCCAAACTTGCTATTGTGTTTCAGTTTTAGAACATATATGGGTAGTAATAGTCAACACAATCCAGGATTAGTTATAGCAGCATGCATAGATATTCCCATTAACCCAAAACACCAGATTTGGAACAGTTGGATAACAAACAGAGTACATGCATATATGGAACCACAGTGACCATTACAATGGCATGCAGGTTACATATTTAGCAACAGGCCACTAATGATAGTGTTTCAACATGAAACATGAATAGAAACACACGTCAATATTTGTTGCACGATATGGTATATGTCTCAACAGTAGGTTTGGTGTAAACATACCCATTGATTTGTGTGTTCAGATTATTGTTGCAGATATGGTGGGGGGGGGGAGATGCCAATTAACAACTATTATATCCTTGCAGTATGAGGTCCTCAGACCTAATTTTCCTATTTATGTCTTCGAGTTGCCATGTCACTGGAGTGTCTCCCTGCTTATACTCCACAAATAATAATCAACTACATTGTGCATCTCCACTGAACCTTCTTTGGGCATAGATCCTATGATCTGCAGGAGAGGACTGGCCTGTGGAATGAGCTCATCCACAGGGTAAACAATGTCAGCCTGCATAACCACAGATATGAGCAGGTGCGACATCGTTGCACTGACCTCATCTGCCACACCCGTCAGTGTGCTGCTGCAGTTAGGAGGAACCAGCTAGCTACAGATGGGGGTTATGCCATACAGCCCTCACTGACACATGCTGAAGAGCTCCTCCCAAGCCTTGGGGCACCCGCCCACCAGCCAAGCCAAGAACCTGATGATAGCATTGTGGAGGTGGGTGCTACCCACACAATGGTCAAGGAGCATGTAGGAAAGGCACCTGGGCATATTAGTAGAACACTGTTGCTTATCCATCTTCCTCTGTAAAGTATTTTCATGCATATGTCAGATAACATAGTCTGTTGCTGCAGTGTAAGTAATGAACAAATGTGCATGATCTCTAGTATTGTGGGTTTATACTGTTGATGTACTGAAATGCTGCTCCCACCCTGTACCAATGCCACAGGTGTGGCTATTGACATTACATCTCTCACACAACTATGTAGGTCCCTCTGGTATACCTTTTGGGGCAGTGGCCTGTAGTTGGTGAGTATGGAGTTTTTTTTGTTCAGGTTTGCCAATACACCAGCCACGTTATGGCCATGATATTTTGCCATGCACACATTTAACACACCTACCCATAATGCATGCTGTACATGTTCACTTATTGCTGCTGTTAACTGCATTTCATTACAGTGGTCACAATGGTGGCATATCTTAAGAGTATGTAAGAGTCCTGCAGTATAACTAACAACCCGTCAGTGCAAGATGTTTGGAGAGAGATGAGCATAATGGTGAAACAAATGATCTACAGTAGGGACACGTCTGAAACATTACCCTTATACAGTGGATACAACAGTGTATATACCACTATTACAATGGCAACAGCTACAGATCTATGCAATGCCATATCACAATACCACATTCCACAACTTTTACAACCTGTAATGTGATCCTAATATGAGCAATGAATGTGTAATATGGAATCATATGTTAGGACAACAAATATAGGGAATACATACTTTAAAAAACAATGGAAGCATGTGTGCACACACATCAAATATATTGTGGAAGCAGCTTTTAAGGTACTGACAGCATTCACTCTTCTTGAGTACTCACCTTCCATCAAGTACAGGTACTCAATGTCACACCATGTAATGGTCTGCTGTCCAAGAAGTATGTCCATGACATTTGCCCACTCACCTGCAACAGAGGCAGCCGTGGCTTGCACATGTCTTACAAACCATGGAATGGATCCCATATTCAAAAGGTAGCACTCAGGAGTGGGAGATGTAGCCTTTCCTCACCATTGCATATACCATGGCAAACAGTGCAGATAGTCATGTATGTGAATTTGAAGTACGGGACAACATTAATGTAGAAAATAAACAGATGCCCATCCAAGACAGATGACAACACATGTTGCAAACTGGTCATGGAGCCTGCCCAGAAACAAACAGCAACACTGAGGGACTTGCAGGAATGTCTAGCAAGTACTGCCTGTGCAGTATCTGTGCTGACAATTGCCTGGACTCTGCATAAGTGAGGTCTATGGGTTAGGTTAATCAGATGGATGAGTTGTTCCACAGGAAACATCATCCAGGTCTCTCTACAGGTAGCATATGCATAACATCAAGTCTCCCAAAGGCATGTGTTGCAATGTGTAATGGTGTACCGAGACCAAGGCTGAAACCTATAGACAGTATTAATATAGATACATGTGCTGCAGAAGCAACACCTCACTCCACCTCAGGCCCACTATCCCCAGCTGTACCTTGCTGATGGCAGTGTTCACCTTTAGGTTTGCTGTTCATTAGCAGGAACTAGACTGGCAGAGATGGTGTTCTGAAATTGAGACACTACAAAATGGCACTCATGTGTGGCCCATAGTTGTCAATCATCTGCAAAAAGGCTGAGGATGGGGAGGGGTGTCATCCTGAAACACAACACTAAACTGAAGCAAACATCCAAAGCTTGCTAAGAATGGCTGTATCTGAACACAGTCAAAGTCATGAATTGTGCCAGACATATCCCTGACTCCACAGCAATAGTGAAGGCACTGTGCGACCTCCAAGGGCTGTACACATGAGGTGACTTTGCAATCCGGCAGAGTTGGGGGACATTTGTAGTGCGGAGTGACCAAATAATGACAAGTGAAGATGGGCCATGCTAGTATACATCTTCCAGAAATAGTTATTGCTGTAGTTCACTTAACAGGTGCTGCAACAAGCCATCATGTTAAGTGCATGTACACTTATGCAACCCACATATTGTATTCATCTCAGTCAGCATCTGCACAACTAACACATTTGTTTGATACTGCATTTGATTGCACAGGTCATATGTCACATATCAGGTGTGTATAATGTTAACATATGCAGTATTGTGGTCCCATTGCATAACAGGGAAGAGGGTGCCATGCCAATAAGGATGTGTACACTCCTCAAAGCCACAGTAAGCTTTGAAGGTTGTCAGTGTAATTGAATTTTATTGCTCATACATGCACTGTTCGTGATGATGTCTGCAAATCAAAGGTCAGGCATTCACTATTGACATCTGTCCTCATATCGTCCCAGGTATGTGTCAGACAAACACATAGGGGCTGTGAGCAACAGAGCAAACATAACTGCCACACATATACACATTCAGCAATGGTGTGTACACTCGTGAGGTATGGTGCACAGTACATACCAGTGTGTGTAGAGGTAAGCAATGATGTACAGGTCTTAAATTACATTTTTTGTTTTCCCCTCACAGGTGGTGAGGTGGGTCAGGGTCTCTCCTGCAGGCAAACTGATATTATTGTCCATACAGACTCTGACAATAATGATAGGCATGGTAAGGTACAGGCAAGGCTGTCAGAGGTTGAAGCTGTGCTATCATTTTACTTCCCACTGTTATCCAACTTCCCACTGTTATCCACCCCATCCCCATGCACAGTCAAATTGCCTATACATACCCCATCACCAGTGGCCATAGATGAGGAACAATTGGTGGGTAGTGGCATGGGACAGGACAGTGTGGTGACTATGGCAAGTATGTCTGTACACAGCAGCCATAGCTGGATGACTGGCAAGGTACCACACAGACAGATGTACAGGAGTGCTTATAGGAGGGCTGCTGGTTATCATGCCCCTGGCAGAAGTGCCACAGCAGGTGTCACCAGACACATGTTTTGGGCCATCATGGAGGCACAGGCATGTATGGAACATTATACCAGCCAGAGTCTGAGACTCCAGAGGGCTACTCATTCTGCTGTACTTGACAACATCCGTGATCTTGCAAGTGCTCATTGTTATTTTGCAGAGGTCCTGGATAGACAGTTGGGTGAGATGGTGGGAATCCTTGACCGTGCAATGTCTGTGTTAGAGCATATGGTGGGATTAGGGTGACAGCCACGTGGATGTAGGTCAGCAACATCAACAGGTGGAGGTCTATGTGGGTGTGCAACAAGTCACAGTTGCTCCTGTAGTGGCAGTATCAGCACTCCGGGGGGGGTGCTGTCCACACCACAACACAGCAGGATACATGCACATTGTTCTGGCTGGTCCCAACAGGGACCCGGATCCAGTGGACATATGTCATCATCAGGGGAGAGTACCATATCTGGGCTTGAACCTTGTAGCGCCCGTGGAACCCCTGGCAGGCACAGTTCTCATGTCCATTCCCAGAAATGGTGAGCTGCACACCCTGCCATGTACTGTCTGCAACTGTCCAACAAACCTGTATAGGGCAGTCATGGCAGAAATGTGTGCATACATAAACACACACACACACACACACACACACACACACACACACACACACACACACACACACACACACACACACACACATCAACAACACAGCTAGGGCACCTCCATACCTAAACACACCACATCTGCACAGCTCAATTGATAATGAAACCCCCTAACACACACACACATGATGTCAACCAAATGGCTCAGCGTAGGTCTCTGGCAAACCAATAACACACCCTGTGCATATGATGATACCTGTGCCACATCCCTGTCTTCCATAGCATCGATGCAGGCACAGGCTAATAAGGTTCTGATGCACAGGGTGAATGTACTAAGGTGTAGCAATGTAATGCTCTGTAGCATGTTTTCAGCTGGAAAGTTTAATGCTTACATGTCAGGATGTGCAGCTGTCCAGCCATGATGCATTATAGGTGTTATTAACACTGACTGATTGTGGTCTCCATTATGTATTCAGTTTGTGTTGTAGGTGTCTATGTGTCAGCAGGATGTTGGTCTGCTGTTGTTTCCTACAAGGGGTATGGCACTGTGGTGACACATTGACTGTGTCATATCCTGGGTACAGCTGAACACAATTAACAGGTCTGTGTAACAGTTACTGCATCTGCCACATGGCTGATAGGTCTGACAGCTGTATACAGGTGAGTGCATGGTGGTGGATGTCAGCAGCCCTTCTACAGTGGACAATGGAAAGTGTACTGGGTGGCACACACTACATGTTTGTGTATAACATACACACAGAGGCTTTGGTGTTGATGCAATACACAGAGAATACTGTACACATGGATGTACTTAATTTTGCAGTGAACCCATTTTAGCCTATGTAATTCCACCAAGACAAAATAGGCAAAACATCACATCAGTAAATGATCAGTCTGCCAGTTTAATGTCATTGATGATGGTACTGGCAGGGTATATGTCCTCTTTCCCAATATAGTGCAATCCTGGAGTTGGTAAACATAGGTGTGCTGGTGTGGGAAGGTGTGGGGTGGGGTAGAACTGCATATAGTGTGATTGACAACTACTTAACCTGTTAACATAAACTGTGCAGTATTATAGCAGACTAAGAGAGGGGATAAACACAGTAACATCAATGAGGGTGGCTGTGCCCACAACATCCATACCCAACTATATATACCAACTCCAGTATTGCTGTACAGCTATACAGTGGGGAAGAGGGCATTTACACATCTACTACTAGTTTTGATGGAATGAATTTCCACAAGATGATTCCTTTGAAATGTTAGCATTTGTCAGTCAGTTCTCAGACAGATGACCTCCTGGGACATGTATTTTCTGCAAACTGAAGTAGATCCCTTCACATACACACACACTTACTTGGCAACACTGAGAGTAGAACCCCTACCTAGGTACTTATTGCTACTAACGTGTTTGGCCTTAATTGCACACACCACACAGCTTTTAGGATGAGGTGTGTCCAGAGTTTCTTGTTAAGTGAAGAACATCACAAGACCGTGTACAGTATGTAATGGGGGATGGGTGTTAATGAACAATACATAGTATGACATAATGTCATATACACATTGGCAGACACATAACAGTCAGAGACACATCTGAGAGACCTGGGTTTATCAGTGCTAACTACCTTGTCAGTGAGTCCATTCTGTTACAGATAATTTGCACACAGGACATGCATCATTGGGCTGGATAGTGTAATCAGTTACCTGTATGGTTGATGGTGACAGTGGTCCTCATACAGTGAACCTTGGGAAATGTACTGGGGGTACCATGGTGTAAAGACAGTATACCCAGAACAAACACCCCATATTGAATATTTTACTCACTGAAACCCATGATAATACTCTAACATACCAACAATCACACATTGAACAGGACAGCAATCCAACCCCTTGTCTATCTCATCAATGCTACTACAGGGATATGCATTTATTGCACATGCCACAGGGATAGTAGGGTAATGGTTTGTCATGGCTCTCCTAATGTCAGCAACATCACTATCCTTTATACTGTATGACAAGGTGTATTGTATTTGGAGAATGTGGTCTCATATATACACAATTGTACACATACACACACTTGCCAGGACTCAGAGGGTAACCCATTCCTGTCTACCCATTTGTACAACAGTGTTGTGCTGGTACTGTAAGCTCCAGGTAGCCCATAGGGGGAAGAGTGTAACAAGGGACATTTAAAGTCCATTACAGCAGCAGCCATTTCTAACTATGGCAATGGGGGTGTAGTGGGTGAGAAGGCCCTCAGGGTATTATCCACTACAAGTTTACAAACACCCAGACACTGTTATTCTCAGTAATGCACACTGACATATTTGTCAGTACTGGGGTCCATAGGTGCAGATGTTCCTAGGTGTGTATCAGGATATTGTCCATGGAGAGATTTGAAGAGTAGGGGATGTGCGTACAGTGGTATCATGCCACCTGACATTTGTCATCATGCAATCTATCAACTGATCCTCAGGGTGACAGTTAAATGCAACATCCAATCAACTGGTTGTCTCTTGCAGAGGGCCAGTGAGATGCTCCAATTGACATGTATGCAAAATATATTACATAACATGGCCAGTGTCTGGGTTGGAGACCTGTACCCAAGCATGTTCTGTTGATTATGGTAGTCTAGTTGAGGTACCCATGGCATGTGGTGCATACAGAGTGGGATTTCCTAGCTGTGGCATTCATAACAAAGCTGGGCAGACATGTCAGTGTCAGTCAAGCATAGATTGCCTGTAAGATGGATACCTGACATCTGCACATCTGTACAGAGGACAGAAAGAAATCAGCTAGCCAACAGGTTATGCATTAGGATGAATGTTTTGACAGATAGAGGTCTGACACTGATAGGTATGCCATTACTACATGACAGCAGCCCTCAATGACATGTCCTATACACATAGTAGTCTACAGTTAATATCCACATATCAGATCAATATCCAGTAGCAAATACTTAATAACACACAGCTCACACACCAAGAACATAGTAGTCAGTACTCAGATTCCAGCTTTGCATGCAGGGGTGTATGGTTTCAGTACTACAATCTGCAATCTACTCTTACTTGGGAAAGCACTATTAACAGTAATAACATAATGATACAATACATGCAAGTGTGACTGCATATAACATGGGATACTACCCATGTATGAAACACATACAAACAGAAAAGAATATTGTACTAGCCATATATACTCTGTTGTCCCATATAGTATACTCACACCCCTTGTTACCATAATGACAGCACATAGAAGCATATTATGTACATGGAATTAAATACACTTATTAAATATGTCATTACCCTGTTATTTTCTCAGTCTGGAATGTGATCACTGGTTACAAGGCTAAGCTATGCCAAGCAGGAGTAAGCATTGCTTAAGTCTAAATACTAAGCAGATTTGTGCAGTGGTAAGCGAAGCCTGCACAGTGTAAGCACCTTTTCGTTTAACCATATGTTAGCACCGCTTACCGTCACATAAACCCACTTAAGGCTGCTCAAAACTGCCTTAACCACTCAACAGTCCTTGTTCTGCCTAAAAACAAAATAAACAGCCCTTGGAGGTCTTGAACCCAGGAACTTGCACACTATAGTCACAGAAGTTAACCACTTAGCCATCACAGCTGTGAAAGCATTTGTTTTTTTCCAATATATGTGTCAGTACACATACTGAAGCATAGTGAACAACTGCTTTGACTTCTACAATTGTGTAGTATTTGTTAGTGAAAATAGTGTTGAATCAGTATGTTGTTATATCTAAATATACACATCAGATAAATATGGTGGGATATATCTAGGAAGGTATATACAACACTCATGTTTACACATAAGGTTATGTGTATATATATATATATATATATATATATATATATATATATATATATATACCTGTATATTGATTTATATATATATATATATATATATATATATATATATATATATATATATATATATATATATATATATATATATATATATATATATATATATATATATATATATATATATACACACATATGTAACAGACACCAGTGTGAAAGTGCATACCTACAACCAATCTGAACACAGTTACAGACACATTGCCTAATTAATATTACAGTGTATGTGGACTCTGTGAACAAAACCATCCTCGTATGTGCCACTCACACACTAACCCTACTTATACTGGGCCAATACACAGTGTAGTCTGATGCCTGACTGTGGTATGGGACATGTGTCAGTCTGGCCCTGCAAACATGACATTTCTCTTCTGATCGATATGAAGTCATTAACTCACATGGATGTCACCATGTACTGACTGCAATCATCAGAGTATGCTACTGCATTTCTAAAGATAGGAAATGTGTGAGTAACACAACACATGTAAGACTCCAAACTCTGGCCAGTCTGGAGATATCTTACAGGTGAGAGTTTCCTCAACCACATAACACTGTCATGCCAGACTTTAAATCATGTAGAACAGCCATATCCATGCAAACCCTGTTAAACCAACATTACTTCAAATGCAGAACAGCAATACTTACATTCTGTCCCCATGTCTGGAACATCCTCCTCCTGTTTTTTGGCCTGTCTCTTTAGTGTATGATGTAAGACGTATTTCCAACTACCATCTGTGATGCTGTTTGTCAAACACCCACATGAAGTCCTGCTCATAGTGAAGGAAATGGGACAGCACCCACATGAAGTGCTTAGTTATAGCAGTGTGTTTCCATGCAATTGGCTATAGGAATGATACCACAGCTGCTCCACATGCAATTAGCAAGTGGGGGACCGCAATTCATGCACAGGCCATCAACTGACCATGAGCATTACTTATAAAACTCAAGCTGCTGCCTATGCAAAACAGATGTACTTTTCCGCATCCACCAGAGATGGAGAGAGAGTGAGAGAGAGAGAGAGACAGAGTCAGAGACAGAAACAAAGTAAGAAAGGAAGGGTGTATGAGAGTAAGAGCCAAGCATGCTTGTGTATGATCCATGGGTGGAGAGTGGTATCTGGGTATTATAATGGTTACCTATATTGTTTACCAATCCATACTGTCACATAGTAATTGCACATGGCTGTACACATTTATGGCTGAGGATTGTCTACAACAACCTCTACAGTGTTTGAAAATTGTTGGCCTTGTTATGTGGACAATGGGATATATAGGTCCTCAATATAATGATGTATCAAAACCCACACTGCAATGGATCCTGTCATTACACCATCGACCCAACACCCACACAGAATGCTGATGACACACACACAAACACACACTTACCACTACTGAGTTTCAAACCCCTACTTGACTATGTATTGTTATTACAGCATTATGCAGTTATTGCATATGTCACAGAGCTTACATGTTGGAGAGCTGTCCAAAGGTATCTTTGAAGGTGAGCGACATCAGCAACAATGCTAAAGGAGGGATAAGGGAAGTGTAGTAAGTGTGAATGTCCACAAAAGCAGGTGTCAACAAAGACACACACACGCACACACACACACACACACACACACACACACACACACACACACACACACACACACACACACACACACACACACACACACACACACACACTCTCAGGGAAACACACACATTATCACAGTTTTCAGGGTCAGGATTAGAACTCCTACCTAACTAAAGAAAGTTCACTGAAAAACTAGTAATCTCAAGGCAAACACTCCACCAGGCAGCAATGACACCAATGTAGTTCAGTCAGTCTTTTATACTCCTACCTAACTAGTTTGCTATATTACAGTATTATGCAGTTATCACAAGTGCCACAGAGCTTATATGGCTGATACATGGCCAAAGAGTTATTTCAAGGTGAAAGACATCTGCAGGCGTGTTAAAGTAGGGCAATGGGAGGTGAAGTGATTGTGAATGGCTTCAAAATCATTAATCTCCACACACACGCACACACACACACACACACACACACACACACACACACACACACACACACACACACACACACACAAACACAAAGATTTTCCAGTACTGAGATACATAGGTTCATTGCTTCACCGGTGTGTAGTAGATTAATGGGCCTGAAGGCTGTACAAGGCTAGGCAAAGGGAATACCTTGGCATCCGGCCACAAGACAATGATCTCCAGTGTGGCTCAGGGGTGTAGTCCCTGGAGTGGTCCCCACAGGTGTGTATTGTATTCACCGTCCACTCATCTGGGTTACTATTGTGGGTGGCCATTGATGTGCACTGCTTCCCATATATGTGATCTATATTCCATAACATAGACAGTGTCTGGGTTATGCACATGTCCCACGCGCATGCTCTGTGACATGTGGAAGTGTATTTGAGGTCTCTGGGGCATACTGTGTGGACAGATTGTTATCTTCTGATGTAGCATTCCTGACCTCATTTGGTGAGACATGGCTATGGAACTGAGGCCATTCTTGCACCTACATTGACAGCATGATACAGGTATTCAGTGGAGTTAGTAACGTCTGTCTATACAGGGCATGTGTATAAGGCATGGTATTCCCTTTGTGGGTTACATTTGCAGACTCTACAGTTGTTGCAGGTGTCCAGTGGGGAACATAGCAAAAGGACCACTGTAAGCATTTATTTGCCTACTGTAGGGATGGAACAGAGTGCCATGTCCTTTTACTTGATGGGTAACACACAATCAGGAGATGTAACACATCACAGTACGATCTGATGTCAGTGGCACTGTTGTGGTCAACAGGCATGTAGTTCACTGCAATTACATCGTGGTTACTATCTGTGTGGCAATATGCAGGGAACTACCAATATAGTGGTTGTTGCCCAGCCAAGTGTGTTTATGTATGAGACAAGGGTGGAAAGTGTTCTCTGAGTAATACAAGGATTGCCTATATTGTTCATCAATCCATAATGTCACATGTAGGGCTATGGATTGTCTGCACCAGCCTCTCTGGTGTTTGACATCTGTTGTCCTTGTAAGGTGGACATTGTGACACATACTAGGTCCTCAACATAATTTAGCAAAACTCACCCCACCATGCATCCTGGTATTACACAATCACAGCAACCTCCACACAGGATACTGATGACAGGCACACACACTTGCTAGTACTGAGATTCAACCCCCTACCTATCTACCTATGCAATGATACTACACTGTATACTGATG
Source organism: Protopterus annectens (assembly GCF_019279795.1). Taxonomy (NCBI): domain Eukaryota; kingdom Metazoa; phylum Chordata; order Ceratodontiformes; family Protopteridae; genus Protopterus; species Protopterus annectens. The sequence goes on from NC_056734.1 coordinate 867,330,744, forward strand.
TATGTTGTCCCAAGGTACTTCTAAGGTGAGGAACATCACCAGCCCTTGTAAATACTGGCATTGGGTGATGTAGTGAGTGAGAGATCCCAAAAATAATTTTACCCTAAACACACATTTATATTCGCCAGGGTGAGGTTCAAACTTCTATCTAACAATCTTCATGGACCACTATGCTACGCATTTACCACATGCACCATTGACCTGACATGGTTTAGGGTTGGCAACAGATACTTCTAAGGTGGATGATATATGCAGGACTGCTAAAGTTAGGCTCTGAGATGTGTACTGGTACACACATACATATGTACACACACAAACACTTTCAACAGATGAGATTCTAACCTATACCCATGCAGTTACCACTGCTATATTGTTGCACATTTATGGTACATGCCACAGAGCTTATAGGGGTAGCCCTTCTCCAAAGGGATATTTCAAGGTAACTGACATCAGTAGGCTTGCTAAAGTAGGGCATTGGGAGGTGTTGTGACTGTGAATGGCCTCATAATCATTGATTTCTACACACACACACACACACACACACACACACACACACACACACACACGCACACACACACGCACACACACAGGCACACACACATGCACACACACACACGCACACACACACACACACACACACACACACACACACACACACACACACACACACACACAGAGTTTCATAATTGCCATGTCTGGAATTAGAACTCCTACCTAGCTAGTATATTACACTACAGTATTACACAGTTATTGCAAGTGCCACAGAACTTATAGGGCTGGTTCTTATCCAAAGGGGTATTTCAAGGAGACTGACATCAGCAGGCTTGCTAAAGTAGGGCAATTGGAGGTGTAGTGACTGTGAATGGCCTACAAATCATTAATCTCTGCACACACATACACAGAGTTTCACAGTTGCCTTGTCTGGGATTAGAACTCCTACCTAACTAGGTATGTTACACTATAGCATTATGCAGATATCACATGCACCATGGAGTTTATAGGGCTGGCCCTTGTCCAAAGGGGTATTTCAAAGTGACTGACATCAACAGGCTTGCTAAAGTAGGGCAATGGGAGGTGTAGTGACTGTGAATGGCCTTAAAATTATTAATCTCTATACACATACAAAGTTTTCTAGTTGCCATGTCTGAGACTAGAACTCTTACCTAATTAGTATGTTACATTATAGCATTATGCAGTTATCTCATGCACAACGGAGCTTACAGAGCTGGCCCTTCACCAAAGGGGTATTTCAATGTGATTGACATCAGCAAGCTTGCTAAATTAGGGCAATGGGAGGTGTAGTGACAGTGAATGGCCTCAAAATCATCAATCCCTACATGCACATACAGAGTTTCACAGTTGTTATGTCGGGGATTAGAAGGCTTACCTAACTAGTATGTTATACTGTAGCATTACAAAGTTATCACACATGCCACAGAGCTTATGAGGCTGAGCATTTTTCAGAAGGTTATTTCAATGTGACTGACATCAGCATGAGTGTTAACATTGGCAATGGGAAGTGCAGTGTGTGTGAATGGGCCATAAACCATTCTTCTGGAAACACACACACAACACTCAGTCACACACAACTTTACATTTGACAGGACTTGGTATACAAATGCTAGATGAATACTGATTTGTACTATCATGCTACACAGTTATCACAAGCACCACAGACACTATAGGGCTGAAGGCTACTAAAAGCAAATGTGTACAGTGATTGACATCGGCACATCATGTGATATTAGCCAATTGGATGTGTGGTGGGTGGGACAGGCCTCATGATGGCATTCTCTTTGTCACTGTCGCCCTCTGTCTTCCCTAAATCTGTGTGTGTGTATGTTTGACCTAGTATAGTGTTTTGGCTTTGGACATGTGTGAGTATTCCTATCCAATGTGTTTGCAAACCATGAATGGTGTGCAATGTGGTGTATGTGCACAGACATCTGCGACTGACAGATATGCATAATCCACTGTTGTTAGACATGGGCTTCATTTCTCTAAGTGCTGGAGCATGCCCATTATGACCTTCTGTATTTTATTGTCAGACATGGGCTTCATTTCTCTAAGTGTAGGAGCATGTCCAGTATAACCTTCTTTACTGAGTGTGTGAAGAGGTTGTATTCCATTGCAGGATTTTGTGTTCGACACCTACAGCTAGCAACCTGTTTCTGCAGGATATCTGTAGATAGGTTGACAATATGGAGTTACAATGGGCGAAAGATAGTGGGATACTGTAACTATTGTGTCTGTTCTGCTTGTGTTACATGGTTGGTGTTAGCAGAGATATTCAGACATATGTACTGTTTTACACTGTGATGTATTATGCCATCAACTACTGACAGATTTACTAATTTTCTCACAGATATTTCTTGGGAAATACAAGATGAATGAAGCTGTGTCGAGTATTGTGGTCTGCAGCCTACATATTCTTGCACACTCATGCCAGTCTGGAGGGGGTAGCTGCAGACACTTGCTGATGGGTCTGTGTAAATGATTCAGCACCTTGGTACTGTGGTGGCTGAGGATCCCCAGCTTGTACATCTATCGACATAACAGAATGGCCATATCCTGCTGTGGCAATACCTCTCAGCTGTACAGATTCACCCAGGTTACCCAGAGGCAGGGCTCATAAATCTTGCCAGTTCCCCTTCACATTGTGGTTTATGAACAGGTTTGTAGCCACCCATTACTGGGTTTGCAGGCAGGGGTAGGATGGGCACACATCAGAGTTTCAGACTTCACACACACTCCATGGCGTCCATGCTTCTACACCCCCCACTCTGTTATTCTGTCCCCTTCCTAACATTGTGAGAGTGATATCTGAGAAGTATCCCTATAGTTGTCCCTTCATCCCAGCAGTATTTAGGGGTTGGTCAACAGTTCATGCAGTAGGACATAGTGGGCATGCTAGTGGGATTTGTCAACATGGCCTTGCATTTGTATTCTGTGGACTGTGTTATGTTGTTAGTTGGGACCTCATGAGATAACATACATCGGCAGTACGGGCAAGGCACAGGCCTTTGACAGAGGACTGTAGGACATTTGGTAGTGATGACACCCATTCAGCATGCTGCATTCTGTGGGTATTCCCATACAAAAGTGGGTGTTATACTGTACTCATTCTCAACAGTAAGGATATGACATGTGATAAACCTGTGGCTGATGGTGAGGTGAGCTGAGTGCATGTGCGATATGGAAGGTACTTGCAGCTGACTCACAGATATACCTGGGACATTCCCCTTATGCTACCTTGTGCGGGGACATAGGCAGTCTCTCATTACTTCATAACTGTGCCTTTTGTGGTCTGCCAGTGATTGGCCAAACTACATCAGTATTCCATACTGCACAGACAACTAATGTGCTGCTAACTTGTATGTACAATTTCAAAGGTGTGTGCAGTTGACAAGTTACATTTTATGCACTCTGTGTAGGGTACTTCCACCTGTGTACTGTGTGAATATGTCTGGGCCCACATTCATGGCATGTTTATCTTTCAGATGGTGACAGATATTGACAACTGAACAATGAGTATGGATGACTGCTGAATTGGGTCTTGCGGGGATGCATTGTGGTTGGCACTGCAGTTGTCAGAACATGGCCCTGTCATTGACAGTACTGGAAATAGGCCACCAGGACACAACATCCATGCCTACATGCTGACCACTTCCACACAATATACAACACACAACAGCCTAACACACAGAGCCCTCCATATTGTACACATGCAACAATTTATCCTGTAAATTGGGCCAGCTCAGGTAATCTGTGCTCCACTGTTATTAAACCCACACGTACATGTAACTGCATTTCTACATAGGATTGTGGGGGGGGGGCACACCTGACAACTGTAAACATTTCCTATGACTGTACTGGTATTTCAAGTACTCTGTTGCGTTCCATTTCATTTTGTATTCTGACCTATCATGCAGACTAGAAGCATATCAGTAGAGTACAGATCTTAGGTTTTATTGACCTACATTTCAGTTTCAGACTTATTACCCTTCAGAACTAACATACCACTGCCTGATAGTTTGCCTGTGTTGGCCTGGAGGGGGGCTGTTCTCCATTGCCATCAACTGAAGGCCTTAGCACAGCCTTTCTTTGTGGTCATCTACACCTGTCCTGCTGGTTCAGGCTGTTGTTGGGTATGTGAGCCTCACTGACATGCATGTGTGCTTCCTATGGACACACATTTGGGCCACCACATGTACTGCAGTGGGATTTGTCACCTTGTCTAGTACTGCTTACTTTGTTGACTCCATTATTTGTTATGGATTTCATGCTGCCCATATAGGTGTCCACACAATTCCCTTGCATGCTCACATCCTTACCATAGATACAACTAGCAGAACATGCTACTCCATTCAGCAACTGATAGGAAGAGTGACTTACCTTGCGGCTGTGCCAGTATTGAGGATGGTTCTGGAGGGCCGACTATGTTGAATGCATATAGTACACTCCCTATACATGGTAAAGCACAGGTAGTGTCATGTTTGGCATCCCTTTTACTGTATGTGTGAGTCAGAGAGAGGTGTCATTCCCTGGGTTCCTACCATGTCAGTGTATGTGCTATGTATTGCCTCTTTGCCAAAGCCTGGGCATACTGGACACACCTCCTTCTGCCTATATGGGTAGGCTCAGGTTGTTCCTCCTCCAAGTCACTCTGTGCCTGTGCTGGCCTTGGCAATGGTGGGGAGCTATCTAAGGAAAACCATGTACTAACAGGTACTAAAAACTAACATATCTATATATATGTGTGTACATACACATACTTATATATTATGTAACCTAAAAAATATATAAAAAAATATAAAAGCAAGCATCGATATATTCAAATACATATATAAAAAATATAAATTAAGAAATGTATTGATATAAATAGTGGTGCATACCCTATATGTTCATCTAGGAAGAGGCCTATTCTTCAATACAGGCTTAATGGATATTTTATCATTAAGACCTGAACTCATATTAGCACATATGTACACACATATATATAGATATGTTAGTTTTTAATACCTGTTAGTACATGGTTTTGCTTAGATAGGCTATATGGCCTTTAGACTTTAGGACACTTTAAGGCAACATTTGTATATTTGATTAAAGTGAACATTTGATTGGTGTGTTTAAATATAAAAGTGGATGAATTTGTGTAATGGTTGTCTGATGAAGCAGCTTGTAGCTGTGAAAGCGCTTACCCTGTGTCTTTTTTTCGTTAAATATATGATTTTATTTGCCGTGGTCTGGATCCCTCTTCTGTTTTTGCTTCACATTTTGACCACTTTGTTGAAAAATCCATTTACCTGCATCCTGGATTTGTTTTGGATTTTTATAAGATAAATTTGTCTTAAGGAAACTCGTACTTTCCCAGTTGCTAGTGATTTGAGTTAAAGCCATAGTCGTTAACTTGGATCATTCTTAGGAGCATTCCTAGAATTAGTCACTGACTTGTGGCTTGAAAAGGGGAGTGATCAACCACTTAAAGTAGCCTCAGTTCAGCTCTCAAACCATTGTCTCATGGTTCTCAAGATAACAGCATCAGAGACGGCAACTTGTGATTTATAAAAACCTGCTACACAGGTATACTTTTCCCAATGCACTGGTCTAGTAGTACTGTTTTACTGAAAATCTGTGCACATTGAAACAGCGCATGATCAAACAGTAGAACTTTTCAGAAACATCAGCCATAATCATCATACCAACTATGTAAGCAACACAAATGAACTCACAGGCTCAGGGTCTAGGGAAGTTCAGGTAGTGGCGATCTCAATACCTCAGTCTTTGCCAGCATGGGGAACACCTGTTGTTCAGCAAGTGAGCATCTAGAATGAAAATGTCAAACTGAAATGGTAAAGATGTTTATTCAAATTGCAAATCTACTACGTGGGAATTTTAACTGAATCCAGTGATTCAAAGGAAATCAGTTGTATTAGAAATATTCTCAGTGTGTTGTCATAGTGCTCTGACTTGGAAAAGAGATAGATGATGAGTGCTGCATTTTCCCCAAATTCTCCATCTTCTCTGACTTTGTGCAATCTTTGTTTTGGCTTCCCTGCAAAGAAAAAAAATGTGTTTTGTGACCTTAGGAACATCATTTTAACTAATGACCTTCCAGGATTTTTAAATATTTTAGGTATGAATAATCTCATTTTGATTAAATAAGATGGAATTATTCATTGTAGACCCAACCCGTAGATGACAATGGATATGTGCACTTGCACACAAGGATATTTTCATTGATTTGTTGAGTATAACGTCACTCTCCTGTGAATTTGGAATCATTCTTTCTGTGATGGCATTTTCCTTAAATGTTTATGTACTTGCAGTACTTCATTTTACTGCTGTTTCATGGAATTATTCAATCTGCTTTCTGTAATTTAATAATTTGCTACTTTGTCATGTCTTCCAATTCAGTGTCAACCTGACAGTTTGACTTGTGGTCATTTTGAACTCTAAATTATAAATGTGTTTTTGTATCAATAGAGTTTCTAATACATTTTAAATGGTTTCTGGAAATTATTTTGTTTAAATGTATTTAAATTGTTTGTGTTCTTAAGTATTTTATTTGTCACTTACAATTTTATCAAATTCTTCAACCGGTTGCCCCATCCATTTCAGTAATGTTATAAAATCTATAGCCTTTATAATTTGCTCCTTTATCATTCCATCACTTTCTATTCCGGCCTACTAGACTATTGCTTGTCTATTGAGAAGAAATTTTCCTGTTGCATACTTGGGCAGTTTATCTAAAGACAGATCACTCTCCTTTTAGTCTTTCTGTGATTCAGTTATTAATATATTTTCTTTTCTGAGAGGAGTTTTTATTAATTGTTTTAATATGCAAAAGTAATTTCACCTACTTAAGGTCAGTAAGATGAAAAGGTTAATTCTTAATGACAAAGGACTGCATTCCCATGTAATGTTTTTCTCCTCTGTTAGACCGACTGTGATTTTTAGAAGGCTTCAACAAATGTCACTTAGTTACATATACTGTGAAGTCCTCTGTGTTCTTGCAACAAAAAACATTTAGCTGGCATGGCAACACATTACTTTTGAGTGATAAATATTTGTTTCCAAAAGTACACTGCACGGAGTTGGATCATTTTAACTATCTCATATGTGAGCAAGATCTGTTGAAATGAGAAAGTAGTAAATGTGATATGTTTATGGAAGGAGCTATTAGTGATACAATGACACGGGAATAGCTTTGTATGTCCTGTTACACTGCTGCCTACTTGCTGAATGTTCTTCCATTACTTCATCTAAATTTGAATGGAAGTGACCACAATATCTGACTTAATTTGATTCTTTCAGAACTAATTAGTTTTTCGATTTCTGTCTGTTATAATATATTATATGACCTAAACATCTGTTATAATTTTAGTTGGCTATACAGTATTATTTATTTATTTATTTATTGACATGTGATTACCAGGAAAGTCCAACTGAGTAGAAGCCTATTTTCAGCAGTGTCCTGGGAATATAAGCTCAGAATTATAACAAAACATTTTCAAAACGATAATTTTACAATCTTTGAAAACATCTGCAGTTTAAATAATTATAACAAATTAGACATAATATATAAACATTGGTTAAAAAGTGATACAAGCTATATGACAATCATTTAATATTTAGAGAAATTTTAAACACTGTAGAAAAATTAAAGATAAGCTAGTCCATTACAAATAGGAACTGCAATGTGAAGTGAGGGAAAAACAGGCTTATGGTATATTTAGAGAGAAAGTCAGGAAAGAGAATGAGATATCAGTAAGGAAGTAAGTGATGAAGGGAAAGTAAGGTAAAGAGGTATAAGGAATGAAAAGATACTTGTTCACATTTAGGGATATAGTTTATCCCTGATTTGAGCAAGAACAGAGCCAGATTTTAGCCAGGAAGTCTTACAGAGTGGTTTTCAAAGATGGGATAGAGGCTATAGACCTGATGGATACAGGTAAGGAGTTCTAGGCTTTAGCAACTTTGTACACGTACAGACAATGCCCAACCAGCAGATTTGCTAGGTTTGTAGACAGACAGGATTTTTTGGTCACTGGATCACAATAACCAACTGGGAACATAATTGTGTAGAATGTGTTTTAGTGCTTGACAGGCAGGTAGATGCCAAATAATGTTATAGGTGGTAAGTAGTTGTGTATATGTTAGTTGATTTGGCAGTTCTAACCAATTTAGGCTTTTCAGTGCTGTACAATGGTAGGTTCTGAAAGGGGTATGTGCTGCAAATTTAGCAACTTTGCTATAGTGTTGATCAAGTTTTAATTTTTGTGAAGCCTGGACGTTAGTAAAGATGGGAACATCATAAAGAAGTGTGGGGAGGAGATAAGTAGTGGCAAGTGTAGTTTTGGTTGCACCAGTGAGAAAGTTTTTTGCCTGTAAAACATCCCTACATTTTGATGAGTTTTTCTTATGCAATTTTGTATATGCAGGTTGAATGTAAGATTATCATCCACTATCAACCCTAATAGTTTTCTATGAGAGGTGACTTTAATGGCTGTATCATCAAGAGAGCGGACTTCAAATTGTATTTTTTCATAAGAGGGATGTGGAAAAAAAGTAGTAGTTTGGTCTTTTTTGGACTGAGCATGAGTTGTGAGTTATAAAGTCATGTTTCAGTGGCTGTTAAAAGCTTCCTAAGTCATTTTTTGGAGTTGTACCATGTTGTCAGGTGTGCAAAATGAGAGTGGAATCATCTGTGTATTGTATTGGGGTGTTCTGTTGTGTGGAAGTATAGAGGGTGTTGGTAAAAATGTTAAAGAGGAAGGGACCAAGGATAGAGCCTTGTGGTGCACCAGTGGTGATAGGGAAGTAAGGAGAGAGTGTGGAGTGCCATTTTACTGAATGATATCTACTGGACAGCTAGCTTTTGAACCACAAAAGGGTGAGCTGAGAGAGACCCAGTGTGGACATTTGAAATTAAGGTTTGCTGTGACAAACTGTGTCAAAGGCCTAGACAAGTCTAGAAATAAAGAAGAGACTAATTTGCCATTATCTGTAGCTTTATTGACAGTATCTATGTAGGTTAGAAGGGCAGTGCAAGTACTATGGGAATAATGGAAGCTACATTGTGTAGAGGATAAGAGTTCTTCCTGCAGAAGATAGTCTAGCGATTGTTTTTGAATACATTTTTCTAATATTTTGGGAAGGGGAGATAAGATTGATATAGTTCTAAAGGTATTCATGTCTGTTGAATTTCATCCTTTGTGCAGAGAAATAATATGTGACTTTTTCCTGAGAGAGGGAATGTGGGATTTCTGGACTGACCTATTTATAATGATTGAAGCATCACAGGAAAGTGTAACTGGCTTGTGAACATCATAGTATCTGAGCATTGGTGGTCTAGCAATTCTGTATTTCAGGACATCAAATGCTCTTGGGTGTTGCTGTAACCAAGACCAGGAAACATCTTTACATGTAAACTCTCTCAGTGGTGTTGAAAGTTGTCTCAAGTCTGGAATTAACTTACCTGGGTAGTTGACCATGCCAAGAAAATGTTGCAGGACATTGTCTAGAGCTGGCATCTCGAGAATGGCTGTTTTGTAGGGTCTGCTCATAGCCTGTACTTATAAATAAATGACCAACATAAGTAACTTCTTGTAACCTAAATTTGTATTTGTGTGGATCGAGCTTAAGATTTACTTGACATGCCCTTTCTAGAACTTTTCTGAGGTTTCTGTCATGTTGCTTCATCACAACCTCCTACTAGTATGTCATCTACTATGATAGCACAAGGATACCCAGAAAAAATTTGCTGCATTGTGTGTTGAAAGACTTCACTTGCAGAATTTATCCCAAATGGCATTCTCAAACATCTGTACCTGCCAAACAGAGTATTAAAAGTAGTGAGCAATGATGATTATTTTGTCAAGATGAATTTGTCAAAATTAACTCTTTGCATCTAAGATAGAAAGAATAGTGGCATTTGGTATCAAGGTTGTGACTTCTTTGACTGTGTGCATTGGATGATGAGGTTTTGTTAGCGCTTTGTTCAAATCTCATAGATCAATACATTTTCTGATATCATCTGAGCTTTTCTTATGAACTACCACCATGGAAGATACCCATTCAGTTGGAGTTTAGACTGGACAAATCACACCTTGTCACACCATTTTATCGAACTCGGCTTTGACTCTGTCTTTCATGACTATTGGAACTTTATGTGCTGGCCTGATAACTGGACTGACCTCCGGGTCTAACTTCATGGAGTACACAACTGGAAGTTTGCCTAGTTTGTCCTGGAAAAGATCAGCGTATATAGAAAAAATGTACTGGGCAAAATTAGAGTAGTGGTCTTTTAGGCTAACTTGGTAAACTTCCTTATTAAATGAAAGCAGTCCCATTTTCAAACTGTCTTTGAGCCTAATAATGACTGGATGTGCCTCTTGACAACAATAAGTCGTAGCTTCTTCCAGCAAAATAACATGGAAGCACTACTGAGCCTTCAGTTTGAATTTCTTCACCTCCATAAGCGACAAGTTTCGCACACCTTGCCATATCAAGCCTTTCACCTTTACACACTTAGCAAATGTTTCTGCAGACATAACATTGCACTTGGAACCTGTATCCACTTTGAGCTCTCTGGATTTGCCATTTGTCCTAACAGTATAAAATGCTTCATTTTTTTCCCCTGAAATCTACTGCATTAACTGTTTCATGAAGCACTGACACAATCGACATAAAGAATAGGCTTGCCACTGTCTAAATGATCAACTTATTTCTTAAAATGTTCCCTTTTAATGAAAGAATATGGGCCTTTTGATTTACAAAACCTTTTGAAATTATTCCATTTATTGCATTTGTGACATTGTTGACCAAAAGCTAAACAGTTTTCCTTTTTAGATTCATGACTTCCACCACAATTATGACAGTTGGCAATGAAAGTAGGTTGTCCATGCTTGGAGTTTGCTGACTCAGTCTTATCCTTAACTGAGACTGTGCAAACTCCGTAATTTGCTAGAAAGTTATGGAGTTTACCGGTGAGTGCTTCAGGGGTTACAGCTGCCATGTGCTTGAGCCTGTTTCTTTTAATAATGTGCTGCATGCTATCAACATGAGTTTTATCACTGTGCCTTCTAGAGCTGCTCTCATTTTTAAGCATATTTGTGTGTTTTTCTGTGAGCTCATATATCTGAGAAATCTCAATAGTCTTATTCAAAGTTAAATCACTGTCATGAAGCAAAATCTTTCTCACAGCATCATCGTTTATACCACACACAAGTCTGTCCTTCATCAACTCATCCCTTAAGTAACCAAATCTGCAAGATTTAGCTTTATTTTTCAGGTCAGTTATATATGCTGCAAAAGTTTCACCATGCTTCTGATCCGTTTTGTAAAATAAGTGCCTTTCCATTGTAACATTTGTCTGGGGGTTACACATTTCTCTAAATTTACATTTCAAGCACTCTGGTTCCTCTCTTGACTCAGCTGGTACAACAATATGATGGTTTTCCCCTCTGCAGTTTAGAAAGCAGGTGAATACACAAATGAACATTCACTTTCTATGGCTTCCCAGCTAAATTAATTAGAATAAATGCCTTTGTACAATCATCTTTATCAGAAAATTCAACCTGTATGAAAATGTCATACTCTTGCTCAAACACCCTCCAATTCTCAAATTCTCAGCAATATTATTGTCAAACACAAGTGCACTGGGTTTTTGAAATCTATCTGCCATGCCCACAAAGTATACACAAACATACTGAAAATATGGCCTTTGTAATTATGTACGAACAGTGCTGTGAGCTTGCAACAACATTCAAATGCACAAACTCTTCAAAATATTTACTTTGCAAAATATACTCTGTATTGGCTGTACTCTATGAAATATGCCCTTTAATGGCTGTACTTTGCGAAATAGCTTTACTGTAGCACTGCACAAGAATGCAAACACTTTATACACTTTTAGGTTCATAGGTTCATAGGTTGGTATTAGGCTATTGGCCCTAGGGCTTATACAAGCCTAGCCATAACAATTCCCTTGCTATTTCTTCCCACAGTATTTACTTCCCTGGACCCCTGTCTAGCAGGGCGACTGACATGATCCCCGGGGGGAATTTCCTGTCTCCCATTCAATCATCAAGGTTCCTTTTGAAGAGGGCCAAAGAGGCGCTCTGCTTGACATGTGTGGGCAGTCTATTTCAGAGACTGGGGAGTCTCTGGGTCAGGAACCTATCCCTCCAGCATGTTTTATTCATTGTGATGACAAGGTTTAGATCCCTGGAGTGTGTGTCTCTGAGGGACAGGGATTTCTTTAAGTGTAGCATGTCCAACACCTCTGGGTTTGACATGGCCTTGTATGTTAAGCAGAGATTGCCTCTGAGTAGACAATACATGACAGAGTATAGGTGTAGTTTTTTTAGACGGTCATCATAGGACATCTGCTTTAGGCCTGTGCTTCTTTTAGTGAGGTATTTCTGTGGCCTTTCCAGTTGTTGCAGATGTCTTGAAAGGTACATACCAAATGGGGCGTTGTATTCTATAATGGGTCTAATGAGGGATGAGTACAGTGGGGCAATGACCTCCTTTTTTCTGGATGAAAAGCCCTTAGTGCTGAGGTGTGCCACATAGAAGGATTTCCTGACTGTTGTGGCAATGTGGTTATCAAACATGAGACCAATGTCCACCTGTGTCCCTAAGCCTCTTATCATACTTTCAGTGTTTAGTGTACTGCCACCTATGTGGTAATTCATGGGTACATGTTTTTTCCCAAAGGGGATAACTATACATTTCTTGGCATTGAGCTTGAGCCCATGGCTCTGGCACCAAGAATCTGTTTCTGTAAGGCCCTTTTGTAGACTATCCACATAATTTGGGGATTCAATAATGGCTCCCAGTTTGCAGTCATCTGCGAACTTTGTTAGCCAGAGTCCCTTAGTGTTGGCCTGTACTTCAGAGAAGTAGACGCCAAACAAGAACAGTCCCAGGACTGAACCCTGAAGCACTCCACTTGTCACTTGTCTGGAGCTGGATTTGGAGTTGGCTACTTTTACAGTGTGGGTTCTGTCAGTAAGCCAGTTGGCAACCCATCGAGTGACGTAGGGATTAATGCCCAGCTTAGTAAATTTATCTATGATTCCAGAGTGGGGGATGGTATCGAAGGCCTTGGCAAGGTCCAGATAGGCTGTGTGAACCACCTTATCCTTGTCCATAGCTCTGGAGACTGATTCAAAGAATTCAATCAGGTTCAGGAGACAAGATCGGCCATTCACAAACCCAAACTGCGTGGGGACCAGTGTTTGAAGGTTGCCAATGTCTTTGTTTATAAGTTCCATAATAATACATTCCATGGCCTTCAGATCAGGCTCATCAGACTTATGGGACGGTAGTTCCCGGGACCCAAGGTAGATCCCCCTTGTGGAGTGGGATAACTGTGCGCCACTCAGTGGGCATGAAGCTTGAGGTGAGACTATGATTAAACATGACACTTAGGTGAGGTGCCAATTCATTTTGCAGTTTATGTAGTACACAGCCTGGGATGTCATCTGGTCCCATGGATGCTGTATTCTTAGCTTTGGAGAGTGTGTTTTTTACCTGTGTGGCCATTATTACCAGAATTTGGCAATCTTTCGGTATTGAGATGGGCCATTTAGGGGGTGAGAGGGGGGTGAAGTTTCCACTGAATCGATCTGCCAGGATATTGGCAATATCCTTGGGATCAGTATATTTAATGTAATTCTGCTTGATAACTCAGATATCTTTGCTTAATACAGAAATACATGTGCTTTGCGAAAATGCAGTCATTTCCCATTACTTTATTAATTCAGACCTTATTTCAAACATTTTCTATAGTAATTCAAATATTTTTTATCAATATCATATATATATATATATATATATATATATATATATATATATATATATATATATATATATATATATATCTGTCTATGCCAAAATTATTTAGAGTGTTCGGTATGCCCTGTTTTATATTATACAAAAAGAAATAGTGCTGAGCAAGTTTTTAAAACCTGAAATTTGTTTCTGAGCTATTTTATGAAGTATGCACATTTTTGGAATGATCCACTCCTGTATATTCCACCAGCGCCTAAACAAGTGCCTTAAATCATTTCAGCCAAGCCGTTTCTGACCTCATGCCTCTTCGGTATGTTTTTACTGACTTCACGGCCTTTTAGATATGTCGGTTCTGACACCATGTCCTTTAGACATGCCACATCTGGCACTATGTCACTCATTCATCTCTAATATATATATAACAAGAAGGCTTGGGGTTTCATTCTGATGCTTTAATACATACAAACACATCAGGATGGGTAGCACCATCATTAAATACGAACAAACTAGTTAACAAACAAAGCTTACAAACTTACATGCTTACATCTCAACAGCTAACTACAAAATGGTAGTCAGGCTCATGCACGCTCAGTATTTATACACTTGTGCAAGCTCTTGGTTAGCTTCTTAAAGGTATATACACATATATTGATCTACAGTATGCAAACATATCTTTCTTCTTTTAGATCAGTAAAAATTCAGCTACACATTCATAAAAATTAACATTGGCTACTGCCATATTTTAAAATATGACACTGACAACTGCCAGAGTTATAGAATCATTTCCAAGATTGCTGCCGCATTATAACTCTTGAAAACGTATACAATTTCACCCCAGATCTTCAATGTGCTATATCTATGATGCTATAAAATGAATTTGAAAAACAAAAATGTTCAACTGAAGGATATCTTTCAGTATTGGAAATAAAGCATTTTGACCTGGCTTTGAAAAAAGGAAATACACAGAAAGACAAAGACAGAGAGAGTGAGTAAGATAGAGAGTCACAGATAATGGGGAATAGCATGGAATGTTACAATGAAATGGACATGCTTGTATACTTAGTTAAGAGAAAATATTATAACCTACCTTAACTAGTAGGTTGCATTTTTGCAAAGTAAATATATCATTCTCTTCATCACATCTTGATTATTATCCTCCTCATCACCAATGTCATCATTATCACCATATCATCAGCAGTCTGTAGTATTTTCAGTCATTATTCCCTGCAAGTTATCCTTATGACCATACCTCATGAAAAGGAAACGTAATTAAGCTGAGCTTCAACCAGTTTAATTTTTCCAAGTTTTTGGGTTTCTAACACCAAGGCACAAATGGACCCAATCCCTAAGTAAGGGTGTGATTAGATTTCATGAAATTAATATTATTTAAGCCCTTGAAGTTAGCCAAAAGGAGTCTCCTCAGCACCTGCAATGTGCCCACAATTGTCTCCTACTGTAATTTATACAGAGTTGCACGTAATGGATGCATATCTAAATATGATTGTAAATTATTTTTTATGAGACTCATTGCTTTTTCTTCTTTTGGAACTATCTGGGGATCTTTCTATCACATCACTATCATTTCTGCTGCAAATCCTGCTATTCTATGACTTTGTGGGTCACTGTAATCACTAAGTGTAGTGATTTCAATGATTAATGCTACTTTGTCTTTTTTCATGGGCTACTACATCTGGTTTTCTTGCATCTATTTTTTGTGGTTGGTAATGAGTGAATCCATGTGATGTACACTTTGTCATTCTCTAAATGCATTGTGGTTCATGTTTCCAATGCTTCTTCAATATTGTAGTATTTACACAATCCTGAATGCAACAGCCTTTCCACATTATTGTGTCTTTCAGTGTACAGGCTCTCTGCCATGAGTGTATCCATCCATCCATCCATAACCCCTTTTTCCCGTTTTGCACATGGGGTCGGGTTGTCACTTCAACAGTGGCAAAGCATCTTGAGCCATGGTTAACACCTCTGGGTGGCTAGCCCTGCTGCAGTAGTTCATCCATGCCACTCACTCACACACATGGCCAATTTAGAATGTCCATTCCATAAAATACAGTATGTATTTGTAATGTGAAAGGAAACAAGAGCACCCAGAAGAAACCCGCACAACTGCAGTGAGGACATGCAGACTCTGCACAGAAGGTATCCCAGCTAGGAATTGAACAGGAGAACTGCTTGCTGTGAGAAGACAATGATAGCCACTGCACCACTGCAGCTGCCCTGCCATTAGTGTATCTCACTCAGCGACAAGATGTGCAACTATTTCCAGTTCTTTTTTTACATAACCTATATTTGTCTGTCTCGCTCACATGTTCAATAGATTTTGTAAACTACACAGTCTACTATCCACAGCCACCATTATTAACCTTGCATCTTTTGGTTTCAGCTCATTTCTTAACCATTCCTGTATCAAATTCTGATCAATATGAGATGTTTTCAGGATATCTCTGTACATGCCACAGTATTTATGCCTTTTTCACATTACTTGCCTTCATATCTGATCCTTCTCCTTATATTCTTTTTTTTTTAATTTTTGGTACATTCATTTGCTATCTGATTTTTGTTTACTTCTGGTTTGATTTCCATTCCCGTTGGCACCAAAATGCTTCTGCTAAACTAATCAGAGAGGGCATCTTAGACTTCCTTTCCTCATGTTTTAAAACTTTCACTGTGTTTGGATTTGATGAGGTCAGCAAATTTGTATTCAGCCCCATGACTGCAGATCTATACATGTAATCAATTTCAAGGAGGCCCATACTTCCTTCAGAGTGAGCAATATATAACCTTAGTGCACACTGATTTTCATATATCATTTGGTAAGCATAAAGCATTCTTCTAGTTTTCTTATCAAACATTTGGAGCCAGTCAATCACCTGGAAACCATTGAGTTAGAACTGGAAGAATAAATTGGTTCTTAGATTTATTCCTAGATATAAAGACTGCATTCAGTATTAGTTTTAGCCTTCTGTAGTAATCCTTATTGAACTTTACGGAACTTTATTTGTATTTCTTCATGTTTTATTGCCAGTTTTTCATCAATTCCCTAATATTTGTACATTCCCTCCTGCTCAAGTTCCTTTATATCACATTCCTGCCCTAGGTTGATATTTTCTTGGTACTACACCTTTAATGCTATAAACTTTGCTTTTGTACATTTAGACCAATTGACATTATTATACCATCTGAAAAATAACACCACAAAATGTCACCTCCCAAGGAGTAAACGCTCCATACACCCCACACAATCCAAGGATAAAAACTATCAACAAACACAGTGAAACAAGACTGTTAAAATCAGAAATCATCCGATCCACAATGAAGCAAATCAATCCACTTTTAGCTGTTTTGTTTTTTATTTGTTTTATTTATACAATTTTAAGTCATCCACATTTTTTTAAGTCTTTGTTAACTGGGTTGGTCCCACTAGGCTAATAATGTCTATTCAGGGGAGACCTGTGGTGGCATTTATACTGTTATGGGAAATCAGGCCAATGCATTGAAGAACAGCATCAAGAAAGAGGCCTAAGGGAAGCAACAATGTGGAGGCATGTGGAAAAGCTATGGAGAGTTTGGAGATGGAAAATGAGAATTTGGAGAAACGTTTGTTTGGTATGGAGCATCAGAATTTTAACAAAGATTCTTCTCTGGTGAATGATAGAAACGAGCAGCATTTAGCTTTCCTAATGGATAGTAAAGTAAGTGAATATGTTACAGTGGTGCAAATAACATAAATGGTGTCATAAGGACTTGCAGATGATTTTCTGTTAAAAATAATTGGGGGTGATGATCCAGGGGACAGTTTTGCTGTTTCATGGCATGAAATGACAGATAAATCTTTTGGTGGTGCTGGGGGTGGTAACATAGAGAAGGAACCAGGCAGCAGAGAATGGGGCAGTTGAAATATATACAACAGTGAGAGAAGATAAAAGAGGAAAGCAGCAATAAACTGAGACAATGTTTGGCAGAGGCATAGCTAGCTCAACCAGCACCCTGTGCTGGTTCTGTGAATCAGTGCCCCACCCCCTCAGCTCTTCAGGTGTAGAATAAAAAAACACTTTACTGTATTATACTGATTGCATTATAGCGATTGGCTTATTAGAAATCCTTACAACCCCATCTCTTCTGCTGAAAAAAAAAATTCCTTCTGCTGTCACACCAACCACATGGCCAGATGCACAACACTCCCCCCCCCCCAACTCCCCCAGCCATTCAGATCCCATTTCTATGCCCTGCCTCAATACTCCTTGAACATATTTTATTAAAAAATATTAATTTCTTCTTTTAAACTATATCAAGCTGCTTATTACAATGTAGGAAATAGTTGCTACAGTTTATACCCTGCCTGCACAGAGTGCTACAGCCCTTATATTTTAGTTTATTTTTTTTTCTTTTTTCTTTTTATACTGTAGCAAACTGCTTGCTACAATGTAGCAAACACTTGCTACAGTTTAGACACAAAGTACACAGATTTGACCACAAATGCGATACCGGTTTTAATAGCTTGTATTGCATTAAAGATTGTGATAAGCTGATCACCCCCCCCATCACTTGGCACTTAGGGCAGTTGCCCCTTTTGCCACACCGTAGCTATCCTACTGGCATCTGGTTTTGTAACAGCATATAATACAGTAACTAAAATATATGCTGCAGTGATAGCAGATAAAAAAGCAGACCATCAGTAAACTGCAATTTAAACTGTTTCAAATGAAGAGAAGACCAACTATGAGAATAAGAGCAAAAAAATGACACCATGATAGGCAGTTATTATGTACAGGATAGTTTGGTAAAATACTGGAATGGTGTGATAATGGTCAAGAAATTAGGTCTTTTGTAAATATTGGGACAGAGACGTTTATGACTTAATATTTGAAACTGAAGGCCGGATGATGAGGTTTCTGGAACTGTGCAACAAAAGGAAGGACATTTATACACTGAACAACTATTTCTTCCAGTAAATTAAATGTTAAAAAAATTCTCATTTTGCAGTTTAGAAATGATGAACTGGAAAAAGAGGATGCTAAAAAATATATGCAGTGTTGATAGCTTTGTAAAAGGTAAAACTGAGAGAAGCCTATGGAATGGAAGTTAAAGTTGGAAACTATTCTGATATGTGAAAAAAATGGTGAAATACTTGTCAAGAGTTATGTTTGTGTCTGGTCATAGAGGGGACTTTAAGATACACTGGCCAGCCTAAATCATGTTTCCTTTGTGGGGACTTTTCTCATTTAATTAATAATTGTGATAAGGCATAATGTAACCAGTTTGGGGAGAAAGGACATACAGCAAAAATGTGCATGCCTGTATGCAGGTTGAGTAAACAACGGACACTTTTGGATGGATTGTCAAGCGCAAACAGTAAACAATGAAAAAGATGTGGAAGTGGAATAAAACATACATGAGGAATGATAGTAAAATACTGGGAGAGAGGGTGAACTTGGTGAAAATGAAAATGTAGAAGAACAAAACAATATGCAGTGGAAAAATGAAAAGGAAGAGTATGTCTAGGAAGGAAGGAAGTAGAAAGAGTTGACACTATTGTTTTATTTCTTTTTTTTTATTTTAGCCAATGAAAAATCAGATTCTGAGGATCAAGAATTATTTGTAGATAAACTTAGGAAAATATACAGTTGGGAAAAGACTACAGATAAGGAAATGAAAATTTAAAAACATTTCCCCTGAAATCAAAAAGCAGGAAAAGCAAAAATTGTAGAGTAATTCAGTTAATGTAAACAGTATTATTAACATAGTAAAGATAAGGATACTGGAATGGTGTGCTAAATGTGATATGGATGTTATTCTGTTAGAGGATGTAGGATTCCAGACAAGTGAAGAAAGGCTGTAACAAGGAAAACTGTGGAGTGGAAATATATTATGGAATACAGGAAGTGAAAGTTGCTCTAGAGTCACTATGTGATGTAAGAAACAGTGAAATGCTAGCTGCAATGTCGGTAAGGCTGGAAAGGTTAACTGTTGTGACTGTGAGGTGGAGAGAGCATCTTTATAGAATTTAGCATTATATGCAGATATATTATTTACAAAGGAGAATGGAGGCAGTATCTGCATATTCACTTAAAATAGTAAAGGATAATATTAGTATAATGAGTAAAATAAAAATGCAAAAGGAAGGGTAAACAGAACACAGAAGAAAATTATGAGTAGCACATGGAAAATGAAGACAACCCCCCCCTTAGACCCATAGTAACATCTGAGGGAGCTAAGACAGTACCCCTGGCTAAATACATAGATGAAAAAGCAAAGCATATTTGGGTCGATAACAATATTATATTAAAAGATTCATGGGACTTTTTGTATATAAAGAAGACTTAATATTCATAACAATTGACATTATAGACCTATTTTCTTGTATCCCTTATAAGGAAGGGATGGACTATTTTGAGGAAAGCATCTAGTTAGACCATAATATGACACACGAAGATAAGGTAGCTACAGTTGCTCTCATGGACACCGTATTGAAATATAATTTTTAATATTTGATGGTGAATTTTATCAACAAATTAGTGGGGTGTCCATAATATAGTTCTTTCAAAATGGGAAGAAAAGTATGTCATTAATTCCAGTTTTAACAAATATTGGACACTATACCACAGATTCTTGGATGATATAGTGATTTTCTGGACTGGAGGAATACAAAAATTCCATGAGTTCTTTGAATACATCAGTTTGTCTACTAATTTTTTTGAAGTTTACATATGTTATAAATAGGGACATTTTAAATTATTTAATAAAATAGACCAAAAATTTGAAACTAAGGTTTTTAGGAAAGCTACATATTGTAATTCCTGCCTGCATTATAATAGTTCCCACCCCTCACATTGTAAGAAAAATATAGTCAAAGGACAGTTTGTGAGGGGTTCAAGGATGACAAGCAGGGACATAGATTTCATACAAGAATGTGATAAATCAGAAACTATGTTCCTAGAAAGGGGCTATCCAATTGAGTTCATTCGGGACATAAGGAAAGAAGTTGAGATTGGTAGGAAGGATAGATTTCAACCCATAAAAGGAATAAAGGAAAACATGAATTTGAATGAAAACAAGTGTGGAAAAGGGAATGACAAAAATATACAAAAAAGATTAATAGTAGATATAAAAGTGTAATAAACAGGGAATGGGAGAAATTTATATCCTTCACTGATATGGAAGAAATTAAAAATATGACACCTTTTGTTATATATAAGAATCCAATATGTATACGTAACATGTTTGAAAGTAAAATAATGAATAACAGAGAAAAATGTTATAGGAAGAAAGGCACCTTCAAATGTGGAAGAATGAATGTAGAAGAGATCAGCATTATAAGTAGGAATATGAAATTAAGAGGAAGGGATTACTATAATTGTGATACACAAGGAGTGGTATATATAGCTATATGTCAAAAATGTTTTTCATTTTATGTAGGGAAGACTGAGAGGTCCCTAAAAAGACGTATATATGAACACATTTATGACATTAGTAAGTCTAAAGAGACAAATGCCCTATATAAGCACTGTATAGACTGTAAGGAAGCTAACTATTTATGGTTTATAATAGAGCAAGTCAAACGGGATGTAAGAGGGGGCCCATGGGAAGACATTCTGGAGAACAAAGAACTGTGGTGGCAAGTGAGATTAGATGCAAGTAGGAAACCGGGTCTTAATGACATGGTTTCTGTGAAACCTTTATTAAAGTTAAAGGCTAATAAAGTATGAAAAAATTAATGAAGTCTGAACAAGAATTGATCCTGGTAAATAACAAAAATAACATTTTAATACATTTTAATACATTTTAAATATTTAAATATTTAAATATATTAATATTTATTATAAAATATGTATAAATTAAACTTATTTATTTAATTATTTATTCATAAGTAACTTAATAATATTTATTCATAATGTTATACAAAGTTATAAATGGGTGAATCAATTTTTATAATTGTTATTATTCTTGTTAATGTAAAAATGAAATTTGTATGGTATAGCAGGATTTGCACACTATATGGAGCTGTTTCACAAGAGTCTTCAAATGATTACACAAGTCTAGATACATGAATATGTATTAGCTTTGGTAAATATGCATGAGTTGTTAAATAAGATTGGTGCATTTGAATTTGATTTTTAATTGTAGGGATGATTTTATTGGAAAATCAGTTTTTGATTAAAGTATAAAATCGGTAAGGTTTTATTAAATAGTTGTCTGATGAAGTCCTGGTAGAGAGGGACGAAAACGCATGTTTCTGTATGTCAATGTGAAGAGCGTTAATAAATTCTAATTCAAATTTTCTACTAAAAACAATTTTGGAAGTCTCTCTGTGACTCTAATAGCACTTTGGTGGTTTTATAGCACATGGAAAATGTATAAGAGTAAAAATAAGAAAAATAACAGAGAAAGGAAAGTAAAAAAAATCCAGAATGAATTAAGGAAGAATTTGAAAAAAAAAGAATTTCTATTACTGAATTGAATCAAGTAGTTAGGAAAGTAAATGTTGATTCAGTATCAAGACCAGATGGTATAGGGAATGGGATATGCAAGAAATTAATGGATTGGCAAACAGAATATTTTGTAAATGTACTAAAAGAATGCTTGAAGGAGGGTATTCTTATATGAAGAGTTATATAGTAGGATATTAAAATTCATATGAAAGAAAGATGAGAAAAATGAATACAAAAATTGCAGATCCATTACACAAAATAATATAGATTATACAATTTTGTAAAAATAATACATAAAAAAGAAGGAATGATAATATTATATAAAGGGAGAAAAGTATATATTCTATAAAAGGGAAGAGATGTTAAGAATTGTTATTAGCTGTGAGAAAAATTGTGGTTGAGGATGTGAAACTTATATGAAGGAATTAAAAGTATCAAGAAAAATACTAACATGGAAAATACAAACTGGTGATATAGAAAAAGATTGAAGAATGTGGTATAATAAAAAAAAAACAATATTATTATTATTATATAAGTATATAGGAAACAATCTAATCATAAAAGTGATTAAAGCCATTAAAATAAGAAAAGTGGTGTACCAAGACAGTAGAATGTCAGGATAAATATGTTACCAGTACAGAGGAATATGCCATACAAAAAGAAACCTGAACACGTGTTCGTTTTGTGTGGAAGAAGAGGTAACAGACCATGTTTCTATGAAATGCAAAAGAGTAATGAAACTCTTGAAAACATTGCATGAAGAAATTGTTTTGAGAATATTCATGACATAAACAATATAGATATGATTATGAATGAATATTATAAGAATAAAAAAGAACATGATATATGAGAAGGGCGGATAAGAATTTATTTTATGTGACATAGATTAATTGGAATGAAACACTGAATGAAATTTTGTTTACATGGAACTGGATTTTGGCAGATATATTGCAAAAAAAAAGATTATGGCTGTGGAGGAATGAGGGGGTCAGTTATGGAAGAATAACAATAAGTATATTATTAGTAAAATGACAAATAATGCAAACATAGAAGTGTGTGTGTGTGTGTGTGTGTGTGTGTGTGTGTGTGTGTGTGTATATATATATATATATATATATATATATATATATATATATATATATATATATATATATTCACTTTATAATCGTGAAATACTGAAATATCGAATTTCAATATCTTGAGACTATAAAGCCGAAAAATCAAAATACTAAAACCTCAAAACCACGAAATTCAAAACAGCGACTTTTAAACACACCCCACATCAAACAAACACACATATACCTTCCTTCCCACACTACAATAAACAAACAAACACACACAAACAAAACAACACACATACAAACACCTACCCTGCATATAAGCATATACCAACTCCGAGGTTGCACTAAAAATGACACAGACAGAAAACCCAACACTACACAATCTACATTTCCCTCACATAAACACACATCACATACATAAAAACACCATCATTCTCAACACTTACACCCTCACACATCTACAACTTCCCAATACACTAACATACAATAAAATCCCTACCCAAAACCCTTAAAATATAAGCACTTACCTGAGTCTCCAGTTATCCAGTAACATGGCACCCCACCCTAACCACTGATTCAACATTTTCGGATTTGGTTATGTGGTTTTTCTCTATTATAGTTCTCGAGATACTGAAATTCAATATTTCAGTATTTCTAGATTATAAAGTGAACCTATATATATATATATATATATATATATATATATATATATATATATATGTGTGTGTGTGTGTGTGTGTGTGTGTGTGTGTGTGTGTGTATATTTTGCAAATATATAAAAATAACGGACCCCTGCTCTTTTTGATAGATGCCATAGGATCTTTTACCTCCACCTGAACTTCCACCAACTGAAATAATAGATGGGCGCTTGATTTAATATATCATTGTAAGGAATAACACACTCATGAGTGCAGCAGCCCCCTTATGCTGAGTTACAATGTCATTAATTGATCTAAGTGGTGTGGGGATTGAACCCACAACATTCTATACTAAAGGTGAGTGTGCTACCTGTTGCCCCATTGACATTAAATGAGAAGTCTTTAAACAAGGTTGTTTTCTGGGAGCCAAGTTTAACTATGGCCTAATCTGTTAAGTAAACAGCTTAATGGTTTAATGGCAAGAATAAAGAGCAGCTGTAACAAATAATCACCCTGGAATATCCCCCATTTGAATTTTTATCCCTAGGATAATAATTTGCCCTTTGCCATGGCTTAATTGTAAAGTACTTCTCCACTGATTCATTGTCACTATTATGTCATTTATCAGCAAAGGCTGTATTGTATACATCTGCAAGCATTTCTTTATCAATGAATAGAGGATGCTGTCAAATGCTTTTATTTTGCAATTGATTCATGCCATAGTTAAATTGTTCTATTTTACAATACACTATTATGGTTTTATTTAGCAGCAGTCCATATGACTTTCTTTTGTTAGATTTTTGTTCTAGTGCCATAACTGAGTTCTTTTTTTTTTTAAATGACTATATATTCTGTCAGCATCGATTCCAGTATTAAGGTTGTATATCATCAGTAGGCAAGATGTTGTTCTATAATTTTTAGGATGGTTGCAGGTTTATTGTTAAGAAGTAGTATCATTTTTTTTCTGTTAACCAGGTTGGAGTCTGTTTAGGATATGCATATAACTAATTCTTATTCAGGGATAAATCTTTGTGTAAACATATGAATACTTTTAGCCAGAAGTTAGGAACTGCATCTGGGGCTGGGGTTTTCCAATTAAAAGCTTTTTTTTTATTTTGTTTTAATTTCTCTGGCTGTAACTCCATCCCATTTCATATTCTCTACATTTAAACTCCTTACTGTTTGTTTTAGTTGTTCTATCCATTCTGCATCTTTGTTATGTTCCACAAGGTCTTCATAAATGTTTTTCCAAAATGTCTATTTCTTCTTTTTTGGTGGTGTTTCTGTTCATTTTTCTTTGTTTCCCATTTCACTATAAACATTTTTGGGTCACTGATGAATTATTTTTTGCTTTTCCTTTATATTTATCTGTATATCTTCAAGTTTTTCTGCCCATGTCGTTGTTCTTAGTTTATTATTTGCAATAATGTGTGATAGATCCTGGCCTGTTTTGAACTATGAACTGCTTTTAACATGTCTATCTTTCTAAGTTTTTTTTTTTTTTTGATGATCTGTTACTGATTCTATATTCTTCTAACAATGATCATTATCTTAATTGCTTTATAGGTTTCTCCATTCCATGGTGGCATTTTACTTCATCCCATCATTTCCTGTATTGTTCTATGTATTTTGGTAGCACTTTATCTGATTTTAGTTTAACTACACAGTAATAGTTCCTATTTATTTCTGTTATATCACATAAATTTCTGTTAATAGTTCTGATTACTGCATTAATGTGTTTTACCAAATTTCCAGCATTTTGGGTCTTATTTTCTTTCTGTAATCTATTTATTTCACCAGTCTTAATATGTCCATCCATTTCTATTAAGTTCCAGAACATCTTCCTGTGACATAACCTCTTCAGATTTTCCCAGCTTCATCTGTTCCTCCTACATATGGGAACTCTCTGGCCTATCACTCCACAACATTGCCTGCATCAGTTGTCACTGTTTCTTGCTCCTCCCCTTGCTGTGCAACATGAACTAAACTTTTGACAGGTTTCCTACAGAAGGCTCCAGACTGTCACCATGTGGCAAGTCCTCAGATGCCTTCCACCCCACCTTTAATTTGAGAACTCATTGTTCCTTCATGCTGTGACATTACCTATGCTGGATTTTCCACACTAAATTCTTCATTTTCCAGGTAATCCATAACTTCAATTTCTGTTTCTTTAACTTCTCCATTACTAATCCTCGTTTCTACTTTCCTCGTTTGTTTTATTTTTCATATCCAGATGCATTTGCCTGTATTTCTCTTTGAGTATCTTTACTGCTACTTTTTATATTGATTTTTGCTTTCTCATAGGCATAGATATTGCACCATTTAAGATGCCTTTTCCTTTCCCATGCCCATACTTCTTCACATACCTCCATTTCCACCTGCTGCTCCTTATTATGGGGACTCATTGTTCCATCATGCTGCGACATAATCTGTGCTGGATTTTCTTCCCTAAATCCTTCACTTCACAGATAATCTATGACTTCAGTTTCTATTTGTATTACTTCAACTTTACTAGTCATCTGATCTACATTCTCCTTTTTCTTTCTTTTTTTATATATTGTGAAATTTCCCATATCTGGATGTCTTAGTCTGTATTTTATAGATAGACAGGCAGAGATATTGATCTTCTTCTTCTTCTTTCAGCTGCTCCCGTTAGGGGTCAGCAGAGCGGATCAACAGGCAGAGATATAGATATGGAGAGAATTCATAAAAGTTCCTGCAATGTATACAGAAGCTGTACATCTCATTGTAACTTTTCAAAATTTAGATGTAGCCTTAGCATGGTACTTTGTTTTGAAAACATGCAACACTGTGGTTGGTTGTCCCTGCCACCATTTGAGATGCTAATGAGGAAGTCGGGGAGAGAGTCATATGCTAATTGTTCAGCAGTCTATTGCCAGAACTGACTATGGAAATGCATTTATGCAGCCGAGTGTTTCAGAAAATCACTCAGTTGCATATATTAGGACACCATTCCTGGTCACTCATAGTAATGAACATAACCAGAGGGCCATGTTCATCCATTCATGGTAGAGCTAAGTGCTTGGGTTATTAGTGGTAAGGTAGTGTTAGGGTGTGTGTGCATATAAGGTGCTTTGTGTGTGTGTGTGTGTGTGTGTGTGTGTGTGTGTGTGTGTGTGTGTGTGTGTGTGTGTGTGTGTGTGTGTGTGAGTTTTTGTGTGTGCATGGAATGACTGTGTGAATATTCGTGTGTCTCAGGGGGGAGTTTGGGTGACTGTCATACTTCTGTGCACCCTTAGGCTAATGATAAAAGCCTTCAACATGACATCTCCAGGGATATAGTTATAGTCCTGGGTTGGGGGAAAACTAACCACAAGGGATGTCTGTACAGACATGGGTTGGGGAAACAATTTAATACCAGGGATAACTTGTCATGCCATATTGGCACTTATACATAATGGGGATGGGGATGAGCAATAGATACCAGGGAGTCCTCTTTCATTTCGTGTCTTAATGGCATTTAAACATTACAGGGATGGGAGGAACTACACAACATGGATTACTCTATAGCTGTGTACCTTAACAAAACTTATATATAATACAGGTCAGAGGAAACATCAGAGGCAAAAATACTTTTGCAAAAAAAAAATACGGTGCAGGAAACCACTAGACACCAAGGATACTATAAGTAGCATGCCTTAAAGGCATTAAAAGAAATTTCAAATCTTTACCCTCTTACTTCCCATAGAGTTTAATAGTCATCTCTACCTCCAGTAGACAACAGGGATTTAATGTTAAAAATGTAGATATTAAAACAACACAGCATATGAAAACTACAAAAGGAGAAAAAAGGATTCAAATCCTGCACCCATTCAGCAGAAACCTTAGAATTAACTCACTGTACTAACTGAAAAGATAATGGGGTCAGTTTTTTTTTTTTTTTTAATTAACATATATCGAGGATCTCTGGCATTGTTCAATACCTGCAAATAGGTTATGACTCACAAAGAAGGTAAAAGGGAACTTTAAGTGTAACTCTCACCCTCATTGCACAAGACATCAACTCAAAGACAAAATTAATAGTGGGATACCTTCACAAACAGATTTTAAGTATTCCCACAAACTTAGGAACTCACTTATATAACAACTGTCACACTACCTTGCATTTACTGAAGGATATGAAATGTAAAAGTCTTAATGTCTGACATTATTGCTTGACTGTAATCATCCATGAATTAATGGGCAGAAGAAAAGGAGACATTATGGACGTTCAGGCAATGGAGTGTGTGTGTGTTTTACTCTGTGCTTGTGAGTGTGACAGTGAATTAGAGGGGTTGAATGTGCTAACATAATACAGGTACTGTCACTATTAACTACCCCAGGAAGTGGAAATTCAGAGAGCTGCACAATAACTGATAGTGAGATCTTTCCTAATTGTGGCTAATATGTCCCTGAATGCACTAGAAGAACATCTTGCAAACAGGACTTTTTTACCTCAGACCTTAATGCAAGTAGTAGAGTTCTTCATGATTCCTAAGGATATATATACACATTGAGTGCAAATACTCACTTAAGGGAGAATGAAGACTTTAACAACTCTTAAATTATCATGAAATCATAATTATCATTTCAGGGACTGAGCAAAAGCAGAAATGATACTTATCAATCCAATGATTATTCACAAGAAGATGAATTTGTGAGGCAAGTCATTTCTATGTCTCTTATTAGTTTAATTATGAATATCACATGAAAATACATAGTTCCTGATCATGGGAATATTATTTTAATTTTTAATACAATTGCACTTGTTCATGAGCAGATTTCTTTCTGCAGTTCAAGGACTGAACATGAGCAGACTACACATTTCCTTGAGTCCTCAGATGGCAGGGTTTTGTGAAGTATTTTGTGTGTCCTTCCTCTATGTTACCCATGATATCCAGTTTTAGTTGCTGATACAGGGTTAATCTGAACTGTTTTATTTACTTGTATAAAAATTACCATGCGCTTTTACCTCAGTCTAATGGCATGTCAGGATATGTCACTGAATGACTGGACATCCGCATTGTTATAAAGAAAGTGTGTGTGTTATAAAGGGGCACCTCTAATGCAAGGCAAAACTGTTTTCCTCTAAGACAGAAGAATCCAGTTGATTGTAATTCCAATATAATGAGCATATCAGTTCTGAAATCAGATCACATTAAAGAGGATATTCTCAATGCCAAATGTGCAACAGATAGATTGCCTGATATTGAGGCATTTCTGTGCATTGAAAACATTTATGTCTTTGTAGTTAGTAAGACTTGGTTTAAATGTAAAACGAGCACTCTCTTTATACCTGGGTTTTGCACTTTTCAATTCCTCAGACCAAATGGCAACCATGGTGGAATCTCTATATTTGTCAAGTAACATACTGCCTCAAGGCATACCCCTAGGGACCACATATTTGATTCATAGAACTACAGATCACTATAGACATGATTATTTATTAACTAATATCAACTAATAGCATGTAGCAGAACACAATTTTGGTCCTTTGTTGACTATGCAAGATTGCACAAGGTTCAAAATGGTATCCTTATTAGCAAAAACTCCATTTCCCATGCTAGCATTAATACACAATCTAAATATTTTAAAAATGTTGACCCATGTGTGGTAAGGTGGGCAGCAGCCTGGCTGAAAAACAGAACCCTTACATTGTGAGTTTAAGGTGCCTCATAAGAAAGTAAAAATGTGACCAGTGGTGTCTCTCAGGGCTTGGTGCTGTGACTCCTCCATTTTAGGCCTTTTCTTCTCAGATCATCAACTAGGAGACAAGCCCTCTACCTAACAAAACATGCTGATGATTGTAAACAGTGGTTGTTGTTAAGTTACCCTCTGATATCCAAACCCTCCAGAATGAACTCACCATGGTAAATCCCTGAAGTATGAGAAGTGGACTCAAACTAAATGCTGTAAAAGTGTAGTACCATTTTTTGGTAGACAAACTCTCCCCTAGCCATACTGTGTAGACCACACTCCACTACAAAATTAAAACATACCCCTGGATTGTGTATGCCTTGCACAGCATGCAGGTTCAGTGTAGGAGCTCTAGCAGGCAATATGTCTGCTGTGTGAGCCAGGAACAGCCTGCAGGGGTGTGCACAAGCGCTCCTGCACTAGTCCTGCATGGACTAAGCCCCTGTATGCAAATCACCCCATTTGCAGGAGAAATCCAATTGCGATCCAGGAAGCTTGCAACCAGCCATGCAGGACTACTGCAATCTGCAGAAATGTACTCGGTTAGTAACCGAGTACATTCCTGCAAAATCCAAAACAGAGCTGTGACAGCTCCAAATAAAGGCTGCATATCAGTTAGTAAGCATGCCAATGGCTAAATATAAGGCCACTGGCATTGCAAACAGCCAAAAAAATAAAAAAATCAACTTTTATTTGTTTTTAGTTGATCACAGCTGTTTAAGCGTAGGGCAGTGGTGAGGAAAATGGATCGGGGGAAAATAACAAAATAAACCTAAATTAAGCATTCTAACTAAAATCACTATACTGCCATGCGAGTCAATGGCAAGCAGAAGACAACATGGCCGATGAGTAGTGGTTGCTAAGGGGAGAGGCTCAGTGTGAGACATGTAACTATGCATTAGCATGCAATCCTATGCAAATGAGGGGAATGATAGTGAATTCCAGTTTTCCCCAGCATGCTAGTCAGGTCCCAACAATGTAAGAGTAGGAATAGCTTGGTGCAAGCCTAAGAGTTAGATGACATCATCGGGGGAGGGGTATCAGGCATACTGTAAGTGGATTGGAGCCCTGTGGCTCGAGTTTGCTCCTAGATTAGCACAGCTAACCAAGGGGGTGTGTCTGAATCTGCCTAGCACTCTTTACATTGCTTAAGCGGGTGTGCGCAGCATGCACTGGGTTGTAAAAAAAGAAAAAAAAAAGTTAAACCAGGAAATAGCAGCGCAGTGCACATTTGAGCACTCTGTTTGTGCGGTATGCCCCCAGGCTTAAACAGGAAGGCATTGTGAAGGGAAAACAGCAGTAGGAAGATAATCAAGGGGAACTAGCATAGCTGGCAGGTGAAATGTATCAGAATCAGCCAATTACATGGGCAGCAGACCAGCCCAGCCCAGAACACTACTATAAACTATGCAAACACCTTCCCCCTCTGGATTTTCCCACACTCTACAACACCGGTGTAAACAAGCGGAGAACTTTTAACACTCACAACAGCATAATAATAGGGGCTGCAATAGCTATCATACAACAAATTGTGGAAGAGGCTGAGGGTGGTGAGGATGTGAATGCTTTTGACCAACCCACAGTGAGGAGACAAAGAGAAGAGTGTACAGACCCAGGGTAATCTACCAGGAGCTACATGCACTGGAGATAGTGGAGTGCTATAGGGTGGACAGCGACCTCCTACAGCAAATTGTCAAGCTGTGCCGACCACGCCTCACACACATAGCTAACAGAGGGGAACCCATCCCAGTGGATACCAAGGTATGTGTAGGCCTAAGAATACTAGCTACAGGTACTTTCCAAAGGCCAACTGGGGATATGATGGGGATCTCACAGGCATCAGCATCCAGGGTACTCCACCAGTTCCTGGATGACATGTCAGCACATGTCGGTGAGCACGTATTTTTCCCCAACACCCGTGAGGCGTTAGCCAGCAGTATGCAACTGTTTCACCAAATAGCAGAATACCCTGAGTTAGTGGGTGCTATAGACTGCATACACATACGCATCAAAACACCAGCTGGTGAGCGGGGTAGAGTCTACATCAACCGCAAGGGCTTCCCCTCCATCAACTGCCAGATCGTGTGCGATGCCCAGGGCATAATAATGAATGTGTGTGCTGGCTGCCCTGGAAGCTATCACAATTCCCACATCTGGCATCTGAAGC
Source organism: Protopterus annectens (assembly GCF_019279795.1). Taxonomy (NCBI): domain Eukaryota; kingdom Metazoa; phylum Chordata; order Ceratodontiformes; family Protopteridae; genus Protopterus; species Protopterus annectens. The sequence goes on from NC_056734.1 coordinate 867,362,560, forward strand.
AGCTGTACCACAGATTTGCTAATGGGGACATCCTTCACGGTCACCTAGTGGGGGATGCTGGATATGCACTGGAGCTGTGGCTTATGTCACCCATCAGAAATGCACACACAACCGAACAAGAACTCCATAATGAGGCACACACACAGACCAGAATTATAGTAGAGCATGTGTTTGGGATGCTCAAGTCATGGTTCTGGTGCCTGGACACATCCAGTGGAGCCTTGCAGTACTCAGCAGCTACATGTACCCAAATTGTCCTCGTATGTGCCATGCTACACAGTATGATTCTGTGGAAACAGCTGCAACAGGAACAGCACGGGGCAGGGTCACACAACCCCCCACCATTGCCAAGGCCTGCACAATCACAGAGGGATTCAGAGGAGGAACAACCTGAGCCTGCCCCAGTAGGCAGAAGGATGCATGCCCAGTATTCCCTGACCTTGGCAAAGAGGCAATGCATAGCACATACACTGACAAAGGAGGGACCCAGAGAATAACACCTCTCTCTGACTCTCACCTACAGTGAAAGGGATGCCAAACATTACACTACCTGTGCTCAACCATGTGTAGGGAGTGTACTATGTGCATCCAGCATAGGCAGCCCTGCAGCACCACCCTGAATACTGGGACACCCACAAGGTAAGTGACTCACACATGCCATTCAGGAGGGTTAACATACCTAACAACAGTCATAGCCAGCAGGACAGGTGTAAGCAAACACAAACAAAGGCCGTACTATGGCCTCTGAATGATGCCTATGGGTAACCTCCCCCCCAGGCCTACACCGACAGACTACAGCAGGTCAGGCAGTAAGACGATAGTTCTGAAGGGTAGAATGTCAGAAACTAATATGCAGGTAAATCAAAGCTAAGATCTGTAGTACACTGGTATGCCAATAGTCAGCATAATATGTAAGAATACAGAATGAAATGGAGTACAAAACATATCAGTACAGTCATAGCAAATGCGTACAAGTGTCAGGTGTGCCCCCCATCCTGTGTAGAAATGTAGTAACAGTCAGGTGTGCCCCCCAATCATGTGTAGAAATAGTCAGGTGTGCCCCCCATCCTATGTAGAAATGTAGCAAAAGTCACGTGTCCCCCCCCAATCCTGTGTAGAAATGTAGAAATAGGTGTGCCTCACCTCATCCTGCATAGAAATGTAGTAACAGTCATGTGTGCCCCCTTCAATCCTGTGTAGAAATGTAGAATTATTCAGGTGTGCCCCCCCCCATCTTATGTAGAAATGTAGTAACAGTCATATGCCAAATCATCGATGGACACCCTGCAGAAACAGTATGCTACCTGTAGGTGTACAACACAATGGTCGGCACTGCAGTACAAACTGCCTGGACTCGATCCACATAATCAATACAGACGGGCATACTGGGCATGCTCACACACTTACACACATGAAGGCCATGTCTGCAAACACCAGTGGGCCAGACATATCTGGTAGTTGCAGATGTTAGTGCAGACACTCCTCAGTATGTACCACACATGCTTTGCACACACAGTGGATAGGAATATGGATATATATCGAAGGACAACACACTATAATAAGCCAAAGGTAGACATACATCGATGTATGGAAGAGGGTGACTGTGACAAGGAGCCATTCAGGATTGTCCTACCTAACACACAACCAAAGGAACACAACCACATGAGGTTCAGATATCACTCACTGTAGATACTAGCCAGTGGTATCTGTCAGCATTACAGTCTATGTGGTGCACATGCTAGCTGTGCAACATGACTGTATAAGGAAGTAGTCATCTAGCAGCTGTATACATGTATCTCTGAAATATGACCCTGTGTGTGCCGCATGTGGTGTGTCAACCTCTAGATGAATGGGTTATGGCCCATGCACACACACTGTCCTCCCCATAGCCCTGCTATGACAAGCCTGCTGAGGTCATCCACTGTGAAATACACCTTTAAGAGAGTTGGAGCCCATTAATGTATGTGCTGTGTCCGAAAACTGCATACTGCTGTAGTGTGATAAGCTAGTTAGGTAGGAGTTCCAATCCCACACATGGCATTTGTGTGTGTGTGTGTGTGTGTGTGTGTGTGTGTGTGTGTGTGTGTGTGTGTGTGTGTGTGTGTGTGTGTGTGTGTGTGTGTGTGTGTGTGTGTGTGTGTGTGTGTGTGCGTGCGTGCGTGTGTGTGTGTGTGTGTGTGTGTGTGTGTGTGTGTGTGTGCATGTCTGTCTCTGTCTGTGTAGAGAGCAATGCTTTTTAGATTAGTCACACTCCCTACAACTCAAATGCTCTACTTTGGCAAGGCTGCTGATGTCATCCACCTAGAAATACACCTCTGTGAAGGTTGTAGCCCAGTAATCTCTGTAGCGTGTCCTATAATGGTGTACTGCTGTAGTGTGATAAATTAGGCAGGTAGGAGTTCTAATCCCAGACTTGGCAAGTGTGTGTGTGTTTGTGTGTGCCTGTCTGTGGAGAGAGCAATGCTTTTTAGGGTAGTCACACTCCCTACAACTTGAATGCTGTACTTTGGCAAAGCTGCTGATGTCATCCACCTAGAAATACACCCCAAGGAAGGCTGTAGCCCAGTAATCTCCATAGCACGTCCTATAACTGTGTACCGCTGTAGTGTGATAGAATAGTTAGGTAGGAGTTCTACTCTCAGACGTGGCAATTGTGTGTGTTTCTATGTTTGTTTAGGGAGCAATGCATTTTAGGCTAGCCACACTCACTACAATTCACATGTCTTACTTTGGCAATCCTGCTGATGTCATTCACTGTGAAATACACCTTTGGGGAAGGGGCACTCCAGTAGTCCCCGTGGTCGTGGTTTGTCCTATAACAGCATCATGCTGTAGTGTGATATAGATCTCTGGTAGGAGTTCTATCCCCACACATGGCAGTTGTGGATGTTTTGTGTGTGTTTCCATGTTTGTGTAGGGAGCAATGCACTAGTAACACTCACTACAATTCAAATGCCCTACTTTGGCATCCCTGCTGATGTTATTCACTGTGAAATACACCTTTGGGGAAGGAAAACTCCACTGATCTTTGTGGCACATCCTATAATGGCATAGTCCTATAGTGTAATATACTAGTTAGGTAGGCGTTCTAATCCCAAACATGACAGGTGTGTGTGTCTGTGTTTGTCATTCATATCCTGTGTGCCGGTGATTGTGAGCATGTAACAACTGGACTCAATGCGGAGTTGGTTATGCAAACTTCTTATATGATGGGTCATGTATATATCACAATGTCCACCATACAGGGATAACAAATGTGAAATAGCCAAAAGGCTAGGGTGCAAATCCATACCCCTAAATGTGACATCAATGCCAGCAGAACAATGTTAGCAACCCTTGTACTACCCAGAGTACACTCTCAACCCATGACTCATACACATACAGACTTGCCTAGGCAGCAGCTGAACAGCTGCTATCTTGGTAGTACCCTGCATATTGCCTACTGATAGTAACCATGGTGTGATTGCAGTGGGTTACAGAGGGCATGGCACCCTGTCCATCAGTCCAATAAGCATGTACATGCTGACAGTGCACCTCCCCCATGTTCCCCACTGGACACCTGCAACACCTGTGGGGCCATCAAATGTGACCCACAAAGAACATAACATGCCTGAAACAAAAGCCCTGCATGGACAGATGCCACTGACACCAGGGAATACCGGTATCATGCTATCAATGTAGGTGCAGGGCCAACCTGCTGTCCATGAACAGTTCCCGCCACAAGATGCTAAGACTGGCACATCTGATAATAATGATCTGTGTACACAACATGGGCCAGTCACCCCAGGTACAGTTCCACATGTCACTGTACATGCATGTGGGAGGTGTGCACATCCCAGACACTGCCCATATCATGGACAAAGGAACACATAACTGGTAAGCAATGCACAGCATTGGCCACATGCAATAGTCACCCAGGTGACTGGATAGTGAATACAATACCCACCTGTGTGGGCAACTCTACCTGCACAGTATTGTGTTGTGGCAATCTCACTAGTGATGAGTTGTATTCCTGGCCCTGCCAAGTGTGGCAATGTGTGTGCGTCCCTGTGAGAGTGTGGCTGTGTTGATGCTGACACCTGTTCATGTGGGCAGGCACGTGTACTACACCTACCACATAGCTACCATATGCCTGTTGCAGATGTCACTCACCATCACATATATGTTCTAGGTTCTCCCCAACATGTAACCTGTGTGGTGCATCTAATAACTGCATGGGCATGTGATAGCGCTACATAGTCATTGGGGGGTTGTTTTACTCTCTCACCCCTCCCTGACTTTTCTGTGCTTCTGTCTGCCTCTTTTACTCCCTGTCTGTTGGATGTGGAGACTTAAACCTGCTTTGCTTAGGCAGCAGCATGTGTATTTTAAGTGATGCTCAGGATCAGCTGATGGCCTCTGCATAAATTCAGCCCTCCTCTAGCCGATTGCATGTGGAACAGCTGTGGTAACATTCCCATAGCCAATTGCATGGAAACACACACCAATATCTAGGAACATCATGTTGGTGTTGGGTCTTTCATTCACTGTGAGCAGGAACTCAATCTATTGTTTGGAAAACAGCATCTCAGATGGATTGGGGTTTACCTCGAACAACATACACTGTGGAAACAGGCCAACACACAGGGGGGGATGTGCCTGACCTGACTACAGACTGCAAGTGCTGCTATATTGCATTTGGAGTAATGTTGGCTTAACAGGGTGTGTGTGGTTATGGCTGTCCTACATGTTTACATACCTGCCGTGTCAGTGCTATATTTAAGAGGGAACACCCATCTGTAAGGCCATCTGCAGACTGTCCAGTGTGTGGTGCCTTTTGTTTCAGGTGTTACACACAGAGCACCTATCTGTGAACTGCAGAAGGTAGTGTGAGGATTACAGTCTGTAGATGATGACAGCCATGAGAATTATTGACTTCATATCCCTCATAGGACATATGGTGCAACAAACCCTGTTACAACAGTAAATGTATGAGGTTATCACAGCAACATGTCAATATTGGCCCTGTGTATGTGCCTCCAGCCACAACCCTGACAACCTTTGTACATATGTCATGCAGTAAGGGGTGCATACGTACTGTATACCATCATTACTAACATCATATCTAATAACAAGCCAGTGAGATATCAGACTGCTACACATGTAATGTATAGTAGGGGTTATAATTGATGACATAACCTGGACATTCTGTGGTTGTGTGTACAGTACTGAGGTCTGCGTACTTATGGTGATTGTCGGTAGTGTATGTAATGTTAAAATGTACCTTGGCCTGTGTACAGACTGTGGTAGATCAAAATAATCCACAAGTATCCAGGCTGTGAAACAATTCCAATAATAAAGATGACGAAGCCAGCCAGAAGGCTAAAACACAGCTTTAATATAAAAATCTTGAAAGTAACAAATCCACTTGGTTAAGTGCTTTCATCTACATTAAGACATCCTCAGAACCAAGACAAATAGTACAATAAAAACTTTTAAATACAATACAAAGACACACCCATTTGATTGGTTCTATTGAAGGTTTCATTGCAGCTGTGGGGGACATAAGAGGAATATTTAGCCATAACTATCCATGATATACATGAGCTGGCAATTATTACACACATACCGGAGTGATACTTACACATGGCTGTTACATCCCCTGCTGCTCTAGCCTCTTGGAGCCACTCCTCCAAGAGGTCCCCTTATGCCGCTTCAGGTTGGCATAGTGGTGCTTGACCTGCTCACCAGTTCGGGATATGCCAGTGGCACTGCTTAGGTCGCGGGCGAGATGGTCCCAGGTCTCCGCCTTATATTGGGAGCCCTGGTACTGGCTCTGCAGCAGTCTCTCATCATGGTCTTTGACAAGGAGTCCTGCCATGACCTTGGACTACTGGATGCACCAGTGCTGTGCCTGAAAGTGCAGACCTTCTCCCCTTATTGCCATAGTGCCTGCAAGGGGAAGCTACAACCAGTTATGAGATGTATTCCTGCCTCTTGGGTTTAAGTAGGACCGATTTCCCACACTTTCTGTGATTGGCTGGTTTTGAAAAGGCTAAGCTATAGGCAAACCTGCTTAACTAGGGTTGGCATTGTTTAAAGGGGTATACCACTGGGCACAATTAGTTTGCTTACACTTCCTCTGCTGGACTTTGCAATGCTTAGTGTTGTTTACATTAGACTTTGCATTATATATTCCTTTTTGGCATCGATTTCTTTTCGTTATAGGTTCATAGGTTCATAGGTTCATACTAGGCTATCTGCCCTAGGGCATTTATAAGCCAAGCCAGAATGTGTTTGGCTTTCACCACCCATTTTAAATTAATTTTGCTATGCCCTTTTTCGTGGTTAGTATACTGTGCCTCTGTCTAACAGTGACACAGAAGTGATACCCGGGTTAAACCTACGCTCTCCCATCCACTCATCAAGATTCCTCTTGAAGAGAGTCAATGAGGGACTCTACCTAACCTGGACTGGGATTTTATTCCAGAGTGAAGGGAGCCTCTGGGTTATGAATCTGTCCCTCCAGCATGTCCTATTTATTTCAGTGCTGAGGTTCAAGTCTCTCAAGCACGTAGCTCAATGGGATTTGGATTTTCTGAGGTGCAGCATGTCCATTAATTCCGGGTTGGACATGGCTTTATACGTCAGGCACAGATTGCCCCTGAACAGGCGGTATGCCACTGAGTAGAGCTGGAGTTTCTTTAACCTGGCAGCATATGGCATCTGTTTGAGCCCTTTGATCCTCTTGGTGAGGTACTTTTGGGGTCTTTCCAGTTGCTGCAGGTGTCTGGTAAGGTACATCCCAAAAGGAGCATTGTACTCAATTATGGGCCTGATGAGGGATGAGTAAAGAGGCACAATGACCTCCCCTGATCTAGATGTGAATCCCTTCATGATTAGGTGGGCTATATAAAATGTTTTTCTAACCACTTTGGCCATGTGGTTGTCAAATGAGAGACTGCTATCAACTTGGGTCCCCAGGTCCCTAATTACTTCTTCTGTACTTAATGGATTATCACCTATGTGGTAATTTGTGGGCACTTTGTTTTTGCCAAAGGGGATGACTATACACTTTCTGGTGTTTAGCTTGAGGCCATGGCTCTGGCACCAGTTGTTTGTTTCTATGAGGCCCTTTTGGAGGATGCTTGTGTCAGCTGGAGAGTCGATTATGGCGCCCAGTTTGCAGTCATCTGCAAATTTGGTCAGCCACAGTCCTTCCGTGTTGGCCTGTACCTCCGAAAAATATATACCGAACAAGAGAGGTCCCAGGACTGAGCCTTGTGGGACACCACTTGTAACTGGTTTGGAGTCTGACATGGCTCCAGCAATTCTAACCATGTGGGTTCTGTCCTTGAGCCAGTTTGCAACCCATCTAGTGACATAGGGGTTTATATTTAAGCTGGTGAGCTTATCTATAATGCCCGAGCTTTTGCGAGGTCCAGGTAGGCTGTGTGGACCACCTTCCCCTCATCAATGGCCTTGGTGACTGTTTCAAAGAAATCAACCAGGTTTAAGAGGCAGGATCTGCCATTAACAAAGCCGAACTGGGTAGGATCCAGTGTCTGTAGGTCCCCAATATCTTTATTTATGAGGTCTATGATGATCCTTTCCATAACTTTGCAGACCAAGCTAGTCAGGCTTATGGGGCGATAGTTTCCAGGATCCGTTGAGGCACCACCTTTGTGGAGAGGGACCACTGTTGCTGTACGCCACTCTATGGGTACATATCCTGTAGTAAGGCTGAGATTGAACAGTAGTTTTATGTTTGGGTTTAGCTCTTCTTGGAGTTCATGTAGGACACAGCCCGAGACACTGTCTGGTCCCATTGATGCTGTGTTTTTTGCTTTGGAGAGGACGGCTCTTACCTGAGCATCTGAGATATCAGGGGGGCAGCACTCTGCTGGGATAGATATTTGCCCTTTTGGTGGGGGGGGAGTTTGCCCTGAACCTGTCAGCTAGGATGTTGGCAATGTCTGTGGATTCGGTGTATTTTTTGTCATTTTGGACTAATTCTGAGCATATCTGGGAATTTCCACCCAGGTTCCTAACATAACTAAAGAAAGCCTTGTGATTTTCCTTAGTGTCCTGTGCAATTTTTCTCTTGAAGCTGGCCTTAGACGATTTTATGAGTGCCAGTAGTTTTTTGCTAATACTGATCAGAGATGCCTTCCCTTTTTGGGATTTTGCTCTATCATTTAGAAGCTTCCTCCTTCTATTGTATAGTTTGTTTATGGCTGGGGTCCACCAGACAGGACGTCTGCCTTTGGAGGATTGGGTCTTGGTTTTATTTGGGATTGCATGATCCATGCATTCCTGAAGGTGTTCATAGAATGCATTTATAAAGGATTCTGCGGTCTGGGCCGTATTTTCCACAGGCCCGGGGGCTTTGAAGGATTCCACCTCGGATTTGAGGAGTGTGAAATTTGCTTTAGAGAAGTTTTTCACTGTGGTTTTCTGGGCAGGAGGTGGGGTCGGGATGTAAATATCCAGTGAGATTAGTTTATGGTCTGATCTTACCAGTGAGGGATACACTTCTGGTCTGGAGCATAGAGTCCCCATGTTGGTGATGATCAGGTCCAGTACGTTTTCCCCTCTTGTGGGAGTGGTAACAAGTTGTTCCATAGCATTTGAGTTTATAAATTCTAAGAACCTTTAGGCTAGGGTGTTGGAGCTAGAGTAATGCTTCCAGTCTATGTTTGGGTAGTTGAAGTTGCCCAATATAATGGTGTTTGGAGAGACCTTCATATTTTCCAGTGTTCTCAGGAAGGCCGAGTGGGGTTTCTGGGTTTGGGAGGGTGGTCTGTAGCAGGCTATAAACTGGAAGGCAGTTTTACCCACTGTTAGTTGCACATGGATAGTCTCTGATGCTTCGTGCTGTGCCACCAACCTGGAGGTGTGGGTATCTTTGATGAATATTGATACTCCCCCTCCTTTTGTGGTTTGGTCCAAGTTTTTGGGCCGAAAAGCATGGTATGAGGTACACTTGAAGTGCTGGGGTGCTCTCAGGAGCCTTGAACCAGGTTTCTGTTACTGCACAGATATCGATGTTCTCCATGCTAAGGAGAGTTTCGAGTGCATGCATCTTGAGGTTTAGACTTCTGGCGTTGAGTAGCATTACTCTTAGTTTCTTATCCCTTGTGATACCTATGGAGGTGGGTTTGTCTTTTGAGCCTTGCCTAAAAAAGGCACTATGGGGGTAGCAAGTGCCTTTACCAATATCTGAAAGCCCAGGGGTGACAGGTGCAAGCCGTCCCTAGCGAAGCATCATGGCTTGTTGAGCATGTCATCCAAGGCTGACAGGCATTGGATCCCCTTTGAATGACACCAATACTTAAGCCAATTGTTGAAATTGATCATCTTGTCTTCATATTGTGGCATCATTCTTGGTGAGGGTAAGATGCTACTCAAGGTCAGGGTCATACCGGCCTGGGCCACATGCTCAGAGAGCTCCTCTATGTCTCTTTTCATGTAGTCCAGGGAGGTACATCTCAGGTCATTCACACCAGCATGGACAATGACTGAGTCATATTTGTACTTGCCTTGAAGTGACCTGAGTGCTTGTGTTATGTGGCGGTTCCCAGCGCCTGACAGGCAGCTCACCGTGACCTTCTCCTTGTTCAGCCTGGTGAGCGGGACGTCAGTGTGCCTGACGATAGAGTCACCTATTACAAGTGTATCAGGTGTGTTGTTTAGCCTTAAGGGCTGTGACTGTTTGGCACACTGGCTTTGTGAGCTATGTGTTGCATGTGTTTTGTTTTGGGGTAGCGGTTGCTTGGGTGTCTGCTTTGAGGGTCTCTGCTGCTTAGGCAGATTTTTATTTAGAGCCTCCGAGTATGTTTTTGTGTGTTTATGTGTTTGGTTTGCCATCGTGGTAGGTCTATGTGAGACTGGAATTGTAGTGAGTGTGGTTTCCTTCTCCTCCTGACTGGTTACGCCAGTACTGAGTTGAGAGAGCTTAGCCTCCAGTTTGGCTATATGGATGCATCTCTCACATGTGTTGGAATTTGTTGGGAGGAGGAGAGGGTTGTCTGTGTACATGAGGCAGTTGTAACATTGCCTCAAGATTCCCAGATTCACCAGCTGGACCGGAGAGGAGATTGACAACTGACCTTTGGACATGCTAGAATAGTATTGGGAATTCCTTTATAATTGAAAAAAAGGGCCAATGGGGAACAAGGTACTCAAGGGGAGTTTGTGAGGGTGTAGTGCTTTTAATTTTTTAGTGCTGACTTATATAATTGTTTTAGTGAGCAAGTGCCAGGTAACTTAAATGCAATGTGTTACAGGTAACTTAAATGCAAAAATGACAAACAGTAACTTTCTTTTAAGTGAAACAAGGAAATAAGTACAGTAAGCAATGCAGATATCACTAGGGATCCACAGAAGTGCTGAAAAGCCACGTTTTAGGTGGTATTAGCATTTGAGGGAAATAACAAGCAAACAAACAACAAGCATACAAACAAAGCTAGATTCAGCAGGCCTGGATCTAGTCTATGCTACAGCAAACAAGGTGTACCAATTTCAGTAAGAAACAGTTGAAATATGAAGGCACTATAAGCCTTTAACCAGAAATTCCCAGCTCAGAAGGGCAGAGTCCAGCCTCTCCTCCCAGAAGAGTGCAGACCACGAACCTTCTTAATGTAAAATAACTGGCCTGAAGCCCAAGTGCTTAAACCAGAACTAATATACTTTTAGAATAACAGACACTGAGCCCTCAATCAGCAGTTCCCAACTTAGAAGGATGTAAGCTACCTGTCCTGCCACCACAGTGCAGGCCGCAAACCTTCTTAATGTAAAACAACTGGTCTGAAGCCCAAGTGCTTAATCCAAAAGACTTAGAATGATAGCTACACTTTAATCAAGTTTCTACCAAGCAGTAGTAAATACAATCGAATACTTTAAAGAATGCCTGAATTAGTGCTCAAGTTATACAAACAAAGCTAGATTCAGCAGGCTTGGATCTAGTCTACGCTACAGCAAACAAGGTGTACCAATTTCAGTAAGAAGCAGTTCAAATATGCAGGCACTATAAGCCTTTAACCAGAAATTCCCAGCTCAGAAGGGCAGAGTCCAGCCTCTCCTCCCAAAAGAGTGCAGACCACGAACCCTTTTAATGTAAAATAACTGGCCTGAAACCCAAGTGCTTAAACTAAAATGAGTTACACCAAGCAGTAATAAATACAACTGAGTACGTTTAAGATGACGCAAAAGCAAAATAAAGTAGGAAGAAACACAGATACAGTAAAAGCAGATTTTTTTTTTTCAGAAAAGTAGCAAAAACAGTAGTAAACGCAATTCACATGCAGTGCAAGCTGGCACACTTGAGTATGTAGCAATATTAATCCACACACAGTTTGAAAAAATGTAATTAAATTAAAAAGGACTAAAAGCAAGTGCAGAAAGGGTTTATTAGGTAGAATGCGGTAAAGAGATGGGACTGGGGGAGTGTCCTAGATCAAATCTACAGTGAGGCGGGCACTGCAAAAACCACCAAATTTAAAATACAACCAAGAACAAGGAGGGGGGTGGGGAAGACAGTTTCAACAGAGATAGATATGAGGAATCACAGTGCAAATTATAACCAAAAAATATATATACTGATATCTGTATATTTGCAGAACAGTAAGACAACAGATATCTAAGTAACAAATTAGCTCTATAATACAGAATAATACAAAAAATATACTCAGCTCTATATATTTGCAGAGAGTCTTGTAAGGCTGTCTCTCAAAAATCCACTTTAAATGCAGGCTGCTATTAACAGCAAATTAAGGGAACCTTGAGTTAACACAATAGAAACTAAAATGAGGAGGGTGGGGAAGACAGTTTCAACAGAGATAGATATGAGGAATCACAGTGCAAATTATAACCAAAAATATATATACTGATATCTGTATATTTGCGAACAGTAAGACAACAGATATCTAAGTAACAATTTAGCTCTATAATACAGAATAATACAAAAATATACTCAGCTCTATATATTTGAAGAGAGTCTTGTAAGGCTGTCTCTCAACAATCCACTTTAAATGCAGGCTGCTATTAACAGCAAATTAAGGGAACCTTGAGTTAACACCCAAGCTACAGAAACTAAAATGAGGGAGGGGGTGGGGAAGACAGTTTCAACAGAGATAGATATGAGGAATCACAGTGCAAATTATAACAAAAATATATATATACTGATATCTGTATATTTGCAGAACAGTAAGACAACAGATATCTAAGTAACAATTTAGCTGTATAATACAGAATAATACAAAAAATATACTCAGCTCTATATATTTGCAGAGAGTCTTGTAAAGCTGTCTCTCAACAATCCACTTTAAATGCAGGCTGCTATTAACAGCAAATTAAGGGAACCTTGAGTTAACACACAAGCTACAGAAACTAAAATGAGGGAGGGGGTGGGGAAGACAGTTTCAACAGAGATAGATATGAGGAATCACAGTGCAAATTATAACCAAAACAATATATACTGATATCTGTATATTTGCAGAACAGTAAGACAACAGATATCTAAGTAACAATTTAGCTCTATAATACAGAAAAATACAAAAAATATACTCAGCTCTATATATTTGGAGAGAGTCTTGTAAGGCTGTCTCTCAACAATCCACTTTAAATGCAGGCTGCTATTAACAGCAAATTACATCTTATATATCTGCCTGGTATCCATGATTAATGTGTACATACACTCTATGGGGTCCTTGTGTTTTATTGGGGACTTCAACACTCTATTACAATTACATCTCACTTTTAGGCTTACTGCTGTACTCCAGTTCACATATTTATGTTATTTAGTGGGTTATGGAACATATGACTGTATACTGATTCCTTTCACAGGTTCAGTTTGGTTTTACTATGTTGAGGACTTGTTTGCTGATACCTCATTCTTCTGTACTTCTGTGATAGCTTGGTGGTTAACTATTGTGACTATGGCAAATACGGTCCTGGGTTCAAGACCTGCATTGCTGTTTATTTTGTTGATGAGAAGAACAAGTATCATTGGATACAGAGTGATTAAGGCATTTTTGAGCAGTTGTATGCAGGTTTGCATGATGGCAAGCATTGCTAACCTGCCGTTACATTTGCTTACAGAGAGTTAGCTTTAGAATTACTTAACCAGTGTATGCATTGCTTACTGCCATGTAAATGGGCTTAAGCCCACTTACTAGTGCTTAAATATGCTTACTACTGCTTATTTCTGCTTAAACCTGCTTACTAGTGCCTTATTCATTATGACTGTGATGACCGTGTCCTGGCCCAGCAATCAAGGAGCCTCAATCCTCACCACTAAAAGCAGGGAGGTTGTCTCATAGAAGAGGAAAGGATAACTAATACAATTAGTAAAATTTCCCTTAAGTGCATACAGAGATCACAGTCAGTCTGTGGCTGGTTGCTCCCTTGCTCACCAGGTCCCCAATAAGACTCCCCACTGGAACAGCTATAGGGTCCGGGTCTCAGCCTAGCTGGGCAAGCTAAAACCTCCAGTACCCTCTCTGTCCAAACAGTTCTTCGTGTCCCTACCCAAGTAGCTGACACAACACACACACTTTGAGATAAGTATTTATACTACTTCACATACACTCCTGGGAAAGGCTGACACAGATTCTCCAGCTGTGCCCCTTTACCCATATTATACAGTAGTAATTACTGCCACCACCCAACTAATAATATCAGCTACTAAAAGGCCCTTAAAAGGGTGTCCAATTATTACTGTGCAATATTATTATCCAATGGTAGTATGACTAACAGTCAAGGCTTACTTTAGAGTGGCCTATTACAATAACCTCTATAAATATGCAATGTACTCTAGAGCTTATCTCTGCATAAATCAGCCACATGTAGAAGGTTTTAAAATATGTAATAATAAATAATTAAAACACAAGACAAAACTACTATACCACAGAGATATCCAAGAGTTCACAGATCACACAGAAACTTAAAATAATACAGTAGGACATGTCTGATTTTAAAGGAAAATACCTAATTAATCTTTACTAGCTTTAGCTATTCCTACAAGACATCACAGTGCTAAAACTTACATGTGAGCACAAGGCAGAGTGCTGATAAGTTGGATATCAAGATCAAAATGCTCATAGTCTCTTGTGAGAAAATAGTATTTAAACATTACTAACAAACATGTTTGCTGGGTCCCTCCTCAAATTACATAATTTTTGACACTTAGGTTTTCCCAGGCAAACAAATTGCATTATTTAGCAATCTGACACCTGCACAGAAACTTACAACAATAGAAGACATTTCACATGTATATTCTAACAGAAACTAGAGCAATAAAGCACCTTCCACATCTAAATTCTGGTTATAAACTTTAGCCTTAAAACAATGGGCATGAAACCTTCATCCAGACACACTGGAACCGACTTGCAAAACATTAAAGAGATTCATAAGATCTTTTCAACTTTACAAGACACATTTAAAATACTTGGCTTGGTTTTCCCCACAGCAGATGGCAATGTTGCAACAGTCTTGAAGTTCACATTTTACAGTGCCTTCTTTCATTTAAAAACACAAGCCTGTATTTTATATTTATTTACAAATGCCAGAATTATATATCAAATTCTATTTGACCAGGCTGGCAGCCTTCGCCCATCTCTCCCCAATCTTCACAGTGACACTGACACCTCACATGTGCATTTACTGCAGTACTCCAGTTCATGAAAATATGTTATTTAGTGGTTATGCAACATAAATATTATTCATAACGTGCTTTGCATGGAATATGGAATCTGCTGCAGTGGGACTCGAACCAGGAATGCCTGCTCATAAGGCAAATGCTCTGCCCTCTACATTATTGCTATGCTGTTTCATTTGCATATATCTTCCTTGTTATTCTCTTAAGCCATTTAAGCTGCATTAACTGTAGCTAAGCGATGGGCACACCCACGCAACTACAGTTAGCTTTAATTGGAATTAAAAAAAAAAAGGGTTTCTTCATTTTATTTATGTATACTGTTGCTGTTGTACATGAGGAGAACTGTTGGTGGGGTTATGCAGTAACCTGTGAGTGGTCCCGCTCATTTCATACCCCTTTCTGCTGTTCTTCATTGTGGGGGGCGTGTATATTCTGAGAGCTCTGCTCTCAGACACACCTCCTGCATTCTTACATGCTCCATGTAAGCCTAAGAGCTCAGGCAGTGTGCCTCATTATGTTGCATGGCACGCTGCTGTCTTGATCCTAAATGGCCACCTCCGTGCAGAACTAAGCTAGTCCTGCACAGAGGAATAGTAAATCCAGGTGATAATCAGGGCTCTAGGAACTTATGCTGAAAATTCTATCACTTTTAACTATCATGTGGCAATGGCTCTCAGCAAATACTTTTATTTACACAGCTAATTGCCAAAGGCATATCATGAATAATTAAAGGGGTCAGAAATATTGAACACATAATGTCCTTGAGCTATCAAGAGAGGACAGAAGCTATGTTTCTTTATTCAGTGTCATATAGACTTTTGAAGAGGATGATCTCTGCCTCCCTTATTATGCCCTTAGATCCCTGATGACTTGGGCCTCCTGTATCTCTAAAGTGATATAACTGCACCAATACAAGAATCAGAGACTTAAATATTTATCAGTAAATAAATAAAACATGGTGGAGGGATGTGATTAAAACCTAGTGGTTCCCAAATCTCTGAAATAAACATTTCTGTCTGTTTATCAGTCTGGCTCACTACCTTCCTTTCACCATAAGCTAGATATCTGGATTGGTGTTCAAATATTTACACCGGGATTGACTTGTATGGTCCTCCAGGAGAAAGGTGTGGCCTGAGGAAGGGTACTGTCTAGGCATAAAAAGTCATAGTACTCATTAGCCTTGGATTATCTATGAATCTATGAAAGGTTGTTTTACTCTATGTACGGAAACCTCAGCATTCTACTTTCACATCAGTAGAAACTTCCAGCAATCAGTTGGTAAACTGAGAGCAGTGAATGGAAGACTGACCACCACACAATGTTTAAAGTAGATCTAGCCAGACTGGCACCTTGATTATAACTAAGTCCCTCTGCTGCTTTCAGGCATTCTCTGTACAAAAAAGTGTAACTTAATATAGCTGAGATACTCCCTACCTTTACAAATATTCGAGAAAATCCTCACCCTCCCTGAAAAGAACTCAAGATTTCAATATCCCCATGCTTCAGAGACTCTCCTTTTGGGATTATATTTGGTGAAAAAAGCTTCTCAAAAATTATTCCATTTTACTGGAACTCTCTCCATGCTGAACACATAACAGTTGCAAACTATAATGAATTTAGAAAAGAACTACATAACCTTCTAAAGGATAAAAACAAATGCAGTATTTACAGGACAATTCGTTAAGTTTACCCCCAACCATTCTCATTAAGATGATTTACAAGTTACCTCCTCAGCAACTCAGGTTTGAAATGTAAACTTTGTATATGGTTAATATGTATGTAGAAAAAGCTAATCTCTTTGATGGCTCTTTTTAGATAAGTAGCAAATATATGTTCAATTTCTTACCATTCATTAGTATTCTTACAGTGCCCAGTTGATTGTACTAACATAGAATGTGTGCAATTTCTCTAAAACTGAATACAAGTGTAAATATTGTATACTTCATACAAGACTGAATAGCTTAAAGATTGAATTTTTTTTGAGTATGGACATTGTGTTTTATTTTTTAGTCTAATGTGAATGTTACTGTTAATGTTTTCTCTGAATGTGAATCGTGTGAACTTTGTATGAAATGTTGGAATGCAGAGTACTAATTATTTTCCCATTTTGTATGCATATACAACTTGTGCCTGGGACATGGTTGAAAAATATCGGTAAGCTAGTCTGCCGACCTGGTATCAAGTATATAAAAATGATATAAGTTTGTTCACTTCCAAAGTAGTAAACCAAGTCAAGAGCCCTAGCTTACCTTTTTATAAACTCAACATAGTTCAAAACTTCCTTACCCTCGAGCAAAAAACTCAGTTTCTGATTTTATCCTCAAAATTTAACCTACAAAGCCACCAAATATTGTTTACCGTAAAACATATTGTTTACTATAAAACATATTCCAGAAGTCTCAAGTGATTTATTCCACGTTTCACAATTCTTCTGTTTTACTAAAAGATGGTGCCATATTTTTCTTTTAAAAATTTATAATTTTATACTTGCATCTATATTGCTACTTAGCACATCTCAACAGCAAATTAAAATTGTGTGACAGTTCTTGAATAACTACAACTATTAATATTTCAACATCCTTTGACCAAGTCTTCATTAGATTTTTCATTTTGCCCTCTTCTTACTGAGACAGGGTTGCATACCTGAAATCAGTTTAACTCTCTATATTCTCTTACATTATCTCCTCATCATTCAACTTTCCCAAAACATACTGTCAGAAACAAATAAATTATAGTTAATTCTTCTAATAGAACTGAGCTTGACTAGTCTAACTAAACTCAAATATATAGAATACTCCAATTGATTAAGATACTACTGAAGCAACTACTCAAAGTACCAATAGCTCTCATCAAGATTCCCCTCCCCATAAATCTGCCTTCACAGTAACATGCCCAATAGCTGCACTAACTGTATCTAATCATCACAATCATCCCATTAATTCCACTGGCACGGATAGGTTATACCTGGCCAGGTGAGAGCCCTACATCCCATTTGTTCCTGTTCAAGGTCACCCATTGACACATTCATTACCAAAAAGCAGGAATCATATAGTAGGGATTTCGCCAACTTCTGTGTACCAGTTGAGTAGCCTATCCATTAAGCTGCTTCCCTTTAACAGCTCTCTTTAGTTCATCAATGCTGCCTATCACCTTAAAGAGGTGTGAGTGTCTCCACAATCTTGTTTATCCCCAGGCAGCTCTGTGTACATATGACAGCTTACTGCACAGTCTGCTCACTAGGCTTATACTCCACATACAACACCCACTGCTTTCACTAAAGGTCACCCAAGTGGTGAGCCAGAACCACCTTTGTCTGGCCAGGATGGGTGAATCTGCAGTGACACTCACATTCATCCTCCCAGACCCATTTCTTCCAACACTTGTGTTGCTATTCAAGCACCACTAACCTTGCACACAGTCAGAGATTTATCTATATGTGCCACAGGGGTGGATAGAAACCAGTAGGTTTAATGCTGATTCCTCAGCAATCTGTCTGCAGACTCTTGATTTTGTGATTACTAAGTATGTTAACTTACACACCCTGTCTGCCTTAATATACCTTTCCCTTTACATGAAAGAAGTTACTATTATTTATTTTTTAGAGAATTGCAGTTTTTTTTTTCCTTCTGGGTCTACTCCTCAGTTATACAATAGGTTTTCCTATAGTGCAGATCACTGCCATATTTAGTTATATTTGTCACTTTAAGATCATGAAATGATTCTTATTTTCAAATGTAGAAATAAATATTTTAATTCCTTCATATGTCTAGCTCATTGCTGAATACTATCTTCCAACCACATTTATTAGAAATGTACACATTTAGGATTATGATGGTTGTAGGGGTCAGTTAATTAAAATAGCAGTGTTCAATGCTCTGTTGAAATGCTGGGACTCCGAATGCCAAGCTCTGACTTGCCAAAAAAAAAAAATCTTCTTTTTTTTACAGGAGAGAAAGACCCCCTCCATACCCTCAAGCTACCCACGCTCCCAGTATGATTATATATATATATATATATATATATATATATATATATATATATAGATATAGATATATATACCAACTCCAAGATCTCCATACATTGCAAAAAAAGGGAATGAATTATTCTGACAAACAGTAATCTCAGATTTAATATATACAAGTTCAAAATTTTCAGCAAATCATTCTCAAAATTATTGGACTTTCCTAAGCGGGTCCTGATACTTCAAATGGTTAACGCAGTGCTCACTTTAATGTATGTTAAAATGACATCTAACATGCTATTTTCTATAATCGTCTTGTGAGTTGCATATTATGTTATATATGCTTGAACTGATGGCTGTCACTTTGTGTATGGCATGATGTTAACATGCCAAAGTGATTCACAGATTTTCTTGCAAATATTGATGTCAGACTGTTGCTTTGGTGCTACCTTTAATTGCAGTAAGAGAGTATATAACCTCATTATCTCTCTGTTATTAATTACCACACTAATCTAATGGGATAAATCAGAATTTGACTGGATTTATTCTACTCCTTTTCTAAAATTGACTCTTCTGTCTTAGAGGTCACAACTTTTATACTGCCTTTCGAGTATGTTTCATAAATATTGTCCTAATTTTCATACATGTTGCCACTCTAATCTCTCAATGCTAAAATGGTTACAATATACTGTAATATTTGTTAACCTCAACATGACTGTAGACATATTCAAATAACATTCTGTGGAATGTGATAAAGTATATAACTGCCAATAGTGCACTTTTTTCTATAGATATTCTCTGTGGTTTTAAATAGCTTTTATGCAAAATCATTCTGCTGCTCAGCTTTCTGGTTTTCATTTTGCATAGTATTTAATAATTCAATGCTGCTGGAGCTTTTCTCTCAGGACCTCCAACTGAAAATAAATCCTATCACAGAGAGCAAGTGCATTAGTAATACATAAACAAAGAAAAACAGAAATAGATAAATATTTTCCCTGCAAAGATAATTGTCCACTTTCCCTAATGTGGATCAATCAATGTCTGTCTTGTTCCAAATTCTTTTTTTTTATTTATTTATTTTGCATTTTGTCTTATATTTCTGTGCTTAATGTTTGGATCACTTTTCTTACCTACAAGAAATTACCAATTTATCTCTTTTTCAATTATTTTGTGACAGCTGTACTAAGCTAAAAAGTTTGAAATTATTTACACCTTGTCAGCGTTTTTTTTTTTTTCCTGACAGTGTTATCATATCTGAAAAGGTTGTGAATAGGAAGAAATATTAGTAGAGGAAGACGTTAAATAACAGAGCTATGTTTTCTATAGCAAACAGCTTCTGGTAGTAGTCTGTTTAGACTGTGTGATACGTAATCTTTGGTTATTCAAATATTTTAATATAATAGACTTGCCTTAAGGATGTTATTGAAGTTAGGTGAACCTGTCTGATGACATATAGGGCTAGAAGTAATTAAAAGACTAAAGGCATCCATTTCCAAATCTTAATTTCCTATTTCTCCTATCCATAGAATGACCTTACCTTTATTTATTAGGGACCTTTTAAGTTTTATGAAATATATGTGGCTGTTTTTTTTTTTTCCTGTATAATCCTGTTTAAGATGGACTACACCTTGATAATTAGGCTGACAATCAAAATGATATTCCATAAAAATGATAGATTTGTGTTTTTAATCTTCTTTATATTCCTCCTACTTGAACTGATAATATAGAATGACAATAATCTCAAAACATAATAAGCACCCCATGCTGAATGGCTATTAATGACTTTCCATTTTCAAATGATTGTGAGCATCATTATGTGATTCCTCTGCCAAGGAATACATTGTGATGCAAAAGACCAAAGGTATTCCATGTCAGAAAGACAAAGAGGTAACCGCCATTAGAAATTTCCTATACTACTATTAACGTGCTATCATCCAGGATAGTAAAGTGGAGCTGCAGGCACTGCATTCAGGAATGCTTTATCTGCACCTGTGTCTCATTTTGTAATTATAACAAGTCTTCATAATAATAAACTGGTTCAGGGTAGAAAGTATGTCACACTCAACCCATAGCAGTAAATATCTAAATTCTTCACTGCTACAGCAGCCCTTAAATTATATGGGTTGTTCCCTGCCTAGTAAACAACATCCATCCAGTTTCAAAAAGCTCTGGCTCCTCCCATTCCTTCATTCTAGCTGTTGATTGGCTAATCCCTAGGAGGGAAATCAGCAGTCAGACTGAAGCTTTCTTCAGGACTGTCTTGCCTGTAAAATGAGAGAAGACCCTAACAATCCTTAAATAGCCAAGCAATAAAAATAATAAAACATATAAAGCAGAAAAAAAAAACACTAGCTCACCTTATATGTTAGCTACAACTAAAGATAAAGGGTGGGTGTATGCATAAAGGAACATTCCCTTCTGAGTGAATGAAAATGCATTCGTTTTCCAGGCTTGCTCACATGTCCGCATTTATTTATTTATTTATTTATTTATTTATTTATTTATTTATTTATTGAATTATTCAGTCTAGGAACTGGAATGCCTACTTTCAGTGAAGGCCTGGGGAGAAAAGCTCCAAAACAAAAAAAAAAAGAAATAAATTTTTGGCTATTCAAAATAAAAACAGTTAGCAAACATTATTTACAAAGCGTATCAAATTAATGAAATATATTTTTCAAGGCATCATGAGAAGAATCAAAAATGCTATATTTATACATTCACATAGTATCCATAGTGAACATTGTTCGGATTGCATATTTCAAACTGTAGGTGTGTATAGTTTATTAGTTGCCAGGCAATATATTAGGGTGGAATGAATTGCTGTAAGTTATTTAAAAGCCTGATATGGTTAAAAAGTCTGGTCCATACCTCTGAAATGGCAACACAGAATAGTGAGTCACTGTAATAATTATTTGATTTAATAGCAAAAGTTAGTTTAAGTTCAAAGGATTTTAGAGTTCTGATACATGCCATTGGAAGACATTTGGCAGCAATGGTGTTTTAAGTGGATAATGAAGTATTTTATGTGCTGTGAGTAGCTGGGAGAGGATGATGTATCGAGGACGTTCAAGCCTGGTGAGGGTAATGAGCAGAGTACAGTGATGGAAGTGGTTTGGAAGGCTGCAGGTCAATTTGTTAATTTTGTTGTAGGTGAGTTCTAGTTTGTATTTGGTGGAAGAGTTTAGATTTATGAATATTGCTGAGACATATGGTAGCCAGACTAGCCCTGGAAAAAAAAAACTTGCATAATCATCTGTTTTAAAATGGTGAAGACAGATCTATTTGAGGTGTTACCCACAAATGGATCAACTCCTGGAAGACTGCCTTATTAAATGTCCATTCATGAGGGCCTTTCCTGGTCCTGCTCAGGTTGTCTGCTAA
This sequence comes from Protopterus annectens, assembly GCF_019279795.1. NCBI lineage: Eukaryota > Metazoa > Chordata > Ceratodontiformes > Protopteridae > Protopterus > Protopterus annectens. The sequence continues at coordinate 867,384,540 of NC_056734.1, forward strand.
TGCATACATTTTGCTCTGATGAGATGTACAGTGCTTAGAGGGTGTGCTGAAGACCTAACTCCTAAGTCATCACTGCCAGCCTGCATAGTGGGTACGACTTTGGCCTTAGTGTTTGTTGATATACCACATGTCTGTGGTATTATCTGTAATTACTTGAAGAGGCCTCAGTACTACAGGTGACGGACAGACTTCAAAGCATTGATCACAGCAAACAACTCTGTAAGCTGCTGTGCTTTGGTTTGTCTAAAGGATTCCACAAGCTGTGCATTTTTACTCATCTGGAAATTGCTCTCTAAGCAAAACCTGATTGATCTATAGTGATAGATTGTATGGGTTCTGAGTACAGAAGAAGAGACCTGGATTCAGTTGAATTTATCTCCAACAATGCAGTTCCCTTTTTATGAAGCTAAAAACTGTAATTTGATAATCCAGTGAATGTAAACGCTGGGCCCATGTATTTTCTTAGAAATCATTTTACCTTTCTTGTGAGCAATCTAGCAAGAGTTGTCATGAGGATCATAGAAGCCATGAACCTTAGGATCCTGAGAAATTCTCTTGCAGAAGTCTAAGACCAGCTGAAGACGTTCAAGAAAAAATCCAGATAAACAACCTTGTCTTGTGTTAAAAAGGCATATCATACCTCAAAGGCTATATCTATAAGACATCCCAGGAACACAAACTCGTTAGACAGACTCAAGTAGGATTTTACAATATTTACCTCATATAGTCTGGAAAAATAAGCAAGTCATCCAAAAAAAAAAAAAAGATGTGAATGTCATTCAGTCTTCAATAGGTCATTAGCCTAATCACAACCTAAGAAGCTATAAGAGAAATTAGGTGTATCCATTTATAACATATCATAATATCTCCTCAGTTCAGGAAGAGCATCTATTTGTTCCTATAAAAATAACTCTTTCATTCTGACAATGGTCAGATTAAAATAAAATTCCTCCATATAAGGGTAAGAGTTAAAGTTTTCCTCACAGTCTGAGAGTTGGGCCTGTGAGTCTTTAGAAGAAGCCCATCTTTTGTCAAAATCAGAATCACCAGACCCTGTTTTCTCAGGAATAATTTTACAATGAATGCCAATCTCTAAAGGTTTCAGGAAAGCAGGATTTACTGCCTGTCATGTTAGTCTAGCCAAGGTAAGGAACTTATCTTTGTTAACAGTAATAGCATCATCAGAAGAAGAATATTTACGTTTTTTTTCTTAATAGAAATTCCAGCAGAAAAGTATCAACTTGAAGGAGGGTCGTCTGCCTGGTCTAATGTTCTCTTGCTCTATTTATCCCATGAAGAATCTCTTAGAGTGTCTCCCTTTCCCAGAGAAGATGATTATCCCAAGCCTGTATCATGCTCTGGAACAGCCAAAGAGTACATGGTTGACCCCAAGTTTATACTGGGCAAAAAGAATACAATAGAAATAAATGAGTGCTCTGAGGATCAGCCAATGGCAGACTGGCAGACACACCCACTATGGGAGGCATAGACTGAGTCTGCAACAATGGCAATGACTGCTTGCTAAGTGATTTTTTTCTTTCTAGATACTGTGGGAGAAGAGCCAGTCAGACTGTGGTGAGTATTTGAGCTATATCCAGGGAAGAAGCACTGGAAGCATTAAGTATATCTGGAGCAAGTTGATTGAAAGGTAAGCTGTTAGTAAGTGTTCACAAGCAGCACGCTTACACTCACAACACTTTCCCCTGTCCCTTAGGTTAGAAAAAAGTAAAACTAGAACAGAATTCCCTTGTCAGTACTGTTCAAGCACCTGTACACACACTGAAAGAATCAAAATGGCAGGTAGGTTGTCACAAAGCAAGCATAAGCATTACACTGCTACACAAGTCCATTTCTCTGTAAACTGATCTGTCTCACAAAGCTTGCACAAATAGTACACAATTTTTCACAAAATTAGCAGCAAATACCTTAAAACCCTCTAAACTAAAAAATACTCCAGAAACCAAAAATAAGAGTGACCACCATGGCTACTAACATACCCCTGGATTATACAAGCCTTGCACGGCATGCAGGATTGGTGCAGGAGCTCCGGCAGGCAATATGTCTGCCGTGCGATCCAGGAATAACCTGTAGGGGTGTGCATGAGTGCTCCTGCACGGACTCAGCCCCTGTATGCAAATTACCCCATTTGCAGGAGAAATACATGTAAATGAAGTGAATTTGTGATCCAGGAAGCTGGAAACCAGACGTGCAGGACTAGTGCAATCTGCAGAAATGTACTCCTCCAGTAATGGAGTAAATTTTTGCAAATTACAAAACGGAGCCATGCCAACTCCAAATAAAGGGTGGCTATCATGTAGAAAACATGCCAATGGCCAAGTATAAGGCCATCTGCATGGAAAACACTTGAAAAGAAAAAAAACATCTTTTAATTTTTTTAGCTGATCTCGGCTGTTTAAGCACAGGGCAGTGGCGCGTAAACATGATCAGTGGGAAAATAAACCTAAAATAAGCAATATAACTAAAATCACTATTCTGCCATTATACCCAATGGCAGGCAGAAGACAACATGGCCAGTGAATAGTGGTTGCTAAGGGGGGAAGCTCAGTGTGGGACATGTAATTATGCATTAGCAGGGAATCCTATGCAAATGAGGGGAATGATAATGAATCCCAGAGTTCTCCTGCATGTTAGTCAGCTCCCAACAGTGTAAGAGCAGGAATAGCTTGGTGCAAGCCTAGGAGTTAGCTGACATCATAGTGGTGTGTGTCAGGCATACTGTAAGCGGACGGGAGCCCTGTGGCTCACGCTTGCTCTTAGCTTAGCACAGCTAGGCAAGGGGGTGTGTCTGAGGCTGCCTAGCACTCTTTACATTGACTAAGTGGGTGTGTGCACCACACACCGGGTTTTAAAGAAAAAAAAAAAGTAAACCAGGATATAGTAGCTCTGTGCACATTTAAGCACTGTGTTTGCATAGCGCACCCCCGGGCTTAAACAGGAAGGCAATGGGAAGGGAAAACAGCAGTAGGAAAGTAATCTAGGGAACTAGCATAGCTGGCAGGTGAAATGTATCAGAATCAGCCAATTATGCAGGCAGCAGCCCATCCCAGAACACTACTATGAACTATGCAAACACCTTCCCCTCTGGTTTTTCCCATACTCTACACCACCGGTGTATACAAGCGGGGAACTTTTAGCAAACAAAACAAAACAACAATATGGCAGGGGCTGCAGCAGGCATTATACAACATGTGGAAGAGGCTGAGGGTGGTGAGGATGTGAATGCTGTTGACCAACCCACATTGAGGAGAAGAGTGTACAGACCAAGGTTAAGTTACCAGGGGCTACATGAGCTGGAGATAGTGGAGCGCTATAGGGTGGACAGGGACATCCTATAGCAAATTGTTGAGCTGTGCCGGCCATGCCTGACACACAGAACTAACAGAGATAACCCATCCCAGTGGATACCATGGTATGTGTAGACTTAGAAATATTAGTCACAGGTACCTCCCAAAGCTCAACTGAGGATATCATGGGGATCTCACAGGCATCAGCATCCAGAGTATTCCGCCAGCTCCTGGAGGCCATGTCAGCACATGCCAGTGAGGACGTATATTTCCACAACACCCGTGCAGTGTTGGCCAGCAATATGCATCTCTTCCACCAAATAGCAGAATACCCTGAGGTAGTGGGTGCTATAGACTGCATGCACATATGCATCAAAGCATCACCAGGTGATCAGGGTAGGATTTACATCAACCGCAAGGGCTTCCCCTCCATCAACTGCCAGGTTATGTGTGATGCCCAGGGCATTATAATGAATGTTTGTGCTGGCTGCCCTGGAAGCTATCATGATTCCCACATCTGGCATCTGACGCAGCTGTACCAGAGATTTGCTAGAGGGGACATCCCTTACGGTCACCTAGTGTGGGATGCTGGTTACGCACTGGAGCTGTGGATGATGACACCCATCAGAAATGCACACACAACCAAACAAGAAAGCCATAATGAGCACATGCACAGACCAGACTTATAACAGAGTATGTGTTTGGGATGCTCAAGTCACGGTTCCAATGCCTAGACACATCCGGTGGAGCCTTGCAGTACTCACCAGCTACATGTACTCAAATTGTTATGGTATGAGTCATGCTACACAATATGATCCTGCGGAAACAGCTGTAGCAAGAACAGCACAGGGTAGGGCCACACAGCCCCCCACTAATGCCAAGGCCTGCACAGGCACAGAGTGATTCAGAGGAGGAACAACCTGAGCCTGCCCCAGTAGGCAGAGGAGGTGTGCCCAGTATACCCTGGCCTTGGCAAAGAGGCAATGCATAGCACATACACTGACACAGTAGGGACCCAGGGAGTGACACCTCTCTCTGACTTGCAAATACAGTAAAAGGGATGTCCAACATGACACTACCTGTGCTCAACCATATATAGGGAGTATACTATGTGCATCTGACATAGGCAACCCTCCAGCACCATCCTCAGTACTGGCACAGCCACAAGGTAAGTCACTCTTCCTAGCAGTTGCTGAATGGAGTAGTATGTGTTTTTACTTGTATCTATGGTATGGATGTGGGCATGCAAGGGAATCAGGTGGCAGAATGGGATGCCAGCAGATAGTAGACATCCATAGTGGCACCATGAGATCTGTAACAAATACTGGAGTCACAATAGTAGCGAGTACTACACAGAGCAACAAAACCCACTGCAGGAAATGTGCTGGGCGACATGTGTGTCCATATGTATACAGCTCAGCAAGCTCCTGCCTGATGCCTTGCAGAGTTCTACAGCAGCAGAGAGACAAAAGAGAGACTTTGGAGTGATTAAGTATAATTTTCTGCATTTTCTTGCTGATTTTAGCTAATTCCGTCTAAAACACAGATTTTCTACAGTTTCTGTATTTAAAAAGCTTGTTTCAGCTACATATTGTATTTTTTTACTGCCTGCATTTTAACAAAGTCGTTTTTGTGGTTAAATTACCTGTTTAACTGTTGTAGGCTACACACTCGTGTGTGATAGACATTTATGTCCATTTAAAGTGTTTTTTGATTGTATCTGCTTTATTTTCTGAAAAAAAAAAAACAAGCAAACAAAAAAAAATACTTGTTTTCCTGCCTGTCTAAGCTAGTATAGTCCAGTTTTCAGGTTAGTGCTGAATTCAGGGCTGTGTTACAAGTTTCTGTGTTTGCCCATAACTTACTTGGATAGAAGGAGGTTTCTCTGTTCACTGTGATAGAGAGAGCTTTGAGCTGCCTATCTGTCCCTGGAGGAGTGGTTTCAGCCCAGAAATTAGTATTTTATTGGCCATTTTGGGCTAATTTCTATCTCTTTCATTTCCCTGCTAAAAAGTCACATTTGCAAGATTTTTGTGCTAGTATACAGCTCAGCAAGCTCCTGCCTGGTGCCCTGCAAAGTTCTACAGCAGTAGAGAGACCGGAAAGATTTTGGTTTAAGTATCATTTTTCTGCATTTTCTTGCTGCCTTTAGCTAATTCCACCTAAAATACTGATTTTCTAGAGTTTCTGTGATTTAAAAAGCTTGTTTCAGCTACATATTGCACTTATTTTACTGCCTGTACTTTAACAAAGTTGTTTTTTGTGTTTAAATTACCTGTTTAACTGTTGTAGGCTATACACTCAAGTGTGATAGCCATTTCTGTGCATTTAAAGTGTTTTTTTTTTATTGTATCTGCTTTATTTTCTGAAAACAAAACAAAAAAATATACTTTTTTTCCCGCCTTTTGAAGCTAGTATAGTCCAGTTTTCAGGTTAGTGCTGAATTCATGGCTGTGTTACAAGTTTCTGTGCTTGCCCATACCTTACTTGGATCAAAGGAAGTTTCTCTTTTCACTGTGAGAGAGGGAGCTTTGAGCAGCCTATCTCTCCCTGGAGGAGTGGTTGCAGCCCAGAAATTAGTAGTTTATTGGCCATTTTGGACTAATTTCTATCTCTTTCATTTCCCTGCTATAAAACCTGCATTTGCGTGGTTTTGCACGCCGGGCAGTGCCGGTTAGCTAGGCTACAACTATTCCCGGCTCCACAAAGTCTACTCTTCAATTTTTCCCTTCGAACTAGAGAAATTTTCAACTTAAGCACTCAAACCATTCACTTCTCATACTCATAGCAGGCACTAATAAACCTTAGCACTAGACCCCCCCACTTACTGTAAAGAAGGACAAGTTTCTCTCTTTATTCGACCTTACCAGCCAATCAGTAAAACAGTTTACTGTACCTATCCAGGCATGTCCAAAGGGCAGTTTCAGGTGTACTCTCTGGTCCTACTGGTCAATCTGGGCATTTTGAGGCAATGTTACAATTGCCTCATGTACACAGACAACCCTCTCCTCCTTCCACCAAACACTAATACATGCGGGAGATGCAATTATACAGCCAAACTGGAGGCTAAGCTCTCTCAACCCAAGACTGGACCAGGTAGTCAAGAGGAGAAGGGAATTACTTGTATCACACCACCAGTCTCACATAGACCTATGAAACCAGCACCGACAAAAAACACACATAAATACATGAAAATATACTCGGAGGCTCTAAATAAAAATCTGCAGAAGTAACAGACACCTCCAAAGAAGACATCCAAGCAACCTCCACCCTCCCCCAACTCAAACCATGAAACACATACTTCACAAAACCAGTGTGCCACACAATCACAGCCCTTTAGGCAAAATAACATACCCAACACACTAGTAATAGGTGACTCTATAGTCAGGCACACTGATGTCCCACTCACTAGGCTGAACAAGGAGAAGGTTACTGTTAGCTGCCTGTTGGGTGCCAGGATCCACCACATAACACAAGCACTCAGGTCACTCCAGAACAAATACAAATATGACTCTGTCATTGTCCATGTTGGTGTGAATGACCTGAGCTGATCCTCCCTGGGCTACATGAAAAGAGACATGGAGGAGCTCTCTGATCACATAGCCCAGGCTGGTATGACCCTGAGTAGCATCCTGCCCTCGCCAAGAATGATACCACGGTATAGAGAAAAAAAATATCAATTTCAACATTTGGCTAAGCTTCTGGTGTCATTCAAAGGGGATCCAGTGTCTGTCAGCCTGTGATGACATGCTCGACAAGCCACGCTGCTTTGCTAGAGATGGCTTGCACCTGTCACCCTTAGGCTTTCGAATACTGGCCAAGGCTCTTGCCACCCCCATAGGGCCTTTTTTAGGCAAGGCTCAAAAGACAAACCCACCACCGTAAATAGCACAAGTATCAAAAAACTGAGGGTAATGCTACTCAATGCCAGAAGTCTAAACCTCAAAATGCATGCACCAGAGGCACTCCTCAGTATGGAGAAAAATCAATATATGTGCAGTAACAGAAACCTGGTTTAAGGCTCCAGAGAGCACCCCAGCACTACCAGGCTACATGTCATACCATACATTTCGGCTGCAAAACCGGGACCAAAATACAAATGGTGGGGGAGTATCCATATTCATCAAGGATACCCACACCTCCAGGTTAGTGGCACAGCACGATGCTCCAGAGATCATCTACATGCAACTAACAATGGGCAAAACTGCTATTCAAATTATAGCTTGCTACAGATCACCCACCATGTCCCAGGACTCCCAGTTCACATTTCTGGAAACACTGGGAAACATAAAGGTCCTACCAAACACCCTGATATTGGGTGATTTCAATTACCCAAACATTAATTGGGAGAACTCCTCAAGTACAAACTCCCTTGCCCAACATTTTCTAGAATTTATAAACTCAAACGCCCTGGATCAACTGGTCAACACCTCCACCAGAGATGACAACATATTGGACCTGGTCATCACCAACATGGGAAACCGATGTTCCACACCAGAGGTCAACCCCACGCTGGTTAGATCTGACCATAAACTAATCACTCTGGATATCCACATTCTGCCTCCACCCCAGTCAAAGAAACCACCATGAAAACTTTTCAAAAGCAAACTTCATGTTACTTAAGACCGAGGTGGGAAGTTTCAAAGTCCCCATGCTAAAGGATAATGCTGTCCAAGCTGCAAAACCCTTTACTAATACACTCTATGGGCACCTACAAGAATGCATAGATTGTGCTATCCCAAACAAAACCAAGACTCACTCCTCCAAAAAAAGGAAACCAGTCTGGTGGACCCCTGCCATAAACAAGCTATACAATAGAAGGAGGAAACTAGTACAGAAAAGAGTAAAATCCCATGAATGGAAGACATCCCTGATCAGTATCAGCAAGAAACTACATTCCCTCATAAACTCATCCAAGGTTAACTTCGAAAGAAAAATTGCCATGGACTCCAAAGATAACCACAAGGAATTCTTTAGCTATGGCAAGAATCTAAGTGGCAATTCTCAGATCTGCTTGGAACTGACAAATATAGCCAACATCCTGGCAGACAGGTTCAGTACAAACTTCACCCCCCTCACACCCCCAAAAGAGCCCATAACTATACAGAAGAATGCAGTGCCCCTGAAATCACGGACACTCAGGTTAAAACAGCCCTCTCCAAAGCCAAAAACACAGCATCAATGGGATCGGATGGTGTCCCAGGCTGCATCCTACATGAGCTCAAAGATGAACTAACCCCTTACCTAAACACACTATTTAAACTCAGCCTCTCCACAGGCTACATACCCACAGAGTGGAGCACAGCAATGGTTATTCCACTCCACAAAGGTGGAGCCACAACGGACCCTGGGAACTATCGCCCTATAAGCCTGACTAGCTTGGTCTGCAAAGCTATGGAGTGCATCATCATGGATCTCATTAAAAGAGACATTGGAAACCTCCAAACACTGGACCCTACCCAGTTTGGCTTTGTTAAGGGCAGATCATGCCTCCTAAACCTGGTGGACTTTTTTGAGACAGTTACCAAGGCTATAGATGAGGGAAAGGTGGTCCACACAGTCTACTTAGACCTTGCAAAAGCCTTCAACACCATTCCCCACTCAGGTATTATAGACAAGCTCACCAGCCTGAACATAAACCCCTACATCACAAGATGGGTTGCCAGCTGGCTTACGGACAGAACCCACACGGTAAGAGTTGCAGGAGCTAGGTCTGACTCTAAACCAGTTACAAGTGGCGTTCCCCAGGGCTCAGTCCCAGGACCCCTCCTGTTCAGCATATACTTCTCAGAGGTACAGGCAAGCACAGGAGTGCTATGGCTGACCAAGTTTGCAGACGACTGCAAACTAGGGGCTATAATTGACTCTCAGGCTGAGACAGACATCCTCCAAAAGGGTCTCACTGAGAGAGATACCTGGTGTCAAAACCAGGGCCTCAAGCTACATGCCAAAAAGTGCATAGTCATCCCCTTTGGAAAAAACAAAGTTCCCACAAACTACCACATAGGTGGTAGCCCCCTAAATATGGAAGACGTAAAAAGGGATCTGGGGACCCAAGTAGATAGTAACCTCACCTTTGATAATCACATTGTCAAAGTGGTTAGAAAATCCTTCTGTGTGGCCTACCTAATCACAAAAGGATTTGCATCCAGATCGAAAGAGGTCATTGGGCCCCTCTACTCATCACTCATCAGACCTATCATTGAGTACAATGCCCCATTTGGGATGTATCTTACAAGACACCTGAAACAACTGGAAAGACCACAGAAGTACCTTACCTAGAGGATCACTGGCCTCAAGCAGATGCCCTATGCAGCTCGACTAAAGAAACTCCAGTTGTACTCGGTTGCATACTGCCTACTCAGAGGTGATCTCTGCCTGACATACAAGGCCATGTCCAACCCAGATTTGATGGACATGCTCCACCTAAAGAAAACCATATCCCCTCAAGCCACATGCTCCAGGGATCTAAACCTCACCACAACAATAAATAGGATGTGCTGGAGGGATAGATTCCTGTCCCAGAGACTTCCCATGCTCTGGAACAAGATTCCAATCTACATTAGGCAGAGCTCCTCGCTAACCCTCTTCAAGAGAAACTTTGATGAGTGGATGGAAAACAGAAAGTTTACCCCAGGGATCACTTCAATGGGTCTACTGGACAGAGGCACAGGGAACTAATCTAAGGGGGTGGCAAAAGCCAACACTTTCCGGCTAGGCTTATAAATGCCTTTGGGCAGATAGCCTAGTACCTAACTATAAACATATGAACCTATGACTCACACATGCTAGTCAGGGTGGTTCACATACCCAACAACACTCTCAGCCAGCATGACAAGTGTAGACAAACACAAACAGAGGCTGTGCTATGGCCTCTGAATGATCCCTATGGGTAACCTCCCCCCAGGCCTACACAGACAGACTACAGCAGGTCAGGCAGTGGGATGTTAGTTCTAAAGGGTAAGGAAGTCAGGCACTAATATGTAGGTCAACCAAACTAAGACCTGTAGCACACTAATATGCCTCTAGTTAGCATGATAGGTTAGAATACAGAATGAAATGGAGTACCTGACATACCAGTACAGTCATAGCAAATGTGCACAAGTGCCAGGTGTGTCCCCCCATCCTATGTAGAAATGTAGAAACAGTGAGGTGTGCCCCCCTCAATCCTGTGTAGAAATGTAGAGACAGTCAGGTGTGTTCCCCACCAATCCTGTGTAGAAATGTAAAAACAGTCAGGTTTGCCCCTTCCCCCAATCCAGCATAGAAATATAGTAATAGTCAGGTGAGCCCCCCATTCCTGTGCATACATGTAGAAACAGTTAGGTGTCCCCCCCCACAATCTTATGTAGAAATGTAGTAACAGTCAGGTGTGCCCCCCACTCCTATGTAGACTTGTAGAAACAGTCAGGTGTGTCCCTTCCTCCAATCCAGCATAGAAATGTAGTAAGAGTCAGGTATGCCCCCCCACTCCTATGTAGACATGTAGAAACAGTCAGGTGTGCCCCTTCCTCAAATCCAGCAATCAGGTGTGCCCCTCCAATCCTGTGTAGAAATGTGGTAACATGTATGTGTAGGTATAATACCAGCGGAGCACAGATGCCCAGAGGTGGTCAACGTAGCAGGATAGGTTGTAGCATTTGCACATTATGCAGGTCTGTGTGTGTTAGGTTGGTGTGTGTTTCATATTGTGTGAGAGTGGACAGTATGTGTGCATGTTGAGGTAAAATCTGGTGGCCACTGCTCACTACTGCTGGTGACAGGGACAAGCCCTCACAACTTCATAGGTTCATAGGTAGATACTAGGCTATCTGCCCTAGCGCATTTATAAGCCTAGCCAGAGTGTATTTGGCTTCCGCCTCCCTATTAGATTAGCCTACTGTGCCTCTGTAAAGTAGGTCACAGAAGGTACCCTTTTAAGATTAGTTAACTGTGCCTCTGTCTAGCAGGGACACAGGAGAGATCCCGGGGGTGAATATGCGATTTCCCATCCACGCGTCCAAATTTCGCTTGAAGAGGGTCAGCGAGGGGCTATGTCTAACATGAATTGGGATTCTATTCCAGAGTGAGGGAGCCTCGGAAATGAATCTGTCCCTCCAGCATGTCCTATTTATTTTGTGCTGAAGTTTAGGTCCCTGGATCATGTAGCTCTAAGGGACTTGTATTTTTTGAGGTGGAGCATGTCCATTAATTCTGGGTTTGACATGGCTTTGTACGTCAGGCATAGATCGCCTCTGACTAGGCGGTAAGCAACTGAGTAGAGCTGGAGTTTCTTTAGTCGAGCTGCATAGGACATCTGTTTGTAGCCCATGATCCTCTTGGTGAGGTACTTTTGGGGTCTCTCCAGTTGCTGCAGGTGTCGGGTAAGGTACATCCCAAAAGGGGCATTGTATTCAATTATGGGCCTGATGAGTGACGAGTAGAGGGGCACAATGACCTATCTTGATCTAGATGCGAACCCTTTCATGATAAGGTGAGCTATATAGAAGGTCTTTCTAACCACTTTGGCAACGTGATTATCAAAGGAGAGATTACTATCTATGTTGGTCCCCAAATCTCTAATTACTTCTTCCATACTTAATGGATTACCACCTATGTGGGCACCTTGTTTTTCCCAAAGGGGATGACTATGCACTTTTAGCATTTAGCTTGATGCCGTGGCTCTGGCACCAAGCATCCATCTCTGTGAGACCCTTTTGGAGGATGCTTGTGTCAGCTGGAGATCGATTATGGCCCCAGTTTGCAGTCATCTGCGAACTTTGTCAGCCATAATCCCCGTGTTAGCCTGAACCTCAGAGAAGTATATACCGAAGAGAGGTCCCAGAACTGAGCCCTGTGGGACACCACTTGTAACTGGTTTGGATTTGGACATGGCACCTGTGATTCTGACCATGTGGGTTCTATCTCTGAGCCAGTTTGCAACCCATCTTGTGATACAGGGGTTGATATTTAAGCTGGTAAGCTTATTTATGATGCCCGAGTGGAGTATTGTGTCGAAGGCTTTTAGGAGGTCCAGGTAGGCTGTGTGGACTACCTTGCCCTCATCTATGGCTTTGGTAACTGTTTCAAAGAAATCAACTAGGTTTAAGAGGCAAGATCTGCCCTTAACAAAGCCGAATGGGGTAGGGTCCAGTGTCTGGAGGCTCCCAATGTCTTTGTTTATGAGTTCCATGATAATACGCTCCATAGCTTTACAGACCAGACTAGTCAGGCTTATGGAGCGATAGTTTCCGGGGTCCGTTGTGGCAACACCTTTGTGGAGTGGGACCACTGTAGCTGTATGCCATTCTTTGGGTACATATCCTGTAGTAAGGCTAAGTTTGAACAGTGACTTAATGTAAGGGTTCAGTTCTTCTTGGAGCTCGTGTAAGACACAGCCAGGGACACCGTCTGGTCCCATAGATGCTGTGTTTTTTGCTTTGGAGAGGGCAGCTTTCACCTGTGCATCTGTGAAGTCAGGGAGGTTACATTCAGTTGGGATAGGTGTTTGCTCCTTTGGGGGGGAAGGGGGGAGAAGTTTGCGCTGAATCTGTCTGCCAGGATGTTGGCTATGTCTGTAGGTTTGGTATATTTTGTTCTGTTATGCAACAATTCTGAGCATATCTGGGAGTTTCCGCCCATGTTCCTGACATAACTAAAGAAGGTCTTGTAATTATCTTTAGTGTCTAGGGCAATTTTTCTTTCGAAACTGGCCTTTGATGATTTTATGAGGGATTGAAGTTTCTTGCTAATACTGATCAGAGATGCCTTCCCTTTTTGGGATTTTGCTCTGTCATGTAGTAGCTTCCTCCTTCTGTTGTATAGCTTATTTATGGCTGGGGTCCACCAGACTGGTCTCCTGTTTTTGTAGGGGTGAGTCTTGGTTTTATTTGGGATAGCACGATCCATGCATTCCTGCAGCAGTACACAGGGGAATGTACCCCAGACATACAGTATATATTGTGTCACTGTGAAATGGAGAAATCCTTGGAATTATACATACAGGTATGCATCACATTAACTGGTCCTGTAGTAGGGGATACTGGTGATGTCTGCCTGAACACTTGCAGATCACAAAGGATGTAGGACTGATATATTGGGAAACAGCTGATGTAGCTGCACATGCCAGCATAACTGGAATGCCCCATACATATCTGTGTGTCAGATGCAAGTAGTGTCCATAGCGCACATGCACCCAGCTCATGCAAACACCACCCACAGGTACCTCTCTGGTCATATCCCTGCCGTGGGGAATGGGTACAATATGACCCCACCTGCATATGGCAATAGCAGAAGAATGCAGCATGCAGTGCAGGTGTCCCATGCAGGTGTGTCCCTAGCTGTAGGTAGCACCCTGCCAGCATTCACACCACTTGATCAAGACTGATAGAAGGTATTGGCATGAACACCTATCATACCTACCCTGTCACCCCATGGGAATATACTGTATGGTGCTCTGAGACTGTAGGACTAACAGATTACAATGGCCTGCCACATCTGGCCCACAGCAACACCTAATGACCCACAAGCTTCTGCCAAAGGCCTGTGTCTCACATGTACTGCCAATGCATGTTATGTCATGGACACCCAAATGACAGCATAACACACTCCACATAAGCCATATGCAAGGCCATGTGGACAAACCACAGTAACATGTCCACCATGTCCCACTGCATGAACTGTGGACAAACACTAACACACACCAGTGATAGGGTGATACCCTTAGGGAAAGTATCAGAGAATGTACGCATAATGTGTGGAAGAGGTTAGAATAACAGACGAGGGGTATGAGCATGAGCAGCATGGAATGTGCAGGGTCGGACACCAAGCTGTGTGCACACACTATTCCTGGCTGCAAACACATAAATGGGTGGCTACACACCTGCCTGTACACCACAAGAGGGGTAATGTCCTGACCCATGGTCCCTGCCACTGGGTAACCTGTGCAAGTCTGTACAGCTGTGAGGCATTGCCACAGCAAGCTAAGGCCATACTGTCATGTTGGTGGATGTACAAGTATGGGATCTTCTGCCAGCACTGTACCAAGGTGCTGAACTGAATACACAGACCCAGCAACAAGTGTCTGCAGCTCCCCCTCCAGAATGGCATAACTTACAATGAATATGTAGGTGCTGCCCACAATACCGGACACAACTGCAGTCACCATTGTCCCCCAAGACATCACTGTGAGCAAGAATGTCCACTTGACAGTACATGAGGACAGAAAACATCACAGTGTATAACAGTACACATGTCTGAATATCTCTGCTAACAGCAGTACCATGCAACTGAAGCAGGACAGACACAATTACCTACAGTACACACTATCCCCTGCACAGTTTGTCCCCATATTACCAAATTATTGATGGATACCCTGCAGAAACAGTTTGCTACCTGTAGGTTTACAATACAAAGGCCTGCATTGGAGTACAAACTACCTGGATTTGATCCACACATTCAATACAGAAGGGCATACTGGGCATGCCCACACACTTGGAGAAATTAAGGCAATGCCAGAAAACAACATACTGAAAGGTCATACTGGTCATGCTCACACACTTAAACAAATGAAGCCCATGTCTGCAAACAATAGTGGACCAGACATATCTGACATTTGCAGATGTTAGTGCATACACATCTCAGTATGCACCAGTCATGCCTTGCACACACAGTGGATAGGAATACAGACACATATCCAAGGACAACACACTATAATAAGCCAAAAGTAGACATACATAGATGTGTGGAAGAGAGTGACTGTGACAAGGAGCCATCCATTATGAGGCCTATCCCACCCAACACACAACCAAATGGCTACAACCACATGAGGTGTAAATGTCACTCACTGTAGACATTAGCCACCATTTACCATCAGCATTACAGACTATGTGGTGTAACTGTAGCTGTGCAACATGACTGTACGAGGAAGTAGTCATCTAGCAGCTGTATACACATACCTGTGGAATATAACCCTGTGTGTGCCAGCATGTGGTGTGTCATCCTCTAGATGAATGGGTTATGGCCCATGCAAACACACTGCCCTCCCCATAGCCCTACTATGACAAACCTGCTGAGGTCATCCACTTTGTAATTCACTTTTGGGAAAGGTGTAGCCCAGTAATCACTGTGGTGCAGCCTATAACTGCGTACTGCTGTAGTGTGATAAACTAGTTAGGTAGGAGTTCTAATCCCAGACATGGCGTGTGTGTGTGTGTGTGTGTGTGTGTGTGTGTGTGTGTGTGTGTGTGTGTGTGTGTGTGTGTGTGTGTGTGTGTCTATTTGTGTTGAGAGCAATACTTTTTAGGGTAGACGCACTCACTACAATTCAAATGCCCTACTTTGGCAAGGCTGCTGATGTCATTCAGTGTGAAATAAACTTTCAGAAAGCTGCAGCCCAGTAAGGTCCGTGACACGTCCTATAACTGCGTACTGCTGTAGTGTGATAAACTAGTTAAGTAGGAGTTCTAATCCCAGACATGGCAAGTGTGTGTGTGTGTGTGTGTGTGTGTGTGTGTGTGTGTGTGTGTGTGTGTGTGTGTGTGTGTGTGTGTGTGTGTGTGTGTGTGTGTCTGTGTAGGGAACAATGCATTTTAGGCTAGTCATACTCACTACAATTCAAATGCCCTACTTTGCGAATCCTGCTGATGTCATTCACTGTAAAATACACCTTTGGGGAAAGAGTGCTCCAGTAATCTCCATGGTGCATCCTATAACTGCATAGTGCTGTAGTGTAATAAACTAGTTAGGTAGATGTTCTAATCCCAGACATGACAGGTGTGTGTGTGTGTGTGTGTGTGTGTGTGTGTGTGTGTGTGTGTGTGTGTGTGTGTGTGTGTGTATCTGTGTTTGTTATTCATATCCTGTGTGGAGGTGGTTGTGAGTATGTAACAACTAGACTCAATGTGTAACAAGTTTTGCAAATTTCTTATATGGTGGCCTAGTATATATCACTATGTCCACCATACAGGGATAACAGAAGTGAAATATCCGAGAGGCTGGGTTGCAAATCCATACCCCTACATGTGACATCAAGGCCTGGAGAATAAAGTTAGCAACCATTGTATTACCCAGAGAACACTCTCAATCCATGTCTCATACACACACACACACACACACACACACACACACACACACACACACACACACACACACACACTTGCCTAGGTAAAAGCCGCTATGTTAGTAGTACCCTGCATATTGCACACTGATAGTAACAATGGTGTGATTGCAGTGGGCTACAGAGGGAATGGTACCCTGTCCATCAGTCCAATAGGCACGCACATGCCGACAGTGCACCTTCCCTATGTTCCCCAATGGACACCTGCAACACCTGTGGTGCCATCATATGTGACCCACAAAGGACATACCATGCCTGAAAAACATGCCCTGTATGGACAGATGCTACAGACACCAGGGAATACAGGTATCATGCTATCAATATAGGTGCAGGGACAACCTACTGTCCATTAACAGTTCCCGTCACATGAGGCCAGGACTGCCACATCTGATGATAACAATCTGTGTACACAACATCGGCCAGAAAACCCAGGTAAGGTTCCACATGTCACTGTACATGCATGTGGGAGGTGTGCACATCCCAGACATCATCCATGTCATGGACTGAGGAACACATACATGGCTAGCAAGGCACAGCATTGGTCACACGCAATAGTTACCCAGGTGAATGGATGGTGAATACAATAACCTTCTGCGTGGTAAAATCAAGACACTACATCCCTGAGCCACACTGCAGACCATTGTCATGTGGCCTGATGCCAAGGTATACCCATCATATAGCTTTGTATAGCCGTCTGGCACAGTTGACCACTACACACCTGTAAAGCAATGCACCCATGCATGTCAGTACTGGCACCCTGTGTCTGTGTGTGTGTTGTATGATGCCTATGACCATATTCACACTCACTGCAACCCCCATTGGCATACTGAAGCATGCTGTCTGATGTCAGACACCTCTACATACCCTTTGCTCATATAACCTCCGTATGACCCCTGTGGTGCATGTGATACCTGCACAGTACTGTGTTGTGGAAATCTCACCAGTGATGAGTTGTATTCCTGGCCCTGCCAAGTGTGTCAATGTGTGTGTGTGCATCCCTGTGAGAGTGTGGCTGTGTTTATGATGACACCTGCTCATATGGACAGGAACATGTACTACACCTACTGTATAGCTACCATATCATTGATGCAGATGTCACTCACCATCACATATACGTTTGGAGGGCTCCACAACATGTATCCTGCATGGCACATCCAATAACTGCATAGACATGCAATAGCACCGCATAGTCATCAGGGGGTTGATACTCTGTACTAGTAGGTGTGTGACACAAACATGCTTAGGTTTTACTCTCCCACCCCTCCCTGACTTATCTTTGGCTCTGTCTGCCTCTATCACTCCCTCTCTGGTGGATGTGGAGACTTACATCTGCTTTGCTTAGGCAGCAGTATGTGTATTTTAAGTGGTGCTCATGATCAGCTGATGGCATCTGCACAAATTGCAGCCCTCCCCTAGCTGATTGCATGTGGAAGAGCTGTGGTAACATTCCCATAGCCAATTGCATGGAAACACACTCCAATATCTAGGAACATCATGTTGGTGCTGGGCCTTTTCATTCACTGTAAGCAGGAACTCGATCTGTCGTTTGGCAAACAGCATCACAGATGGATTGGGGATTTATCTCTAACAACATACACTGTGGAAATAGGCCAACACACAGGGGGGGGGGTGTACCTGACCTGACTACATCCTGTAAGTGCTGCTATACTACATTTGGAGTAATGTTGATTTAACAAGGGGTGTGTGGATATGGCTGTCCTACATGTTTTAATACCTGTCATGTCAGTGCTATGTTTATGAGGAAACCCCCATCTGTAGGGTCATCTGCAGACTGGGCCATGTGTGGTGTCTTCTGTTTCATGTGTTACCCACAGAGCACCTATCTGTGAACTGCAGAAGGTAGTGTGAGGATTGCAGTCTGTAGATGGTGACAGCCGTGAAAGTTACTGACTTCATATCCCTCATAGGACATATGTTGCAACAAACCCAGTTAGAACAGTAAATGTATGAGGTTATCAGAGCAACATGCCAATAGTGGCCCTGTGTTTGTGGCTCCAGCCACAACTCTGTCAACCTTTGTACATATGTCATGTAGTAAGATGTGCATATGTGCTGTACACCATATTTAATTACATCATATCTGATAAGCCAGTGAGATATCAGACTGATACACATGTTATGTATAGTAGGGGTTATATTTGATGACATAACCTGGACATTCTGTGGTTGTGTGTACTGTACTGAGGTCTGTGTACTTATGGTGATTATTGACAGTGTGTGTATTGTTAATATGTACCTTGGCCTGTGTACAGACTGTGGTAGATGTCATTGTTCTTGGTCCTGTTCTATCTGATGTTAGATGCTGCTCCACTGTATGTTACCCTATCGGCTTACATGTTTGTAGGGCCAAACACACACATGTCCCATACCGTAGACAGGCATTGGACCACACTGTGTAGCGGCCTAGTATATGTAGAGTTAGTGTGTGAGTGGCACATATGAGGATGGTGTTGAACAGAGTCCATATACTGTAATTTTATGCTAGCTTACCATATGTGGCTGTGGCTGTGTTCACATTAGTTGTGGTTATGCACTGTCACACAGGTGTCTGTTACTCTGTGCTGTGACATGCCTGTAGAGTCTGCTATATATGCAGGTACATGTGTATTCCCTCATAGGAAATGTAGGCCAGTGTTGAGCCAGTTTGCCTGTAGCCTGCACAGTGCTTTGTTACATGCCTAGCAGCTTAGTGTACTTACCCAGTGAGATAGATACTTGCAAGATGTACTGCTGCCAGGCCATCATAACAGTCATGTATGTCAGATAAAGCAGTGGGATGCTGTGCAGATGTATGTCAATAACTAGTGGGAAGTATGTGGCCATGGCACCTCTGTACCAGTGGTTTTATGTAGCAGGACAGACAGGAGTGTGTGAATGCATAACCTATGGCGGCAAATGTATACCGGTAGTTATGTGTTATACCCATCTACATGGCTGTTAACATCCACATTGTCAGGCTTGATCCACATGTCTTGCACTAAGGGGTTCTGTGTATACCACTGGACTATCCAGAGTGTGTCAGACTGTCCACATATATTGGTCAATATATCTGCTGTAGTCCACAGGAGCATTACTGTGCTAGCAGTGGTACTGTACTATGAAGTTCTTTGGATGTCTGTCAGTAGCCAATGGCACACATGCTATAAGCAGACGTGACCTCCCACACACCATGTCTGTGAAGACAATTCCTATGACAGTAGCAATACTCTACATGTATACCTGCTATACATACCTGTCATCCACTTGCACTACAAAGTTGGGACTATAGGGGCTGAGATAGGGCTCCACTCCATGTTCAGGACATATGGTGGACATATATGTATATATAATTATCCAGATATCTGTATATATATATATATATATATATATATATATATATATATACACATATACATATCGACATACGTAGATGGATATGTATATGAACATAGACATACATATAAACATTCAGATATATACATATATAGAGCAATATATGTCTTCACAGATACAGCTAGAGATACATATGCACATATATGTATGGATATCTACATATATATTGCCAGTAGTAGGTATATCAGAATAGATATGTATGCACATATAGTTATAGATATCTACATATACACCAACATAACTAGCCATATCTGTCCACATAGGATGTGCATACATATATAGCTATATATACATATATCTATATATACATATATATATATATATATATATATATATATATATATATATATATATATATATATATATATATATATATATATATATATATATATATACACATATATCTATATATATATATCTATATATATATATATATATATATATATATATATATATATATATATACACATATGTATATATATATATATATATATATATATATATATATGTATATATATATATATATATATACAAAGAGATGTACACATGGCCATATATATGGTGTATACAGATGTGTATACAGACATATGTATGGGTATACATGTATGCACATGTAGACATATATAGAACTATTTATATATATATATATATATATATATATATATATATATATATATATATATATATATATATATATATATATATATATATATATATATATATATATATATATATATATATATATAACATATTCCAGTCATGTGTAAACCTCACGGTTGTGTATACCCTACCAGATGTATCTTACTGTATGTATCTGCTATATATACATTATGATAAAACAACATATGTGACGCAACAGTCATATTAATAACAAGGACTACACAATTTAGGAAGTAATAGCAATTGTTAAATACTACTCAATATGTGTATTGGCACCTATATTGGTAAAACAATAACTGCCTTCAGGGTGGTCATGGCATAGTGGTTAATTATTGTGACTGTAGTGTACAGGGTCCTGGGTTCAAGACCTGCAAGGGCTGTTCATTTTGTTGCTGGGCTGAACAAGTTCTGTTGGATACAGTATGATTAAGGCAGTTTTAGCAGCTTTAAGTGAGTTTGCATGGGTTTACATGAAGATAAGCGGTGCTAAGCTATGAGCAAACGTACGGGTGCTGACACAGTGTAGGCTTCACGTACCAATGCGCAAATCAGCTCAGCTTTTATATTGCAGCAATGTTGATACTTGCTAAGCATGGCTTAGCCCTGGTAAACAGCTCACACCACCCAGTCTGATAACATAGCGGGGTACTGACATCTGTAATAAGTGTATGTAATGCCATGTACAATACATGCACCTATGTGCTCTCATTACAATAGCATGGGGTGAGAGTTCCATGTGTGGGACACAGATGTATATGAGGCCTGTACAGCACTATTATCCATTTGAATGTGTTACATACAGGGGTATTATGCCAGGGTACATGCTGTCACACTGGCATGTAGTGTATCATGGCAGTACTACTGTTGACAGTGCTTATCCAGGCAAGAGCAGAGTGCTAAATGTAGTTCTGACAACAGGAACACCTGCGGGCATAGCTGGACACTGAGGTCTCCCTAATGTATCCCTGGTGTGTGAGCTTTGTCACAGTATATACCCCTTACTGGGTAATGATCGGACATGTGGAATATAACTGTAGACTACCTTCTGTACAGCACATGTTAGTGAGGGCTTCTGACATGTAGTTATGGCATACATATTGTTGCCAAACATCTATCTGTCAACACACTCATCCTACTGCATAGCTACTTGCCAAGCTAGTGACTGTCAATCCATGTGCAGAGGTGCAGATGGCAGGTATCCAGCTGGGATATGTACAGGCAACCTAAACTTGATTGACTCTGACATGTCAGCCCAGCTGTGTAAGAACTGGCACATATAGAAGATGTCACCCTGTATGCACCACATGCCACAGGTACCTCCACTACACTACCACAGTCAACAGAACATGCTTGGGTACAGGTCTCCATCACAGACAATTACCATGTGTTGTAATGCATGTTGCATACATGTCAACTTGATCACCTCAGTGGCCATGTGCAGGAGGCACCTGGAGGATTGGCTGATGCATGTCATTCTCACTCTGAGGGTCACCGCAGTAGTGTCTGATGATAGATTGCCTGCTGCCACCCGGCAGGTGGCAGGATACCACTGTACACTCAACCCCTACACAACCCATCTCTCCCTGGACAATAGCTAGGTACACAGCTATGACCACCTGCAGCAATGCACCTCTGTACTGACACATGTGTATGTGTGCATGACTGAGTATAGCAGTGTCTGTGTGTTAGCACACCTGTACTTGGGAATTCCATGAGGGTCTTCACAAGCAACGCAACACCCATTGCCATAGTCAGTTGTGGCTGCTGCTGCTGTATGAGACAATACATGTACCCTGTTAAGCTCCAACCCATACTGGATGCATGAGCCTTGCATTACCAGAACAACAATGATTTACAAATGGGTTGATAGGCATGGGATACCCATTGTGTTTATTTATTTATTTACATTTGTTGACTAGGAGTGTCTGACTGGACATAGGTCCATTTTCAGAGGAGTCCCAGGGAGAAAAGCTCCACAGTTAAGATAAACTGACAGTAGTTACATTGGATTACATAGCAATTAACAATTTAGCATAGCAATTAATTACAAACATATTTACAGATGAAGAACATAGTACATCAGTAGACAACTAGAATCTTTATCTGTGAAGTACATAACAGACATTAACAAATGTTACAATAAGAAGTTCCTGCTTTATAATAAGTACTAGGCTTATGAGCATCTGAGATAACTATAATCAAGGTAGTTAGTGGCATGGAAAGAAAGGTAGTGGTTGGATGGGGTGGCTGATATTAGAGTGGGATTTGCAAGAGCATAGCCAGCATGTTTTTAGGTGCGCTTTTAGTAAAGTTTTGAAGTGGGTGCATGATGGTACGGAGGTAATTGTGGGTGGGAGGGAGTTCCATAATTTGGCTATGGTGCAAGAGAATAATGCTTCACCAGCAGAGTTATTGGCTTTAGTGATCTGCAAGTGATTTTTGTTGCTGGAACTTAGTAGTCTGGTGGTGCGATAGGGTTGGAGTAGATTCTGGAGGGATGGGACATTTAGTGGATGGTTTACTAGTTTGTGGGCAAGTGATAGTTGATACCATTGAAGGAGGTGAGGGAGTTCAAGCCAGCCCAGTGCAGCAAGTGAGAGACAGTGGTGACTACGGTAGGATGCCCCTGTGGGCACTTGGCAATTTTGGTAGCAGGTCTCTAGCTTGTTTAGATCGCATTGCCTTAGGTTGGTATATATTGGAGAGGCATAAAGTAGGGTGGAGATAAGGTGGGAATTTGCTATTGAAATCTTTGCTGCTTTGGTAAGTCATTGTGTTCTGGCATGTGTGTGTAATTGTGCATGTCCCTATATTTGTAGGGTACAGCATTCCGAGGCCACATACTCCTATTACAATACCCATTGCCACACAGTAGTACAGATAGTGTTGTTACTGCCCATAGGTGAGGCATGACAATGTAACACCCTACTACACGTGTGGCATGTGCATTAGCTGCATTTCCCTGTAGTACCAATATTGGGGTATACTATGTGTTGTATTGCAGTCACGTCCAATGTGTGATGGTGGGTATGGCAGAGTGTCATCATGGGTTTCAGGGAGTACAAAATCCACTGGGGATGTGGATGCTGTGTATACTGTCATTACACCAAGGTACACCTAGTATATGTCCCATGTACCAAGTTATGGTTGCCACTGTCACCATCAACCATACAGGTAACTGATACCACAATCTAGGCCAGTTATGCATGTGCTGTGTGCAGCCTACCAGTAACACATTGGACACATGGTCAAGTTAGTTAGCAGCGATAAGGCCTCATATCTCAGATGTGTGTCTGCCTGTTATGTGTCTGTTAATGTGTATATGAAGGTATGTCACGCTACGTATTGTCCATATACACCCATTGCATCCCCCATTAGCATACTGTATGTCTGGGGATGTTCTGCATGTAACATGTAACCTGGGACACACCTCAGCCTAAACTCTGTGTGGTGTATGCAATATAAGCCACACACTTTAGTATCACTACATAGCTAGGTAGGGGTCTAGTGCTAGAGTTGCCAAGTAATAGTGTGAGTGTATGTGGATGATTCTACATCAGGTTGCAGGGTATACACCCCTCAGTGGGTCACCTGTCCATGTGGCACAGGCAGTAACTGTTTTAGTAACCTGTGACGTGTTCAACCCAGATATTTCATAGCCATGGTTTCACCACTGTGCCATACCCCATTGTGGAATATGACTGCAGACCATCCTCATGCTGACACATGTACACCTACAACACAAATTGATAACATTATGGAGACCACAACCAGCCAGTGTTACTAACAGCTATAATGCAGCATTGCTGGATGGCTTCACTATCTGCCTTATATGCATTACACTTTACTCCTTACAACATGTTATACTGCAGTACTGCAGCACACTGTATTACAGTCACCATGTGCATGAGAACCATATTAGGCCTGTCCCTGCGTTGATGGCATGGATGACAGGAATGTGACACAGGTATCATCATATGTACAAGGTGGGCCATATATTTGACACCATGTGTGTGGGTGAGGGGTGTACTGCGGTGAGCTGGGTGTGGTGCTGTGGTGTGTGTAGGTATGGGGTTGCTCTAGGTGTGTTTGCATTGTGTGTGGGTATGCGTTCACACAGTTCTGCCATGTGGGTGCCCTACACACGTGTTAATGGACAGCTGCAGACCATACCTGGCAGGGTGTGCAGTTCACTGCCTCCAGCCAAGGACACATGGACTGTTCCTGCCAGGGGTTCCATGGGCACATCCAGGTACAGGCCTCGATGTGCTACTCTCACCTGCTGATGACAAATGTCCGCTAGTACCAAGCCCTTCCTGGGACTTGCCAGGACCACATGCACATGGCCTGCTGTTTTGTGGTGCGGACAGCAATCCCCCGCACTGATGGAGCTGGTGATGCCACTATGGGAGCCCCTTGGTGTCCTAGCATGTCCATGTTGACTGCCAGCTTTTGTTGTTGCTGGCCCACATCCATGCGGCCATTGCTGAATCCCCAGAACACATTGAAGCATGGACACACCACAGCCGATGAAGGCAATCATCTCACCATGCCATCTATCCATGAGCTCGGTATAAGCATGGATGGCACCAGACAGTTCATGGATGTTGTCACTTACAGATGTGAGAGCAGCCCTCTGCAGCCTCAGGCCCTGCCTGGTGTAATGTTCCATATGTGCCTACACCACCATGACAGCTGGAAACATGCACCTGCTGTTACCAGCTATGTCACCTCTGCCAGGAGCATGATGTCCAGTGGCCCTACCACAAGCACACTGGGACATCTGCCTGTGTGGTGCCCTGCCAGACATCTGGTTATTCCTGCTGCGACCGGACACAGTAAGAATGTTTACCACACTTTTCTGTGCACTGCCACCAAACGCCAGCTGTCCCTCCACTATGGCCACTGGTGATGGGGTATGTAGAGGCACTAAAACTGTGTGCGGGGTTGGGGTGGCTAAAAGGGGGATGTCAAATGTTGGCACAGTGTCAGCACCTGACAACCCCACCTGTGCCTCAACAGTACTATCATCATCTTTGGTGTCTGTATGGACACCAACATCAGATTGCATGCAGAAGGGACCCTGACCCACATCACCACATGTGGGGGAAAACAATAAACGCACTTTAAAACCTGTACAGCACTGCCTAACAGTACACACACACACAGATGCACACATGCACACACACGCACACACGCACACACACACACACACACACACACACACACACACACACACACACACACACACACACTTCCGTAATACCTACCTGTCCATGGCGTTACAGACAGTCCCATGTATATGTCCATTTGGTACCCCATCCTGCATCACACATGTTAACATACACACATCGATACCACTCATTAACATATCAGTCCTCTACATGCCTACACAAGCAGTCACAGCACAAGACCTGTTACTATATTACCTGCTAGACCTGTGTGTAGTGGTTTTACATGGCCTCACTGCTGTCATTCGGTATGCACCCTCTGTATGTCTGGACATCATGAGCATGGCCCCTATATGTGTGGGCTACTATGTTCTAGCCATATCACGCACTGCTGTGGCATATGTATGTAATGCTCAGTACAGGCCAGATATGTTGCTCATTCAGCCTATCATGTGACAACTGTACTATTTGAATACACTCCCTGGTGTTAACTAGTACTTCCCCAATGCATCTGTAGTGCTGCATACGTGGGTTGTAGGTGACCTCTCTGCTGAATACGATATTAAGGATGTACCTGGAGTCTACCTTCCCTCTCGATGCCTGTTCCATGCTACAGACCATATTTTACTATCAACTGTCCTGTGATTACACACATGACAGAATTTCCTGGTGTGTAATGTGGCAGCCCATGTCCATGTACTGCACAGTCCCAACCAAAGGGAGGTACTGCTCTATGAACACCCCACAATCACACATGTGCATACATGGCCACCCACACAAACACACACATGCACACACACATCCTACATGCATCAACCTCCCTCCACTTCACCAGAGTGACCCTACAGACAAACTAACTAACCACCAGGATGCATGCACACACACACACACACACACACACACACACACACACACACACACACACACACACACAGGTGAGGTTCCACAATAATAGTATTCAAAGTCCTCCTATTACCCATCTGTCAACATGCAGAACATACGGTACACAACAGCATGCAGTGCAGCTATAGTCAATCCATGCTAGCAACAGTATACATGTGTGTGATACATGTGCTGTGTCACGAGGTGATGCCCCTTCTCCTGGATTCCACTCCACCCATGAACACAATATTGCTGTGCACCTGTTCTGCATCCTGTCATGTACTCTGCACCTCACCTCACAGGTGTACAACCCATTGCGGAACGTGTAGTACTGTGTCAGCTTTAATGCTCACAGCCCCTGTGTTTTTAGCAACACATACCTGGAATGATATGTGGACAGATGTCATTTATGAATGCCTGATGTCTGATTTACAGCTCTTAACATCAGCGGACCATGTATGACCAATCCAATACTCTTACACTAACAACCATCAAAGCATACCATGGCTTTAGGGGTTGTACACACCCTTCTTGATATGACACATGCATCTGTGATCTGCATTGGGACCACATCACTGCATATATTAACAGTACATAAGCCCAATATGCGACATATGTCCTGTACTTTTACATGCAGTGTCTATGAAAATGTGTTAGGTATGCGGATGCTGACCGCGATGCATACACTCTGTGTGGGCATATGTGTGCAATGATGGTTTGTTGCACCTCTTGTTGTGTGTATTACAGCAGTCACTACACTTGGCGGGGGTATACCAGCATGGGCCATCTGCAATTGCCAGTGTATGTTCAGTCTGCTCTACACATGTCCCCCTAATCTGCATAATAGCAAGGTCTACTCATGTGCACATGCCTTGGTGTCCACACACTGCTGTCACTATTGCTGTGGGGTAGGGTTATATCTGCCACAGGTCCTGAACCTAACTATGTGCAGATACATACATTCTTAGCATCCTTAGGATCCCTGCTGCAGGTAACTGGTGTGTCATACTGACACACCCCCTTCAGCCTTTTTGCAGAAGCATGACAAGTAAGCCCTACACATGTGTGTCACTTTTCAATGTCCCATACACTGTACACCACATGTTACAGCCTAGTCCCAGCTGATAATGTGGACTACTGTAATGCCTTATGCTATAGTGTATCTCTGCAGCAGTTGTCATTGTCCTAGAGGTATAGGCACTGGTGTTGCACTGTATATGGGTGTTGTTCCAACCATGTCCCTACTGTATGCAATATCTCCCATCATTATGTTACTCCCTGTGGACACATTCTGCAATGACAGGATGTTAGTTATCATGCAGGTGTCTGAAATACCCTTCCAATACCCCATTATGGTCAGCCCTGTGATTCCGTACATTTCACAGCAACAATATGTGCACATGTACAGCATGCATTCTGGGTAGGTGTGTTAGATGTGTGCATGGAATAGAACTTCGCCATTACATGCTCATCTACATAAACCATATTCACCAGCTACAGGCTGCTGCTTTGGTGGTATCCCGGAGAGACTTACATAAGA
The DNA here is from genome assembly GCF_019279795.1 of Protopterus annectens. Classification (NCBI taxonomy): domain Eukaryota; kingdom Metazoa; phylum Chordata; order Ceratodontiformes; family Protopteridae; genus Protopterus; species Protopterus annectens. The sequence goes on from NC_056734.1 coordinate 867,412,587, forward strand.
GGGTGAGAGATGCAAAATCAGTGGCCACACCCATGGCAGTGCTACAGGGTGGGTGCCGTATTACAATACATCAGCAGTACATTTCTACAATACTACCACATATGGACATATGTGTATCACCACTATACAGCAACACACTCTATCTAT
>NC_056734.1:867413233-867535733 GCF_019279795.1 Protopterus annectens
TTTTGAAGGCTCTTGCCACCCCCATAGGGCCTTTTTTAGGCAAGGCTCAAAAGACAAACCCACCACCGTAAATAGCACAAGTATCAAAAAACTGAGGGTAATGCTACTCAATGCCAGAAGTCTAAACCTCAAAATGCATGCACCAGAGGCACTCCTCAGTATGGAGAAAAATCAATATATGTGCAGTAACAGAAACCTGGTTTAAGGCTCCAGAGAGCACCCCAGCACTACCAGGCTACATGTCATACCATACATTTCGGCTGCAAACGGGACCAAAATACAAATGGTGGGGGAGTATCCATATTCATCAAGGATACCCACACCTCCAGGTTAGTGGCACAGCACGATGCTCCAGAGATCATCTACATGCAACTAACAATGGGCAAAACTGCTATTCAAATTATAGCTTGCTACAGATCACCCACGATGTCGCAGGACCCCCAGTTCACATTCCTGGAAACACTGGGAAACATAAAGGTCCTACCAAACACCCTGATATTGGGTGATTTCAATTACCCAAACATTAATTGGGAGAACTCCTCAAGTACAAACTCCCTTGCCCAACATTTTCTAGAATTTATAAACTCAAATGCCCTGGATCAACTGGTCAACACCTCCACCAGAGATGACAACATATTGAATCTGGTCATCACCAACATGGGCAACTGGTATTCCACACCAGAGGTCAACCCCATGCTGGTTAGATCTGACCATAAACTAATCACTCTGGATATCCACATTCTGCCACCACCCCAGTCAAAGACACCACCATGAAAACTTTTCAAAAGCAAACTTCACGTTACTTAAGACCGAGGTGGGAAGTTTCAAAGTCCCCATGCTAAAGGATAATGCTGTCCAAGCTGCAAAATCCTTTACTAATGCACTCTATGGGCACCTACAAGAATGCATGGATTGTGCTATCCCAAAAAAAACCAAGACTCACTCCTCCAAAAAAAGGAAACCAGTCTGGTGGACCCCTGCCATAAACAAGATATACAATAGAAGGAGGAAACTAGTACAGAAAAGAGTAAAATCCCAAGAATGGAAGACATCCCTGATCAGTATCAGCAAGAAACTACATTCCCTCATAAACTCATCCTAGGTTAACTTCGAAAGAAAAATTGCCATGGACTCCAAAGATAACCACAAGGAATTCTTTAGCTATGTCAAGAATCTAAGTGGCAATTCTCAGATCTGCTCGGAACCGACCAATATAGCCAACATCCCGGCAGACAGGTTCAGTACAAACTTCACCCCCCTCGCACCCCCAAAAGGGCCCATAACTATACAGAAGAATGCAGTGCCCCTGAAGTCACAGACACTCAGGTTAAAACAGCCCTCTCCAAAGCCAAAAACACAGCATCAATGGGACCGGACGGTGTCCCAGGCTGCATCCTACACGAGCTCAAAGATGAACTAACCCCTTACCTAAACACACTGTTTAAACTCAGCCTCTCCACAGGCTACATACCCACAGAGTGGAGCACAGCTATGGTTATTCCACTCCACAAAGGTGGAGCCACAACGGACCCCGGGAACTATCGCTCTATAAGCCTGACTAGCTTGGTCTGCAAAGCTATGGAGTGCATCATCATGGATCTCATTAAAAGAGACATTGGAAACCTCCAAACACTGGACTCTACCCAGTTTGGCTTTGTTAAGGGCAGATCATGCCTCCTAAACCTGGTGGACTTTTTTGAGACAGTTACCAAGGCTATAGATGAGGGAAAGGTGGTCCACACAGCCTACTTAGACCTTGCAAAAGCCTTCAACACCATTCCCCACTCAGGTATTACAGACAAGCTCACCAGCCTGAACATAAACCCCTACATCACAAGATGGGTTGCCAGCTGGCTTACAGACAGAACCCACACGGTAAGAGTTGCAGGAGCTAGGTCTGACTCTAAACCAGTTACAAGTGGCATTCCCCAGGGCTCAGTCCCAGGACCCCTCCTGTTCAGCATGTACTTCTCAGAGGTACAGGCAAGCACAGGAGTGCTATGGCTGACCAAGTTTGCAGACGACTGCAAACTAGGGGCTATAATTGACTCTCAGGCTGACACAGACATCCTCCAAAAGTGTCTCACTGAGAGAGATACCTGGTGTCAAAACCATGGCCTCAAGCTACATGCCAAAAAGTGCATAGTCATCCCCTTTGGAAAAAACAAAGTACCCACAAACTACCACATAGGTGGTAGCTCCCTAAATACGGAAGACATAACAAGGGATCTGGGGACCCAAGTAGATAGTAACCTCACCTTTGATAATCACATTGCCAAAGTGGTTAGAAAATCCTTCTGTGTGGCCTACCTAATCACAAAAGGATTTGCATCCAGATCGAAAGAGGTCATTGGGCCCCTCTACTCATCACTCATCAGACCCATCATTGAGTACAATGCCCCATTTGGGATGTACCTTACAAGACACCTGAAACAACTGGAAAGACCACAGAAGTACCTCACCTAGAGGATCACTGGCCTCAAGCAGATGCCCTATGCAGCTCGACTGAAGAAACTCCAGTTGTACTCGGTTGCATACCGCCTACTCAGAGGTGATCTCTGCCTGACATACAAGGCCATGTCCAACCCTGAATTGATGGACATGCTCCACCTAAAGAAAATCATATCCCATCAAGCCACACGCTCCAGGGATCTAAACCTCACCACAACAATAAATAGGATGTGCTAGAGGGATAGATTCCTGTCCCAGAGACTTCCCATGCTCTGGAACAAGATTCCAATCTACATTAGGCAGAGCTCCTCGCTAACCCTCTTCAAGAGAAACTTTGATGAGTGGATGGGAAACAGAAAGTTTACCCCAGGGATCACTTCAATGGGTCTACTGGACAGAGGCACAGGGAACTAATCTAAGGGGGTGGCGAAAGCCAACACTTTCCGGCTAGGCTTATAAATGCCTTTGGGCAGATAGCCTAGTACCTAACTATAAACCTATGAACCTATGGCTCACACATGCTAGTCAGGGTGGTTCACATACCCAACAACAGTCTCAGCCAGCATGACAAGTGTAGACAAACACAAACAGAGGCTGTGCTATGGCCTCTGAATGATGCCTATGGGTAACCTCCTCCCAGGCCTACACAGACAGACTACAGCAGGTCAGGCAGTGGGATATTAGTTCTAAAGGGTAGGAAGTCAGGCACTAATATGTAGGTCAACCAAACTAAGACCTGTAGCACACTAATATGCCTCTAGTTAGCATGATAGGTTAGAATACAGAATGAAATGGAGTACCTGACATACCAGTACAGTCATAGCAAATGTGCACAAGTGCCAGGTGTCCCCCCCATCCTATGTAGAAATGTAGAAACAGTCAGGTGTGCCACCCTCAATCCTGTGTAGAAATGTAGAGACAGTCAGGTGTGTTCCCCGCCAATCCTGTGTAGAAATGTAGAAACAGTCAGGTGTGCCTCTTCCCCCAATCCAGCATAGAAATATAGTAGCAGTCAGGTGTGCCCCCCATTCCTGTGCATAAATGTAGAAACAGTTAGGTGTGTCCCCCACAATCTTATGTAGAAATGTAGTAACAGTCAGGTGTGCCCCCCACTTCTATGTAGACATGTAGAAACAGTCAGGTGTGTCCCTTCCTCCAGTCCAGCATAGAAATGTAGTAACAGTCAGGTATGACCCCCACTCCTATGTAGACATGTAGAAACAGTCAGGTGTGCCCCTTCCCCAAATCCAGCAATCAGGTGTGCCCCCCCAATCCTGTGTAGAAATGTGGTAACATGTATGTGTAGGTATAATACCAGCGGAGCACAGATGCCCAGAGGTGGTCAAGGTAGCAGGATAGGTTGTAGCATTTGCACATTATGCAGGTCTGTGTGTGTTAGGTTGGTGTGTGTTTCATATTGTGTGAGAGTGGACAGTATGTATGCATGTTGAGGTAAGACCTGGTGGCCACTGCCCACTACTGCTGGTGACAGGGACAAGCCCTCACAACTTCATATGTTCATAGGTAGATACTAGGCTATCTGCCCTAGGGCATTTATAAGCCTAGCCAGAGTGTATTTGGCTTCCGCCTCCCTATTAGATTAGCCTACTGTGCCTCTGTAAAGTAGGTCACAGAAGGTACCCTTTTAAGATTAGTTAACTGTGCCTCTGTCTAGCAGGGACACAGGAGAAATCCCAGGGGTGAATTTGCGATTTCCCATCCACGCGTCCAAATTTCACTTGAAGAGGGTCAGTGAGGGGCTATGTCTAACATGAATTGGGATTCTATTCCAGAGTGAGGGGAGCCTCGGGAAATGAATCTGTCCCTCCAGCATGTCCTATTTATTTTTGTGCTGAGGTCCCTGGATCATGTAGCTCTAAGGGACTTGTATTTTTTGAGGTGGAGCATGTCCATTAATTCTGGGTTTGACATGGCTTTGTACGTCAGGCATAGATCGCCTCTGACTAGGCGGTAAGCAACTGAGTAGAGCTGGAGTTTCTTTAGTCGAGCTGCATAGGACATCTGTTTGTAGCCCATGATCCTCTTGGTGAGGTACTTTTGGGGTCTCTCCAGTTGCTGCAGATGTCGGGTAAGGTACATCCCAAAAGGGGCATTGTATTCAATTATGGGCCTGATGGTGGCGCGTAGAGGGGCACAATGACCTATCTTGATCTAGATGCGAACCCTATCATCATAAGCTGGGCTATATAGAAGGTCTTTCTAACCACTTTGGCAGCGTGATTATCAAAGGAGATTGCTATCTATGTTGGTCCCCAAATCTCTAATTACTTCCATACTTAATGGATTACCACCTATGTGGTAATTTGTGGCACCTTGTTTTTCCCAAAGGGATGACTATGCACTTTTAGCATTTAGCTTGATGCGTGGCTCTGGCACCAAGCATCCGTCTGTGAGACCCTTTTGGAGGATGCTTGTGTCAGCTGGAGATTCGATTATGGCCCCAGTTTGCAGTCATCTGTAACTTTGTCAGCCATAATCCCCCGTGTTAGCCTGAACCTCAGATAAGTATATACCGAACAAGAGGTCCCAGAACTGAGCCCTGTGGGACACCACTTGTAACTGGTTTGGATTTGGACATGGCACCTGTGATTCTGACCATGTGGGTTCTATCTCTGAGCCAGTTTGCAACCCATCTTGTGATACAGGGGTTGATATTTAAGCTGGTAAGCTTATTTATGATGCCAGTGGGGTATTGTCGAAGGCTGCGAGGTCCAGGTAGGCTGTGTGGACTACCTTGCCCTCATCTATGGCTTTGATAACTGTTTCAAATAAATCAACTAGGTTTAAGAGGGAAGATCTGCCTTAACAAAGCCGAGATGGGGTAGGGTCCAGTGTCTGGAGGCTCCCAATGTCTTTGTTTATGAGTTCCATGATAATACGTTCCATAGCTTTACAGACCAGACTAGTCAGGATTATGGGGCGATAGTTTCCGGGGTCTGTTGTGGCACCACCTTTGTGGAGTGGGACCACTGTAGCTGTACGCCATTCTTTGGGTACATATCCTGTAGTAAGGCTAAGTTTGAACAGTGACTTAATGTGTGGGTTCAGTTTTTCTTGGAGCTCGTGTAAGACACAGCCAGGGACACCGTCTGGTCCCATAGATGCTGTGTTTTTTGCTTTGGAGAGGGCAGCTTTCACCTGTGCATCTGTGATGTCAGGGAGGTTACATTCAGTTGGGATAGGTGTTTGCTCCTTTGGGGGGGAAGGGGGGAGAAGTTTGCACTGAATCTGTTTGCCAGGATGCTGGCTATGTCTGTAGGTTCAGTATATTTTGTTCTGTTATGCAACAATTCAGAGCATATCTGGGAGTTTCCACCCATGTTCCTGACATAACTAAAGAAGGTCTTGTGATTATCTTTAGTGTCTAGGGCAATTTTTCTTTCGAAACTGGTCTTTGATGATTTTATGAGGGATTGAAGTTTCTTGCTAATACTGATCAGAGATGCCTTCCCTTTTTGGGATTTTGCTCTGTCATGTAGTAGCTTCCTCCTTCTGTTGTATAGCTTATTTATGGCAGTCCACCAGACCGGTCTCCTGTTTTTGGAGGAGTGAGTCTTGGTTTTATTTGGGATAGCACGATCCATGCATTCCTGCAGGTTCTCATAGAATGCATTTGTAAAGGATTCTGCGGACTGGGCTGTATTATCCTCTGGCGCAGTGCCAAAGACAATTCCCACCAGTATAACACATGCTAGCAGTAAGCCATTGTAAATGTATGGTAGTAATATGTGTCACCATCTAAAAGACTGACATAGCATGGCTGTTGAGCTAGATATACAAGCAGTACACAGGGGAATGTACCCCAGACATACAGTATATATTGTGTCACTGTGAAATGGAGAAATCCTTGGAATTGTACATACAGGTATGCATCACATTAACTGGTCCTGTAGTAGGGGATACTGGTGATGTCTGCCTGAACACTTGCAGATCACAAAGGATGTAGGACTGATATATTGGGAAACAGCTGATGTAGCTGCACATGCCAGCATAACTGGAATGCCCCATCCATATCTGTGTGTCAGATGCAAGTAGTGTCCATAGCACACATGTACCCAGCTCATGCAAACACCACCCACAAGTACCTCTCTGGTCATATCCCTGCTGTGGGGAATGGTACAATATGACCCCACCTGCATATGGCAATAGCAGATGAATGCAGCATGCAGTGCAGGTGTCCCATGCAGGTGTGTCCATAACTGTAGGTAGCACCCTGCCAGCATTCACACCACTTGATCAAGACTGATAGAAGGTATTGGCATGAACACCTATCATACCTACCCTGTCACCCCATGGGAATATACTGTATGGTGCTCTGAGACTGTAGGAGTAACAGATTGCAATGGCCTGCCACATATGGCCCGCAGCAACACATAATGACCCACAAGCCTCTGCCAAAGGCCTGTGTCTCACATGTACTGCCAATGCATGTTATGTCATGGACACCCAAATAACAGCATAACACACTCCACATAAGCCATATGCAAGGCCATGTGGACAAACCACAGTAACATGTCCACCATGCCCCACTGCATGAACTGTGGAAAAACACTAACACACACCAGTGATAGGGTGATACTCTTAGGGAAAGTATCAGAGAATGTACGCATAATGTATGGAAGAGGTTAGAATAACAGACGAGGGGTATGAGCATGGGCAGCATGGAATGTGCAGGGTCCGACACCAAGCTGTGTGCACACACTATTCCTGGCTGCAAACACATAAATGGGTGGCTACACACCTGCCTGTACACCACAATAGGGGTAATGTCCTGACCCATGGTCCCTGCCACTGGGTAACCTGTGCAAGTATGTACAGCTGTGAGGCATTGCCACAGCAAGATAAGGCCATACTGTCATGTCAGTGGATGTGCAAGTATGGGATCTTCTGCCAGCACTGTACCAAGGTGCTGAACCAAATACACAGACCCAGCAACAAGTGTCTGCAGCTCCCCCTCCAGAATGGCATAACTTACCATGAATATGTAGGTGCTGCCCACAATACCGGACACAGCTGCAGTCACCATTGTCCCCCAAGATATCACTGTGAGCAAGAATGTCCACTTGACAGTACATGAGGACAGAAAACATCACAGTGTATAACAGTACACATGTCTGAATATCTCTGCTAACAGCAGTACCATGCAGCTGAAGCAGGACAGACACAATTACCTACAGTACACACTATCCCCTGCACAGTTTGTCCTCATATTACCAAATGATTGATGGATACCCTGCAGAAACAGTTTGCTACATGTAGGTTTTCAACACAAAGGCCTGCATTGGAGTACAAACTACCTGAATTTGATCCACACATTCAATACAGAAGGGCATACTGGGCATGCCCACACACTTGGAGAAATTAAGGCAATGCCAGAAAACAACATACTGAAAGGTCATACTGGTCATGCTCACACACTTAAACAAATGAAGCCCATGTCTGCAAACAACAGTGGACCAGACATATCTGACATTTGCAGATGTTAGTGCATACACATCTCAGTATGCACCAGTCATGCCTTGCACACACAGTGGATAGGAATACAGACATATATCCAAGGACAACACACTATAATAAGCCAAAAGTAGACATACATAGATGTGTGGAAGAGAGTGACTGTGACAAGGAGCCATCCATTATGAGGCCTATCCCACCCAACACACAGCAAATGGCTACAACCACATGAGGTGTAAATGTCACTCACTGTAGACATTAGCCACCATTTACCATCAGCATTACAGACTATGTGGTGCAACTGTAGCTGTGCAACATGACTGTACGAGGAAGTAGTCATCTAGCAGCTGTATACACATACCTGTGGAATATAACCCTGTGTGTGCCAGCATGTGGTGTGTCATCCTCTAGAAGAATGGGTTATGGCCCATGCACACACACTGCCCTCCCCATAGCCCTACTATGACAAGCCTGCTGAGGTCATCCACTTTGTAATTCACCTTTGGGAAAGGTGTAGCCCAGTAATCACTGTGGTGCAGCCTATAACTGCGTACTGCTGTAGTGTGATAAACTAGTTAGGTAGGAGTTCTAATCCCAGACATGGCGTGTGTGTGTGTGTGTGTGTGTGTGTGTGTGTGTGTGTGTGTGTGTGTGTGTGTGTGTGTCTATTTGTGTTGAGAGCAATGCTTTTTAGGGTAGACGCACTCACTACAATTCAAATGCCCTACTTTGGCAAGGCTGCTGATGTCATTCACTGTGAAATAAACTTTCAGAAAACTGCAGCCCAGTAAGGTCCGTGACACATCCTATAACTGCGTACTGCTGTAGTGTGATAAACTAGTTAAGTAGGAGTTCTAATCCCAGACATGGAAAGTGTGTGTGTGTGTGTGTGTGTGTGTGTGTGTGTGTGTGTGTGTGTGTGTGTGTGTGTGTTTGTCTGTCTGTGTAGGGAAAAATGCATTTTAGGCTAGTCATACTCATTACAATTCAAATGCCCTACTTTGCGAATCCTGCTGATGTCATTCACTGTGAAATACACCTTTGGGGAAAGAGTGCTCCAGTAATCTCCATGGCGCATCCTATAACTGCATAGTGCTGTAGTGTAATAAACTAGTTAGGTAGATGTTCTAATCCCAGACATGACAGGTGTGTGTGTGTGTGTGTGTGTGTGTGTGTGTGTGTGTGTGTGTGTGTGTGTGTGTGTGTGTGTGTATCTGTGTTTGTTATTCATATCCTGTGTGGAGGTGGTTGTGAGTATGTAACAACTGGACTCAATGTGTAACAAGTTTTGCAAATTTCTTATATGGTGGCCTAGTATATATCACTATGTCCACCATACAGGGATAACAGAGGTGAAATATCCAAGAGGCTGGGGTGCAAATCCATACCCCTACATGTGACATCAAGGCCTGGTGAACAAAGTTAGCAACCATTGTATTACCCAGAGAACACTCTCAACCCATGTCTCATACACACACACACACACACACACACACACACACACACACACACACACACACACACACATACTTGCCTAGGTAAAAGCCGCTATGTTAGTAGTACCCTGCATATTGCACACTGATAGTAACAATGGTGTGATTGCAGTGGGCTACAGAGGGCATGGTACCCTGTCCATCAGTCCAATAGGCACGCACATGCCAACAGTGCACCTTCCCTATGTTCCCCAATGGACACCTGCAACACCTGTGGTGCCATCAAATGTGACCCACAAAGGACATACCATGCCTGAAAAACATGCCCTGTATGGACAGATGCTACAGACACCAGGGAATACAGGTATCATGCTATCAATATAGGTGCAGGGACAACCTACTGTGCATTAACAGTTCCCGTCACATGAGGCCAGGACTGCCACATCTGATGATAACAATCTGTGTACACAACATCGGCCAGAAAACCCAGGTAAGGTTCCACATGTCACTGTACATGCATGTGGGAGGTGTGCACATCCCAGACATCATCCATGTCATGGACTGAGGAACACATACATGGCTAGCAAGGCACAGCATTGGTCCATAATAGTTACCCAGGTGAATGGATGGTGAATACAATAACCTTCTGTGTGGTAAAATCAAGACACTACATCCCTGAGCCTCACTGCAGACCATTGACATGTGGCCTGATGCCAAGGTATACCCATCATATAGCTTTGTATAGCCGTCTGGCACAGTTGACCACTACACACCCGTAAAGCAATGCACCCATGCATATCAGTACTGGCACCCTGTGTCTGTGTGTGTGTTGTATGATGCCTATGACCATATTCACACTCACTGCAACCCCCATTGGCATAATGAAGCATGCTATCTGATGTCAGACACCTCTACATACCCTTTGCTCATATAACCTCCGTATGACCCTTGTGGTGCATGTGATACCTGCACAGTACTGTGTTGTGGCAATCTCACCAGTGATGAGCTGTATTCCTGGCCCTGCCAAGTGTGTCAATGTGTGTGCGTCCCTGTGAGAGTGTGGCTGTGTTTACGATGACACCTGCTCATATGGACAGGCACATGTACTACACCTACTGTATAGCTACCATATCATTGATGCAGACGTCACTCACCATCACATATACGTTTGGAGGGCTCCTCAACATGTATCCTGCGTGGCACATCCAATAACTGCATAGACATGCGATAGCACTGCATAGATATCAGGGGGTTGATACTCTGTACTAGTAGGTGTGTGACACAAACATACTTAGGTTTTACTCTCCCACCCCTCCCTGACTTATCTTTGCCTCTGTCCGCCTCTCTCACTCCCTCTCTGGTGGATGTGGAGACTTACATCTGCTTTGCTTAGGCAGCAGTATGTGTATTTTAAGTGGTGCTCATGATCAGCTGATGGCATCTGCACAAATTGCAGCCCTCCCCTAGCTTATTGCATGTGGAACAGCTGTGGTAACATTCCCATAGCCAATTGCATGGAAACACACTCCAATATCTAGGAACATCATGTTGGTGTTGGGCCTTTTCATTCACTGTGAGCAGGAACTCGATCTGTTGTTTGGAAAACAGCATCACAGATGGATTGGGGATTTATCTCTAACAACATACACTGTGGAAACAGGCCAACACACAGGAGGGTGATGTACCTGACCTGACTACATCCTGTAAGTGCTGCTATACTACATTTGGAGTAATGTTGATTTAACAAGGGGTGTGTGGATATGGCTGTCCTACATGTTTTAATACCTGTCATGTCAGTGCTGTGTTTATGAGGAAACCCCCATTTGTAGGGTCATCTGCAGACTGGGCCACGTGTGGTGTCTTCTATTTCATGTGTTACCCACAGAGCACCTATCTGTGAACTGCAGAAGGTAGTGTGAGGACTGCAGTCTGTAGATGGTGACAGCCGTGAGAGTTACTGACTTCATATCCCTCATAGGACATATGTTGCAACAAACCCAGTTACAACAGTAAATGTATGAGGTTATCAGAGCAACATGTCAATAGTGGCCCTGTGTTTGTGGCTCCAGCCACAACGCTGTCAACATTTGTGCATATGTCATGTAGTAAGATGTGCATATGTGCTGTACACCATATTTAGTGACATCATATCTGATAAGCCAGTGAGATATCAGACTGATACACATGTTATGTATAGTAGGGGTTGTATTTGATGACATAACCTGGACATTCTGTGGTTGTGTGTACAGTACTGAGGTCTGTGTACTTATGGTGATTATTGACAGTGTGTGTATTGTTAATATGTACCTTGGCCTGTGTACAGACTGTGGTAGATGTCATTGTTCTTGGTCCTGTTCTATCTGATGTTAGATGCTGCTCCACTGTATGTTACCCTAACGGCTTACATGGTTGTAGGGCCAAACACACACATGTCCCATACCATAGACAGGCATTGGACCACACTGTGTAGCGGCCTAGTATATGTAGGGTTAGTGTGTGAGTGGCACATATGAGGATGGTGTTGAACAGAGTCCATATACTGTAATTTTACGCTAGCTTACCATATGTGGCTGTGGCTGTGTTCACATTGGTTGTGGTTATGCACTGTCACACAGGTGTCTGTTACTCTATGCTGTGACATGCCTGTAGAGTCTGCTATATATGCAGGAACATGTGTATTCCCTCATAGGAAATGTAGGCCAGTGTTGAGCCAGTCTGCCTGTAGCCTGCACAGTGCATTGTTACATGCCTAGCAGGTTAGTGTACTTACCCAGTGAGATAGATACTTGCAAGATGTACTGCTGCCAGGCCATCATAACAGTCATGTATGTCAGATAAAGCAGTGGGATGCTGTGCAGATGTATGTCAATAACTAATGGGAAGTATGTGGCCATGGCACCTCTGTACCAGTGGTTTTATGTGGCAGGACAGACAGGAGTGTGTGAATGGATAACCTATGGCGGCAAATGTATACCGGTAGTTATGTGTTATACCCATCTACATGGCTGTTAACATACACATTGTCAGGCTTGATCCACATGCCTTGCACTAAGGGGTTCTGTGTATACCTCTGGACTATCCAGAGTGTGTCAGACTGTCCACATATATTGGTACAATATCTCTGCTGTAGTCCACAGGAGCATTACTGTGCTAGTAGTGGTACTGTACTATGATGTTCTTTGGATGTCTGTCAGTAGCCAATGGCACACACGCTATAAGCAGACGTGACCTCCCACACACCATGTCTGTGAAGACAATTCCTATGACAGCAGCAATACTCTACAAGTATACCTGCTATACATACCTGTCATCCCCTTGCACTACAAAGTTGGGACTATAGGGGGTGAGGTAGGGCTCCACTCCATGTTCAGGACATATGGTGGACATATATGTATATATAATTATCCAGATATCTGTATATATATATATATATATATATATATATATATATATATATATACATATACATATCAACATACATAGATGGATATGTATATGAACATAGACACACATGTAAACTTTCAGATATATACATATACAGAGCAACTTATGTCTTCACAGATACAGATAGAGATACATATGCACATATATGTATGGATATCTACATATATATATTGACAGTAGTAGGTATATCAGAATAGATACGTATGCACATATAGTTATAGATATCTACATATACACCAACATAACTAGGCATATCTGTCCACATAGGATGTGCATACATATATAGCTATATATACATATATCTATATATACATATATCTATATATACATATACATATACATATATCTATATATATGTGTATATATCTATCTATCTATATATATATATATATATATATATACATATATACATATATCTATATATACATATATCTATATCTATATATATATATATATATATATATATATATATATATATATATATATATATAAACTGAATTGTAAAGCACCCAAAAACTTCGTAAAACTGCACAGTGCCAAACAATGACTTAAAGATAAGTGATGAGACAAATGAATCCAAATTACGCGTTTCGTTCACTTTTAATACCTGTGAACTTCCTCAGAAATACAACAAACATAAAAACTTGTAAGTTTAAATAACAATGATTAACATCACATGACAAAATAATCCAACCATAAACTACTATCAATTTAGCAATTTAACACAATACATTGTCTATTTAAAAATTAGAATACTGAGTGTCACTTAGAAAATATATTCTTAAAAATTGTACTCTAATAAAATAGTACTCTAAGAAATACTTATAATACATCATTCATCTCAAACACTAATGGTATACAATATAGTGTAACTGATTGAAATTATAACTTAATGTTACAACCTTTGTGCTTGCAGGAAGCATTTAATATTTATGGCTTCATTCAAGCCTGGAAACTCATCCGCTCCTAGCATAATCTGCCACAGAGCCTCTCTACATTCTAATTTAATTTTAAAGTTCCCACTAAATAACTGATCATTTACTTTTTCTAAAACTGAAAAGGTGAATTTCTTGAAATCTAAACATGCATCTGCATGTTTGGCCAAGGCATTTTTAAAATCCTTGTTTTTAATGGCAAACATATGCTCATAAATTCTTTTATGAAGGGTTCTGATAGTTTTACCTATATAAAATTGTTCGCAGGAATTGCAAATAGCAACATACACAACATTTTTTGTTGTACAAGTGTAATGCCCCCTGCTGTAAAATTCTTTATTCAAGTGTCTAAAGAATACTGAACTAGTCCCTGATATAAACCTACAATACTTGCAATTTCCACAAGGGAAAGTACCCAACAATGATTGAGTAATCAAATTACTATTACCAGAACTCTTTTCTAATAAAAATTTGAGACTGGATGTTTTCTTATAAGTAAAAATTGGAACTTTACCAATAATATTAGTTAAGTCATGGTTACCCAAAACCACCTTCCAATTATCAGAAATGATATTTCTAATAATATTCATTTCATTTGTGATTGGTATAGGAAATGCTAAACAAAAGGTTTTGGTGTCATCATTAATAACTTTTAAATTAAATGAAACTATTTCTTGGACCTTCTTAAGAATGGGAAGGGCTTTAGTATCTCTTAAAGTCACTACCTCTCCCATAATTTTTTGAAGCCAGTGTTCACTGTAGCCTCTTTCTATAAAGAATGTTTTAAGCTTAACAGCTTCTTCATTAAATTTCTCATTATTAGTAGTTAAATGACTTAACCTAATAAATTGTCCTTTAATCACACCTTTTTTCATAAATGTCGGATGTAAACTGGTAAAATGCAAGTATTGGTTAGTAAAAGTAGACTTCCTGTAAATACTACTTTCAAATTTTAAATTTTCTATATCATAACTTAAATGAATATCTAGAAAGTCTAAGGTTTTACCAAAGTGTCCTATAGTAAAACGCAAGAAGTCACAAGACTTGTTCAGACTATCAACAAAATTACAAAAGCTATCAAAATCACCCTTCCACAATATAAATAAATCGTCAATGTAACGCCTATAAAACATCGAATGTCTTGCCATAGGATTAGTTGTAAACACTTCTGATTCCCACATTGCCATAACTAAATTGGCAAAACTAGGTGCTACTCTAGAACCCATTGCAACACCTGCTACTTGTTTGTATTGTACACCCTCAAAGGAGAAGAAATTGTTGTCCAATATCATCTCCATTAGAACACACACCGTGTTTACCATATTATTGTCTAAATCTGTGTAATTTGACAAATACTCTCTCATCATTTCTACTCCCTTAAAATGTTCAATACTTGTATATAAAGAAACTACATCCATTCTGCAATGACAGGATGTTAGTTATCATGCAGGTGTCTGAAATACTCTTCCAATACCCCATCATGGTCAGCCCTGTGATTCCGTGCATTTCACAGCAACAATATGTGCACATGTACAGCATGCATTCTGGGTAGGTGTGTTAGATGTGTGCATGGAATATACCATCGCCATTACATGCTCATCTACATAAACCATATTCACCAGCTACAGGCTGCTGCTTTGGTGGTATCCAGAGGGACTTACATAACAGTGAGATATGCAAAATCAGTGGCCACACCTGTGGCAGTGCTACAGGGTGGGTGCAGTATTACAATACATCAGCAGTACATTTCTACAATACTACCACATATGGACATATGTGTATCACCACTATACAGCAACACACTCTATCTATGACATGTCAGATATGCATGATCTACCTGTACTGATGTGGATGTATATGCAACAGTGGTCTACTGATGTGCCCTGTGGCCTTACCTGCATGCTCCTCGGCCAGTGTGTGGGTGGCACACACCTCCACAAAATGTCTGGTGGTTGGTGCCTGGTCAGACAGGAAGGTGCCACCAGGCTGGCAAGGAGCTCCTCCACACATGTAGGGGGGTTGGCATGGCCCCCCCTATGGTGAGGTGATCCCCTTAGACTGCAGCAGTATGCTGACAGGCATTGCAAAGCAGGTCAGAACAATGATGGCAGACCTGCTCATAACTGTGGTTGTGCAGTCCGACATCATTGACCCTTTGGACTAGATCATTCCACAGAGCGGTTCACTCCTGCTGCTCACGGGTGGCCAGGCCAAACAGGACAGGGTAGTGCTGGATTAAATATGTGAGCAGTACTTCATTTTCAGCAGCTGAATAAGATGCAAGCCATGCATGTGACATCTTGGCTGAAAGACATAAAGATGGAAACAGGTCTGAACAACTCATACAGCAAGGTTACCACAGTTCTTAATACACATCTCTGTCACCCTTCCACAATATCTGTGAGAATAATCTGTACACACAACTCATTAAGTATGGCTACAGTTTACCTACCAGTGGGACAGATATTGTATTGTACCACACTTTCTGCTATGTGTTTGTAGCCATGTTCCATGTGTGGACACTATCATTGCTGACCTGTTACAGACTATTCACCTGCATGCCATTGTCAGGGCCACTATGGTTCCATATATGCCTGTGGTATGGCTGCTTTATGATTGCTGCACATTCGACATTCTATGTTATTGGGGATATCTATGCATGCTGCTGGACATGTTCTGGGATTGTGTAGACTACTACTACCAACATATGTTCTATAACAGTGACACAGTAGCATGTATATGTACTTTTTCCCAGCAGAAACACGTCTCCAAACCCATCTGCCCATGTTACCCAGTCACATCACATGTGTGTTCCACCCTGGGGCCTCCTCATGTACTGGTCCAGCAATATTGTCAGGTGGAACCAACCCAGGGGATGTTGCCCCCCCCCGGGAGCACACACAGAGATGTTCCCGTCCCCTGAGGTCAGGTCCAGGGTCTATTCCATAACGGGGTCCACAGACACATGTGGGATGTGCTATGTCACTCTGCGGCAACCAGTACACATTCACAGGGCCAACATGCTCCTCTTGTTTAGCTTCCAGGCCAGGCACATTCAGGACATGGACTGCTGTTATGAGTAGCAGTGGGTGGGAGGCTTCTTCCCACTGTGTCCATATTGGGAACCATGGGGCGTCCACATCACAGACCACACACACCATTCAGGGTGTTTACCCACCATATGTGTCACATAACACACCTGTAGACTGTCCTCAAAATCTACCAACCCTGACCACCTCCACAACTGTACCTGCCATACTTCCCCATATTCCCATTCCATACTTCACAAATGAGGGCTATGTGGTCCCAACAAGGGGTTCACATGTGGCATACCCATCCATGTTG
Source organism: Protopterus annectens (assembly GCF_019279795.1). Taxonomy (NCBI): domain Eukaryota; kingdom Metazoa; phylum Chordata; order Ceratodontiformes; family Protopteridae; genus Protopterus; species Protopterus annectens. The sequence goes on from NC_056734.1 coordinate 867,430,317, forward strand.
CACACACTGCCAGCTGTAGATATTTGTGTATATTGCTATGTGTGCTCTTTCCTCATACATAGCATGCATCACTGTGGTAGTCATATAAGGGACATGTATTTACATACATATATGTTTGTGTGTGGGTTTGTATATATGTAGACATGTGCATATATATGTGTAGATATATGTGATGTATATACATGCTCATATATATATATATATATATATATATATATATATATATATATATATATATATGTCTACACATGGGTATCTGCATATTTGTGGACATGCATGTATATATATATATATATATATATATATATATATATATATATATATATATATATATATATATATATATATATATATATATATATATATATATATATATACATATATATATTTATTTATATATTGTATATGTGTACATATGTACACATATGCATACCTATATGTGGGGTGCATTCAGACATCAGGTCCACAATCTCACAACACCTTCCTGCACAGCTGCACTGTTCTGCCTTGCTACAACACAGACAGGTGCCACATATGGACACAGCCTGACATTAGGGGGGTTATATGTAGGACCAGATTGCAGGTAACCCTATTACACACCTATGGCATTCCTACATGCTACATTACAGATTAACCTGAGTATCCTGCAAGGGGTGGGCTGTGTATTCCACATGTCCATCGTGATGGCATTACTTCCACCACCAGCTATTAGCCACAGTGATATACATACTTCCCATTACACACAACACACTATGATGGCTTACGTCTTGTCAGTCAGTGCTGATCTGCACAGTTGACAGGTATGGCCCACTGCCCACAGGGGCAGACACTATTGTCCATAGCAATTGTTCAGTTGAACATCATTACAACAACACCTGATAGTGCATATAAATCATTCCACATCATCTACACATTATTATGGACCAAGTACTACATTCAATTACATGCATATACACTTCACATATCACATACCTGTTGTGTGAATGATGTCTGTTCTGGATAGTTTGCTGGATGTAATTATTTTCTTTGTTTTTTTTTTTTTTTATTTGTGGCTTTTGGCTTTGCCTTTGGCTTTTACTCTCTCTCTCTCTCTCTCTCTCTCTCTATCTCAGTCTCTCTCCAGTAAATGGATTGAGCTGCTTTGAATATATTGCAGCATGGATTTTGTAGGTGATGCACATGATCAGGTGATGGCCTCTGCACGAATCAGTGTCATCCACTTGCTACCTGCATGCAGCTTGCTGTGTAGTACTTCCAATTACCACTGTCATGGCAACCACCTAATATAAATCCCTACATCATGTGGGCGTGGTCCCTTTACCTTTCCTGTATGATGGACATCCTTCCCATATGTGGGCATCAGTGTTACAGACAGCATGTAGCAATACCTCTTACAGGAGAGCCTGTACACTCAGGCCAGCTACATATTTGTAGGAGGTTCCAAAACTACAGACAGAGTGTAAGTAGAGTTGTATGCATTGTATAGCACTGGTGTTACAGGGTTTGTGTGTACATACTAGTTTAATTTGGAATGTAGTCTGTCTGCATAGCTCTCAACTGTAGGCCTATCTCTTGATGGCCAGAGGTGTGCCTATTATGTTTTGTCTGTCCACCACACAGATCTTGTATCAGATATATCACTGGCAGTGTGAGTGTTGAGTGCTGTCAGTACATGGCTACATCCATTTCTGTTTCTAACTTCATATTCCTATCTAAGGGTATGTTGCAGACTATCTTGTAACACCAACAACTTGCTTAGTGTATGGCAACAGTTTTACACATATGGGCATGTGTTCCAGCCTCTGTCCTCCACCTACATACCAGGCTTTGCACATATGACATGCTGTCAGGGGTTGTTATGTAGTGGGCTGTGGGTATGTCATGCTGCCATTCCTGCCATCAGTCCACTGCTGTTGTGTCCCCTCACACATACTGTGGGGTTGGGGCTATATATGTGTGGGCTTCACCTACACAATACATGTGTGCCCTTATGCACTCCAGAGGCCAGTGTAAGTAACAGTGGTATATGGCCCTGTATTATTGAGTCTGGGGGAATGCACCATAACTAACCTAGGCAGTTACAACATGCGGGGGTATCAAGGGTAAGCTGCCTTAAGGTATCTCGATGTACATTGCCATACAATCCACCTTGGGTAAATGCAGGCCTACTGCCTCCTGCCATACAAACTGTTCTATTTGTCAGTGTGCTTGTGATGGTGTCAGTTATGCGTTTTTATGTAACAGTTACATCTCATTGTACCAACTAAGGTCTTTACACCCCAGGGATTGTTTACAGAGTGTAGATAGAGGCTGCCGAACTATACATCTGCATTACTTACTGTTGATTGTTTGGTATCCTGTGGCCCAGTCTGTCTTTACTATTGTACTACTTGAAGGCCTCGGCTTGGACAGCAACATATGTAAACCTTTCCAGACTACTGTAGTAGTATAACTGTTTCACAGTTGCATTGTTCTGTTTATATGGATGTCAGTCTCTAAACAGCTATATGACATGGCATATACAACTGTAATAGTACACAAATAAAGCTTTCCCATGTATGCAAACCTGTGTGTGGTGTTATATCCTTTGACCTCTCTGTGGGTATATGTTGTAGGCAACAATTGTCATTCGTATGGGTGGCTCATACAGTGTTCATTTGGTAAGGTGGTAACTGTAGACATAGTGTCTGTTCCATATTGTGTCCACCTTCTACATATGTATCTTACTATACATATCTATGCATGTGTATGTGTAGTTACACACACACACACATATATATATATATATGTATGTGTATGTATATATATATATATATATATATATATATATATATATGTGTGTGTGTGTGTGTGTGTGTGTGTGTATCTGCATATATGTGTCTGTGTATATGTATCCTAAGGATGCTGATTGCTTCCACACTGTACATTCCCTATGGGAGCCAGACTGTACTGCATGATGCATTACTGATACCAGCCTGACATCATACAGGTGGGATGGAGTACTGTTAACATCTTGTGCCCATGTCATGTCAGGTCCTGGTTATGGGATCTGCAACAGTTGGTAGTGTATTGCAAGGCAGACGTGTTTGGCTGTGGGGAATACCTTTTCGTACAGGACGTATGTTGTTTGGGGCATCTCAATCCCATTAACGGTGCATGTGGACATACATATTTTTGTTATGTTCCCATTTTTATCTACAGATGTATGTCCGTATATACCTATATAGATATATATATATATGCTTACATATATTTAACTTTGTGTATATATATATATATATATATATATATATACATATAGATGTAGACATATATATCTATAGATGTATGAATATGTTTATATATATATATATATATATATATATATATATATATATATATATATATACATATACATATATAGATATGTTATATCTATTTAGATATTAATTTATATACACACACACATACATCTACATGTTAGAATACATTCCCTGTACTGTTGAATGACTGGTCTGGATGATATGTTTGTGAAAACATCAGGGCTATGTATATCTGACATGGCTTAGTGGTACATTACTTGGCTATGGGGTGTAGGGTCCTGGGTTTGAGCCTTGCAGAGTTTATCTTGTTGCTGGGCAGAACAAGGGCTGTTGGATACAGAGTGATCAAGACACTTTTAAGCAGTTGTAAGTGGGTTTGCGCAGAGGTTAGCACTGCTAAAGTCCGGGTACTTTTAGCTTTTCAATTGCTTAACTTAGCTAGGGATGTACAGGAAGGGTGTAGGGAAGGTCCATAGCTGCCCATTTCCTCTACAGCAACAGCTGTGCATTTATACTGAATTTGGAGGTACATTTGGACACTCAAACCCCTGAGAGAGGGGTGGGACAACAATAATATGTTGTGATGCCAGTTAGACCAGATTGCATGTATCCAGTGGACACATGCTGTGAAATAGACAGCTATGTATGGGGCGAGATTTTTTTTGGGAACAGATTGCCCTTTTTTTTTTTCAGGTGAGAGTGGGATGTTGGGGAGGGATTGTAGGTATGCTAGGGGAGTTAGGTTGGGTAGGTTAACAGACAAGACAAACAAGATGCATACAGGGGCAGTATATGACACATGTGGTGGTAGACATCTTGATGGGGAGAGGTTTTGGGACATCGGAAGCCCATGAGCCCCATAGTGGAAACAGTGTGACTGAGGTCCCCATCCATGAGCAGTCACCACTGCACCTTCACAGCCCCAAAGGTGGCTGTGCTGGGGGCTGTCACAGAGCCGGGCCAACCCTCTAGTTGTGACACACGGCCCTCGAGCTGGTGTAGCAGATCTCTGACCTCCCTGCAGAGCTCGCTACGCACCGCAACCCGGACCTGGTGCCTGGTGACAGGTTCCTGTCCATGTCTGCACCCCTGGGGGTGAGCCCCATCTCCTGTGGTGGTTTCACCTGAAGGTGATTCAGGACCAACAGATGAGGAGGTCCCAGGTTGGGCCCCAGACATGCTGGAGCCCGGTGCCATGGCCATCTGAGGTGGGACAGGTGGGTCCACTGGGACTGGCCTTCTCAAACTTGCTATAGTATTTAAATTTCCTCCACACTAAAAACCATACCAAACTCAGAAAACTTTAAAACCCAACTATTCAAACACCTGTCCACTAAATGGAAATGTACCTGCCTTCACCCAAGCTAATCAAAGAGGTTCTCTCTCTGGTTCCCAAGCTCTACAACTCTCATAGTTACCTTCCTATGAGCCTCTGACTGTCCGTCTCTGTCCAACCTGATCTCCTGGTACACCCCTCCCCATTCCCTGCGCAGCTCTGATAAACACTTACTATAAGTTTATAGACCCAATAAGAACATAGGTAAAATACTCTATGAACACTCCATTTCCCTTATCTGGAACAATATTCCACTCCAAGTCAGATGCCATACCTCCCTTCCTAACTTCAAACATGACCTGATACTGTATCTCCATAACAACCCTATATGTACCTGCAACCACCCTACTTAACCCCTCCCTCTCCTTATACCCACTTTACAACTATGTCTGATCTATAAGACCTTTCCTATTTTATTGACTTACTATATCTATATGCTCTCCCTTCTACACCCTCCCTCTAGATCACTGCATCCCTCCTCTACTACTTTCTTCTTCTGTACCATCTCTTCCTCTGATCTAAGGCCCCTTGTACATACACTTTTCTCTTTTTTTTACTCCTGCACTAGTTTCTTCCTCAGATCAGAGCCCCCCTGCACATACATAAGTTCTCCTTCTAGCCACTAATCCAATAATGCCATGTTATTTTCAAATGATTACCAATAACCTTAATTCCCTTACTGCATTCCTCTTGATTTATTATCGTTGTTTTTCCTTTTACACCCTTATTATACTTTTGTACATTATTTTTCTTCTTATCCATTGTATTCATGACATTGTTTTGCTCTGTATTGTTGTAAACTTGTCTCTACTTGTATGTCTGTTTGGGGATTTTCCCCTTGGGTCTCCACTGAAAAAGGGTAAATTCTTACCCAGCTGGACCAACCCGGTTAACAAATGCAAAATAAATAATAATAAAAAATTATATCTAAGCTCTCAACAATTTCTATAGCTTCTCTCTAAGCTCTCAACAACTCCTACAGCTACCCTCACACAGCCCAACCTTGTAAATATTGTAAATAGCGTTCTACTGTTGATGTGTGTATGTAAAGCGTATTTACATTTTCTTAAAAGGTTTGTATGTAAACTGTTTCCACACCTAACACATATCTGTTTTCCTCAAATGAAACTGTATGATCCCTACCTTCAAGCTTAATGAATTTCTTAACTATGCATGGTATTGAATGCATTTATGAGCAACTATTCTACATAACATTATCTTTAATATTAACTATCAGTTGTATGTAAATTGTATAATGCATCTTGGAGCGTTTCTCCCCGGGCCTCCACTGAAAATGGGTCAATGCGGCCCAGTGGACTTCCCCGGTAATCAAATTGCAAGTAAATAAAATAAATAAATATTTTATCAACATATGTGGGTTAGTAATAGTCAACACATTCCAGGGTTAGGTATAACAGCATGCATATATATTCCTATTAACCCAGACACCAGATATGGAACAGTTGCATAGCAAACGGTACACATGCATATATGGGACCACAGTGGTAATAACAACAGCATGCAGGTACATTGATGGCACCATGCCACCAGTGTTGGAATATTTCAATATAGCACATGCATGGAAACAGATTTAAATATTTATCATCCAATAGGTCATAATCAGAACAGTGAAGTCATTACATACCAGTTGAGGTTTGTATGTAATTTATTCTTGTTGGAGATATGGTAGGGGAAGAGAAAGATGTCAATTAACAACTAGTATATTCCTGTAGTCCACATTACTTCCCTAGTCAGTGCTGTTATCTGTACCTTACAAGTATTACTACACTACCCTATAGCCTTAGTTTGGACAGTGATATGGCTGACGTTATTGTTATACATGAACTGGCTTTACCTGCAGTATATACCTCTTATCTGGTATACCTGTGGAGGAAATGTTTGTTAACACTAACTGTTTCATCACATACTCCCAGATTCCAGGCTGATGTTGTGCACATAGCTGTCCATCTCTTTCTGCACAGACTCTGACCATGTCTTCACCACATGCAGGTGTACCGGGACATATCTAAACTATTGCCCCCTTCAACCTTTAATGACTTACCACACACATATACATGCTTTCCTACACAGTTATATTATGTAGCACAGTGTGGGTGACAGTGATCAGTGATACCTTATTATTCAGAACAACTGCAACACTCACAATTCCATACAATACCAGAGCAAACAGTACCAGTACAGGGTATCAAGGTTTTTATTTCTCAGCACAGTGTTCGTATCCAACATACCTGTGGGAGCAATGTTTGTTAGCACTACCTGAATGTGGCCACACAAAGTTTCAGATTACACATTAGTATTATGCACATACATCTCTCTCTGTTACTGTACACACTCTGGTCACAGCTTGACAACATGGGGGTTTAGATAGGACATACTTGGCTTATTACTCTCATAGTTTCGAGAGTTGCTAGAGTGACAGGTTTGTCCTCACAGATGTGTGACAATCAGTTGTATTTCCTGTTTGCTACCTAAACATGTGGGATCATCACACAGACTTCCCAGGGGAACAGGGTGACAGGCAGCAGACATGGGCCCATATACTGGACATTCTGGTCTTATCTGTACAGTTGTGGGGTACGATTCTGTATGCAGCCTACTTCCTGTATGCAGCCTACTTCCACTCCCAGGATTCAGACCACGGCTGTGTCTGCTAAAACTTAAAGACTGTCCATCACAGTTGTGTGAGCTATATAGATATTGCTGTATATCTCCTATCTGATTTCTGTCTGATAATTCTTCTGTGGTTTTGCATTCTGACTTTGTATTACAACACTCTTATACAGTATTTCTTAGACAGTTATATTTTGTAGGACAGTGTGGGCAATAGAGATGAGTAATACGTTATTATTCAGAGCAACTGCATCAGTCACAATGCCATACAATACCAAAGTAAACAGTACAGGGTATCATTCTTGTATTTCTGGGCACAGTGTTGGTATCTGACAGACCTGTGGGAGAAATGTTTGTTAGCACTACCTGAATGTTGCCACACACAGTACTAGATTCCACATTACTATTATACACTTGCATCTCACTCTGTTACTGTATACATTCTGGCCACAGCTTGACAACATGGGGGTGTAAATGGGACATACGTGGCTTCTTACTCTCATAAGGTTTTGGGGAGTTTCTAGTGTGCCAGCTTTGTTCTCATAGATGGGTGTCAATCAGTTGTATTTCCTGTTTGCTGCCTATATGTCTGGGATCATCCCACTAATTTCCCAGGGGGACAGGTTGACAGGCAACAGATATGGGCCACTTTACTGGACATTCTGGACATATCAGTACAGTTGTGGGGTATGATTCTGTATGCAGACTACTACCACTGCCAGGTTTCGAACCATGGCTATGTGTGCTAAAAATACAACAGTTCACATCTCAGTTGCATGTGCTATTCGGGTTTTGTTTTCTGCCTTTTTCCTGTTTTCTGTCTTTTCCCTGTTTTTTGTCTATGTGTCTCTCAGTTGTACTAAATGGCCTCTGGGGATCACACCAGTTATATACAGGCATTCCTACACATTCTATTTATGGTGCACAGTGTGGGTAACAGTGCTTAATACAACAGTACTATTACGTGATTGCAAATCCACATTACCATATGATGCCAGAGTATACACATGCAGTCCAGCAGTTAGACCTTTATTGTCAGGCTATTATGCTTTTATTTACATACAAACTATATGGGACTCTTCCTGCAATATTCTCCGGTGTATGCAGTACTTGCCTTAAACAATACAGGTTTTATACAGGCAATTAATTTACTAATACTTTAAATTTATTTCTTATGACAGTACATGCAAGAGTATTACTGACCTGCCTTGCATCGCAACCTCTCCAGGCAACGTCCATGGGCCTTCTGGTTCATGGTCTGCTAACTTACAGCTGTGCAGGACATAAGAGGAATATTTAGCCATACCTATCCATGATATACCTGAGCTGGCAATTATTACACACATAGTGGAGTGATACTTACACACAGCTGGGACAGCCCCTGCCGTTCTAGCCTCTTGGATCCACTACTTTAAGAGGTCCCCCTTACACCGCTTCAGGTCGGCATAGTGATGCCTGACCTACTCACCAGTTCGGGGTATGCCAGTGGCACTGGTGAGGTCATGGGCGAGAAGATCCCAGGCTTCCGCCTTATACTGGGAACCCTGGTACTGGCCCTGCAGCAGTCTCTGCTCATGGTCTTTGACAAGGATTCTGCCATGACTCTGTACTCCTGGATGTACCAGAACTGCGCCCGGAAGCGCACACCTTCTCCCCTTACTGCCATTGTGCCTGCAAGGGGAAGCTACAACCAGTTATGAGATGTATTCCCACCTCTTGGGTTTAAGTATGGCCTATTTCCTGCACTTTTCCATGACTGGCCAGTTTTGAAATGGCTAGGCTATGGGAAAACCTGCTAACCTAAGGATGGCATTGTGTAAAGGGGTATAACACTGGGCACATTGAGTTAGTTGGTCTACACATTGCTTACACCTCCTAAGCTGGCCTGTGCAATGCTTAGCATTGCTTACATTAGACTTTGCATTATATTTTCTTTTTGGCATTGATTTATTATTCATTACATCTTATATATATATATATATATATATATATATATATATATATATATATATATATATATATATATATATACTGATATCCATGATTCATGTGTACGCACACTGTATGGGGTCCTTGTGTTTTATTGGGGACTTCAACATTCTATTACAATTACACCTCACTTCTGGGCTTACTGCTGTACTCCAGTTCACATATTTATGTTATGTAGTGGGTTATAGAACATATGACTGTATACTGATTCCTTTCACTGGTTCAGTTTGATTTACTATAGTGAGGACTTGATTGGTGATACCTCATTCTTCTGTACTGCTGTGATGGCTTGGTGGTTAACTACTGTGACTATAATGTATAGAGTCCTGGTGAAGGACCTGCAAGGCTGTTTATTTTGTTGATTGGCAGAACAAGGGCCGTTGGATACAGAGTGATTAAGGCACTTTTAAGCAGTTGTAAGCAGGTTTTCATGACGGTAAGCAATGCTAACCTCTGGTTGAATATGCTTACAGAGAGTTAGCTGCAAAATTGCTTAACCTGTGTGCGCATTGCTTACCCCCACGCAACCATGCTTAAACCTGCTTACTAATGCTTAAATATGCTTACTACTGCTTATTTGTGTTTCCACTTGTTTACTTTTGCTTACTCCCACTTACAATTGCAGTGATTTTGCAAGTAATATTTAATGGTTCTTGGGAAGGTGGGGGATTTGGTAGCTGTATGGAGTTGTCATTCATTACACATTTTACCTTCCATCTGTATCCATGATTTATGTGTACATATACTGTATGGGGCACATGTGCTTATCTGGGGACTTTGCAGCATTATGACACTGACACCTCACATGTGCATTTTATGCATTACTCCAGTTCACAAATATATGTTATTTAGTGGATTATGCAGCTAACATATTGGTCATAACATGATTTGCCATAGAAAATGGGATGTGCTGTAGAGGGACTCAAACCAGGAATGCCTGCTCGTAAGGCGAATGCTCTGCCCACTACACTATTGCTATACTGCTAAACTTGCATATATCTTCCTTGTTAACCTCTTCAGCCATTTAAGCTACATTAACCATAGCTAAGCGATGGGCACACTGGCGCACCTACGTTTAGCTTTAATCGGATTCTTAATAAAAAAAAATAAAGGTTTGTTCATTTTATTTGTACTTACTATTGCTGTTGTACATGTGGGGGAATGTTGTTGGGGATATGTGGACACCTATGAGTGGTCTTGCTCATTTCTTTGGCTTTTCTGCTGTTTTTCATTGCGGGGGCATGTATATTCTGAGAGGTCTGTTCTCAGACATGCCCCCTGCACTCTTACACGATCTGTGTAAGATTAGGAGCTCAGGCAGCATGCCTTTATTAATATCCATGGCACTCTGCCATCCTGCTCCTAAATGGCCGCGTCCATGCAGGACTAAGCTAGTCCTGCACAGAAGATTAGTAAATCTGGGGGATAATCTTCAATAAAAAAAAACTTAAAAACATAAAAGAAGATAAGCACTTTTGCACTATTTGTGCTTCATCAGATCCACATAATGAATTAACACAAAGACTTATAAATAATTTTAAATGAATGGAGACCAATGAATAGAAAAAAGCAACCAACTCATTGGCTTAATGCCCTCTTTTTCAGGTCTGGTTTTAAAGGCATATTGCATTAACTTCCCATACCTTAATCTACTTTCTGCCCTTAACTTACTCTTCTCACTCTCTGTAGTCTTCCTTGACTACTCTTTCTACTGTCTTCTAAAATCTGTTAAGCCAATTACCTCAGAGAAACATTCTATTGTAATTGGCTTGCCTTCATGGAACTACATTATGATAAAACTGGGTTTTTGTAACCACTTACCCCAAAAACTATACTCATCTTAATGACATATTTCTTTTTATACATCTTGAAATAGTTTTGCTATACTCCTGATTATTGACACTGTATAACATTGTATTTCTACTTAATGCCTTGTAATAATCCTGTAACATTGGTTCATAAGTTCATTGGTTGGTACTAGGCTATCGGCCCTAGGGCCTATACAAGTCTAGCCATAACAATTCCCTGGCTATTTCTTCCCACACTATTGCTGTTTAATGCTAATTTATAATGAAAATTGTTTAATATGTTGGAGCTTTTCTCCCCCAGCCTCTGCTGAAAAAGGGCTCTTCAGGTCAGCTGGACAATCGTGGTCAACAAATGTAAAATAAAATAAATTAATTAATCCCTGGTAGCTTATCAGCTTGTAGAGCAGCAGTCCATTTCATCTCTGCAACTTCTGTTCTGTTAATCAAATCACCTCCCCTTACATAATCATAAATAAGTTGTATGACAGCAAAAGTAAAAGAATGACCTTTATCAATGGAGATATGTTTTGCTAATGCATTAAGCATATTACCTCTTTTTATAACACCAAGATGTTGTAGAACAAATTCTTTAAGCATCCTATTCATTTTCCTATATAAAAAGAGCTGCATAGTTTACATTGCACCCGATAAATTAGATTCTTAGTTCTACAATCGGCATAAAAATTAAAAATACATTCATGACTTGTCACAGGATGTAAAAAGCTATTACTCCCAGACATTACATGATGGGCTTTACAGCTCCTACAGGGATTGGTCCCTAACCTTATTGACCTATGATCTAAGTTTTTACGTGGGCCATAACAAAACTGTCTTCTGAGTGAGAGATTGTTCTTAAAAGTAATCCTGGGTTTATCACCTACAGTAGTTCTTATTTTCTCATCCGAAAGGAGATTCGGACAGTTTTCTGTTATAATGTCACCAACCTTAATATTATTATTATATGTTAGGGGAATTCTAAATAAGTGCTTATCAACAGCCTTAATGTTGAAATCACTAGATATGTATGGTTTACCAACAGTAGATCGCAAAGTAATTACTTCATTCCATGACCTATCACATCTCCTTCCATTATTGCTCTTTAGTTCATCTTGAAGCCATAACAAACATTTTTCATATCCACATGCCCAAAGGAATAAGTGACCCATCCACACATGTGTAATGGCAATGCATGTAGAAGTCGGGTCAAGTGTGAGCCTTATAGTACAGCCTTAGCCAGATGTGCATCAGATAAAATGTACTATTTAGAGAAAGTTACCATTGTCCAGTTCATTAGCATAATTGCCTCACTAACTGCCTTGAAATTGTACTTTAAATACTGCTATGGCTATTGCAGTGCCCATTGTATTATGGAATTTGCTACACTGAAGCAAAAGGAAATGGAGATTACAGAGTATACTTACTGAGAATTTAAAAATCTACAACAGCTGTGCTAAAAGTCAAGGAGTAGTAACAGGACATGTGTGGGGGAGATGTTTGCTGCCAAGTGGGACAGAGCAGGTACAGTGGAAAGCAGCTGTAGCTATTCACATATGTGCCAAAGGTTGTTTTAGTGAGTCTGTTTAGCCATGATACATAGAATATATCTAAGGATGTAGAGATCTACTCACTCTGCTATGACAGGTTTCATAGACACATGCTGCTCTGTGCGGGCTGATACAGGCATACCTGTGACTGGCTACAAACAGCATCCTTAAGGCAGAGCCCTATCTCTGTGTGTGGATCAGGTGTTACACAAACTGTGTTACCTGTGGACTGTGTAGTGAGATACTATAATACAGGTGTGGCAGATATCACAGGCCTACAGCATAAAATATGTTTGCAATTACATTTACTGAGCACAAGAGCTCCAAGAGAAATAAAAAGAATGAAGTTCTTTGTGACAAAGACATTCATCTTGCTGTGTACCCTCTGTTAATATGGTGAGCATATCCTCTGACAGCAATGTATATGGCAGGATTATGTGGTTCAGGTAAATATTATCAGTGGCCACAACAGATCACAATATCAAGTACTGCACTGAGTTTTAAACATGATCTATGATGCAAACAACCATGAATGGAAGAGGATGGCTGCATGTCGTTGTGTGTTCACCTATATAGTTGTCTCTTGCAGAGAAGAGGACTTCCTAGCATCTCAGTATGGGATGCATGACCACTGTATCATACCCAGTGAAGTACTTGATATTAGTGAAGAAATTTGCCCACCACCACCACTGGTATCATTGATTGATGCCTCCAGGGTGATCATACACTTCCATATATAGCAGGAAGTGCAACAAACCAAGGCAAGTCATAATTAGCAGTGACAAATGCTTGGAGGAGTCTAGAAAAATAGTTCTGCAGTGACAGAAACTTGCTTTAAGTGTGAACTTTAGGTGTGACAAAATCTGCAGCAAAGGATTTACTGTGATGTGGCCTAACTGAAAGATATATCATCAAATAACTTTTTGGATTCTACCAGAAAAGTGATGAATTGGCTATAAACACATCTTTCAGGTGTCTTGGAGGATGAGCTGAGGAGAGAGATAGGCCTGTATTCACTGACTGTGTTGTTGGCATCACCTTTAAGTAAGGGGATTATGATTACATTCTTTCAGAAGTTAGGCAGCATCTTTCCTTTCCATTAGCATCAGAATGGAATCACAGATGGCAATGACATCTATGAGGATTTCATTCCCCCCTTAAAAAATACGTAGAAAGATATTTTGCTCCTGCATTATAATTCATATAGTTCTGTTTCACACAATTAAAGGGCGTTTTTATCCTCTAAACAATGTAAAGCAAATACAGATGTCTCAGTAACATTCTAAAATCATTTTCAACTACAAAATGTCTGCTGCAAAAATCATTTGTAGTGTTTCATCCCATCTACATAGTGAAACACTGATTGCCTTCCTTACTCCCTATTCGTATAATTAATCAAAACTAGTTTTCATTCTTAAATTGCTTAAGTACTTGAAATGGTAAGACAGGGATATCATATAATAAAATGAATGTCAAAATGCATTTGTCAGCCCCTTTAGATGCATGTGTGCATATGTGCATTCTTGCCTGAGTATTTCTACAAGCACATGCACATGACTTTGTGTGTGTGCATGAATGTGTGCGTGCATACGTGTGCCTGTCTGTCTGTGTGTATGCATGTTTGTGTGTGTGTGTGTGTGTGTGTGTGTGTGTGTGTGTGTGTGTGTGTGTGTGTGTGTGTGTGTGTGTGTGTGTGTGTGTGTGTGTGTGTGTGTGTGTGTGCGGGCATGAATGCATGCATGCATTGCATAGTATGCAGCACTATCAGGTTATAGTTATAATTGCAGCAATAAATATCAATTTCAAGACATGGAGTTATATAACCATAATTACATAACTGTCCAATCTATTCCATGTCCATATGTTTTCTGATACATATAATATGATTAAGCCTTTCTCACAATCATCTATGAATTTACATTCCTTAGTCCTACAGGTAACCCATTCTATAAAACTAGAGAAATCATTTTATCTCAGAAATTCTTAACTATATAGCACCTGGCTACTGGATAACTTCCTTAACATATAGCGTTAAGGCACAGTTAGTCTTATTTTAGTAAGCAGAAGATTTTTTCCAAGAAATGCTGGCTGTTTTCACATCAGTCCTACTGATCAAATGAGTACCCTTATCTTCCTTGCTTTGTTGTCCTCACACCTAATGCATCACCTGCCTGTCATGATATTGAGATGTTTAGAATTGTCCTGCTGTCTTTTATGCTGAACCTGTTGATGATAGCTCTGTTTTAAGTACAAAGAGAAGAGTTCCTCTTTTCAGCTTCTTTCCTTTCTGCTGCAGCCCTATTCATCTGACTACAACATTAGAGATTTACTGCTTTTCCATGCATAATTAAATCATTTCATTTCCCATTAATATAACAGTTTTATAACCAGACCTTCATCAAAGAAATTCCAGTGGCATGATTTTATGTAGATTTGAGAAGCAATGTCACTGAGATTTATGGTCTGTATTAAATATTTTATCCATACCAGAGATCATATTACTATCTAGTCATGCTCATCTCTACATATTGCCAGTTGATGTATTTTGCCTAGGGCCAGGAGAGACAATTTTATAGTCATAAAAAAGAGCAATTGACATGCCATGAACAAAGAATCACAACCTGCATAATATTTTAAGACAGTAGCACCTGTCATAACCATTTTTTGAGTCTGACAAAGCATTCCTGATTGAGTGATTTTTTGCTGTGCATCATGATATTTGACCTGTCCCACTTGGTTCTTATAATTGTAACTGCAGAGCTACAAAGTGCACATCTTAGATTATACATCCCTCTCACAGATGCTCAGTTTTCTTCCTGACATCATAAAGCTTTATTTCTTTGTTAAAAGCTGATGCTATCAATGTCACAACAAAAGAAAGGAGAGAAAGAAAGAAAGTTTAAGATTTAATGACTGGTATTATTTAAATATCAGGTTTTAATGTTGCGATATTATGTTTAGGTTTAGATTTTCCTCATTGTTTTTTTAAATACCTTTATTAAATTATCACTTGTGACACAGGCGCACTTACATTTATTTAAAAGTAATCAAACCATATTTACAAACATTATAGGATATATAATAATGTATGTGCAGTACAATCTAAGCAACATTACATAAATTATTCAATTCCTACTTTCTCTTAAACCTCATTACTCCTCCAAAACATTTTTCTGCATATATTGTTCCCACACTTTCCATTTGTTCTATCTAAATATCCCATTTCCTGTTCTTTTATCTCTGTGACATTATTTACTATTTCAAGTATAGGTTAAGATTTTGATTTTCATTTTCGAGTAATTGCTGTTTTTTTCAAACCATGTTGAAAACTTTAATGTTCATTTAGTCAGTGCATGAGACATTTTGATATTACATATAAATGGCAGCATGCAAATGCTTATAAAAGATAATTACATTTATAACTGAATTGGCCATTTTCATTGACATTTGCCTCATATCTTTATAATTGGTTTGTTTATGTGAGATGATGAGTAACACTTTCTGTCACATTCTCATCTGCTGCACATTTTTCAAATTAGAGAAACAAAAATTGAAAGGTATTTACTACTGCTAAGCAGCAGGTCAGAAGGATGTGATGCCATTACGTTTTTGTAGAAAACTATGCTTCTCCAACTCATAGCAGTTTGCCAGTCTGACCCTTATAAATACGATTCCATTTCATATTGTCGAATTATCATTTCATAGAATTGCAAAACATCGAGACCAAATTGTCTAAAACTCAAATCATCGAAAACTCATAACATCAAATCTCAAATCATTGAAAACTATAAAGCAACTAGAAATAACATCCCACAGAGTTTTTATTACATTTATGCAGGGGGGCAAGCCCCCCACACCTCCATACATTAAATATACCAACTTCAAGGTCGCACTACAGTGGAGGAAAGAGGTAATTTCCTAACCCCACTGTAGTGTGAACTTGGATTTGGTATATTGAATTTACAGGAGGTGTGGGGGGCAGAGTCCCCCACATGGGGGGTGCAGGGGGGCTTCCCCCCTGCATAAACATAGTAAACAGTGTCTGGGATGTTGTTTCTAATTGCTTTATAGTTTTCAATGATATGAGATTCAATGTTATGAGTTTTTGATGATTTGAGCTTTCGACGATTTGGTCTCGATGTTTTGCAATTCGATGAAATGATAATTCGACGATATGAAGTGGAACCATAAATACATATGTGGCAATTGCCATACTTCTTAGACTTTTTTAATGATGTTCCATAATTTATCATTCTGTCTGAGACCCCGGTTTATATTCTTGTTTTCTTCCAAAATAAATGTACCAAATGCAGGACAAAACCCAGAATCCTAAGGATACACAGTGAAATGTAGAACTCCACTTATTATACAATCTCCTGAACAGATTGCCTGTAGTCAGTATTCTGTGTTCAAAATTCTCATGGTCAATGTTGTTGTCAAGAGACAGTATAGCAATGTTTAGTATTTATCACTATTTTGAATGGGAGTGTTCTCCTGCTCTTGCAGTGTGAGGCCTCTTCACTTTTATTTGCAGTCTCTAAATATAGTACATCTAATTTTGCATTACTTTAAATAGAGGTGACATACAATTTGAACTTCTCTCTGACATTGTGTAACTTTAAAAATCTTACACAGAGATTAGGTATAGAGAGACAGAGTTCACAAAGCATGGGTTACAGAGTGGGTGTATCCCCCCTGCATAAATACTATTAAATACTATGTATCATTGTTTGCACGGCGGTAAAATGGCCTGGAAAGGCTGGGATGTAGGCGAAGAGTCCACAGGAGCATCATAAGGCTCCAATTACAGAATATCATTTAAATGAGAACATATTATTTAAAAATGAATAATTAGTCTGATGTATAGCTGAAATAACATAAAAGATAAAAGCAAACCAAGTAGACTAATAAAGTGATGCTTATAAAATCAGCATGCATGTGTTTAAAGAAAAAAAAACATACTAACTCCAAGTTTGTACTATCTCTTCGAAAACCTGGATGATTGTTTCTTTGTGGCACAAATAAAATGAAAAATAAGTGCCAGGAAACGTTGAAACTCAGTCCAAGCAGTTTATTCCACGAATTTTTTTAAAAACAAATTCGTGGAATAAACTGCTTGGACTGAGTTTCAACGTTTCCTGGCACTTATTTTTCGTTTTATTGGTTTTAGAAGTGCTAGTGCCTTTTTTTTCGTTGTTTGTGGCACAAATATAAATATTTTCTTTGTTTCAAATTACTGACACACATACTTAGGATATTTAGTAATCAGGGAACAGTCCCTACCATGGATTAATATATAACTAGCATCTTCTTTAAAATATATTTGTACATGGACCCTGCCCTTCACTCAAAAGAGCAACATCAATATGTCTTGCAGCCAAGCCTCATAATGGGAACCAACATAGACAAACATACAAAGAAAACACATAGCTAGTGATTATAAAAAACATAATAACATGACAACAATAATGACATGATCAATATAAATGCTTCAAACCAACAATAACCATCTGGGCAATGTTCACAGAATACTTGCCAATAACTAGAACATTGTCTAAGGCAGCATTACTGACCACTAACTCTAACAATCCCCCATCCTTCAGCTCTTAGGAGCAGAGTCCTGCAGTGCTCAGTTCTAACAATTAAGCAAGTAGGCCCAGGAAAGAAATGAAAAGAAAGGAAAGGAAGGTTGATACCTTACAGGAGTCAATCTACACAGAAAACTGTCCTGATCCCTAACTTCAATACCATCTGAAAATTTGGGCAGGTACAAGGGCTTGCTACAATCACCCATGCAATAGAGACTGCATTCCTATAACTACATCTTAAATTCTCCTCGTCACCCATTTAAAAATGCCTCATTTCCTCCATGCCTTGTCCACTAAACTCTTTACATTCCCTTATTAAATTTTTCTAATCCCTCCCAAAACCTTTGCTTTATCTACACTAAACTCCATTTTGAGCAGGCATCCAGAGACAAAAATATCTGTCCAGCAAATTCTCTATGTCTGTGGACCCTTGTCTTACACACAAAATAACCATACCAACATGAAACTCTTGTTGTGACTTTCAGCTTTTCCCGGTTAGGGGTTGCCACAGCGGAACTCCAGTCCACTAATGATTGGCAGCAGATTTTTATGTGCCGAGTTGCTAGCCCTGACGCACAGCATTCAATGAAGGCATGCCCATTAACGCATGTCTCCACACAGAAGATGCTCTAGCTGAGAATCAAACAGGACAACATCTTACTGTGAGGCGACAATGCTATCACAGCACCACCACCACAGATCCTAACATGAGACTCTACCAAGCTTTGTTACTAGAACCAAAAGAGCCAAAACATTTACAGAAAACAGATTACTAGTGATTATAAAAAACGATAATAATAATAATATAACAACAATAATGATATTACCAATATAAATGCACCAAATACACAATAATCATGTTGGGCAACATTCACAGACATCCTGCTTACTGCATAAGGCAGCATTATTGACCACTCACTCTAATCATCTCCAATCTTTCAGCTCCCAGGAGCAGCATCCTGCACTGCTCAAGCATGACAAGTAAGCAAATAAGCACAAATAGGAAAAGGGGAAGATATTCCCTTGTTACAGGAGACAAATCTACCCAGCAGCCACTCAACAGGCTACTTAAACAGCAGCATGTTCCTGCCTTATTCAAACAGAACACAAAATAGGTGATCACCATGGCTAACATAAAAGACATGAATAACTTTAACAAGCACAAAACTCCAAACAGTAAGTGCTTTCATAGTCATACGACTGCTTCTTCAGACCTAAAAACAAGTGCTTCCCAACATCAATTTAAAATACATTAAAACCAATGAATGAGTTATGGTTATTTTAGAGTGATCTTTAGCAGCCTCTTGACTTTATTTGTTGTTCCCACCTTATCTTTCCTAACCATACACCCAAGATCATCAATCTACCCACTTTCTGAGGGCTCTTTGAATCCTTAAAATGCCAGATCTTTTAACAAAAAGGCATGTGAACATTAAACAAATCAAGACTTATCTTATTCAAATACACTCCAGCTCGCATATGTCATATTGGATCTTTGTCTGCAAAGTACCAGTAATTCAATACTGGTTCTTCAAGGTCTTCAATTTTTTCCCTTAGATCTACTAGTTCTCTCTTCCCCTGCACTTTTACTACCTTATTAGTATAGCACTTTACCAGACTTCTTATAGCAATTATTGTAGCACACAAAAGTGCTACCAGCACTAAACACTCAACAAGGAAACAGCTCCAGTACTTATTATTAATGCCCACCCCTCCAGGCATGTCTAAAGATCAGTTCCTTGTGCATTCTCCTATTAACCTGGTGAACTTGGGTATCCTGAGACAATGTAGCAACTGCCTCATGTACATTGACAACCCTCTCCTCTAACCTTCCAACACTCAGACTTGCGAGAGATGCACTTATATATCCAAACTGGAAGCCACGCACTCTCCAGCCAAGACCAGAATAGCTGGTCAAGAGGAGAAGGTCAACACTTGCACCAAACCACATGGAACACATAGCTATCCAGAACACAAACCAGCACTGCCTTCACATAATAACACAAACCACACACCCACCTTCGCAGAGGCTCTCAATAAAAATCTACCCAAACAACAGAGACCTCCAATGCAGAAATGCACTTGACCACCACAACACAACACTAATCACGTGACACATAACTCTCCTAAACAGCATGACACTCAACCAAAGCCCCTAAGGCAAAACAGCATGCCCAACACACTAGTCATAGGTGACTTGATAGTGAGATACACTGATGTCCCACTCACTAGGTTGAATAAGGAGAAAGTAACAGTCAGCTGCCTGTCAGGTGCCAGGATTCACCACATAATGCATGCACTCCGGTCCCAAAACAACAGGTACAAATATGACTCTGTCATTGTACATGTGGGTGTGAATGAGATTTAAATCTCCGGACAACATGAAAAGAGACATGAAGGAGCTCATGGATTATGTAGCCCAGGGGGTTATGACCCTACCCCTGAGCAGCATCCTAGCATCACCCAGAATGATACCACAGTACAAGCAGAAAATGATTAATTTCAGCAATTGGCTAAGTTTCTGGTGTCATTCTAAATGTGAAGTACCTCACAAACAGGATACTAGACCTTAAACATTTGTCCTATATGGACAGACTAAAAAAAACAACTATTCTCTGTCTCATATCGCCTACTTAGAGGTGATCTCTGCTTGACTTACAAAGCCATGTCTGACCCAGCTCTGTTAGAAATGCCATATCTAAAGAAATCCCAAACCCTCTGCATCACACGCTCCAGAGACCTCAACCTCATTACAACAATCAACAGAACATGCTGGAGGGACAGGTTCATAACCCAGAGACTGCCCATACTATGGAATAGACTTCCCATACATGTCAAGCAGAGCACCTCACTGGCATTTTCAAGAGAAATCTTGATGAGTGGATGGGAAATAGAAAATTCACCCCAGGGATCTCTCCAGTGGCTTTACTCTACAGAGGCACTGGGAACTAAGGTTGGGTGGCATGATGCCAGGGTAATCCTATTGGCTAGGCTTGTAAAGGCCCCAGGGCCATTAGCCTAGTACACACCTATGAACCTATGGTTCAGTATGGGTTCATGAGCTGGCAACTTATAAGAGGAAGGATTGTTAAATTTATCCACTTACTCCAACCCCAAGGAGTCTACTATATTGGTGGCAGATGTTTGTGATGGAATGGTATCACAGGGAACTGATGTGCCTCAGACTTTTTGAACTAACACTATGCAAGAACTGTTATCAACACCTGTACTACACTGTGTTGAACCAGTAAGTAAAACTGAACCCCCAGCTGGAGATCTGACAGTTATTTTAAATAAGGACTGGTTATTTAATGATTTGGAAGCTTTGTTCGTCAATGTCAGGAAGATGCAGTGGAACATGACATATTTTGATTTATGTTTAAGAGGAAAGAGAGTGTCCAAAGGTTTAAAGGTCATAAAACAAACCTAGTGGGTGGTATCATGACAGATTTTAGAGGAATGGGATCATATTTATGAAGAAACTTGCTCGGCTTTTGTACTGTTGTTAAGGAAGTACAATCAGGAAGAAAAGAGAAATTGAATAAAGGGATTAATGGTCTTATTAGCAAACTCCGTTTAGCAGCCTCCTGCACAGAAATTGAATCCCAGTTGAACTCCATTAAAAATAAAATGAAAATGCTTGTCATTCAATTAAGAAAATAAAAAGAGAAAAAGATTGAGGGGGACGTCAAGGAATATGAGGAGAAGAAGAATAAGCAGTCCACCTTAAAATTTATAAGGGAGACACGGTTGATGTTTCCAGAAAGGTAGAAGGAGTTTGCTCTCAGCAATTGAAGTGTAATTCAGCTGAATCTTTTTTTTTACCCAGAAGATCTGAGAGACTACCAAAAAAGTGTCAAGAGAAAGATTTCCATCCTTCTTCAATACGGGAGCAACGTGGATGGTCGGAGAACAATCTGCACCTTCAGACAGCTGCAACACCATCACAAATTGCTTGGGCACCAAAGACAAGGGAAACAAGGAACTTTACCTTTCAGAACAGTATCCTCAGATCTATCATCAGACTCAGCTGTCCCACAAGAGGTCATTCCAGCTGAATAAAAGGTTTTCAACTTGTCAGATAGAGTTAACTTTGGAAGAAATTAATGTAGTGAAGCAATGTTTTTCTTTTATTCCTTCAGCAAGATTGAATTTAAAAGAAGCTATTATAGATCTTAAAGGTTACACCAGTAAATTAAACTTAGAGGTGACTTTTAAGGACAAAATTTTGATTTGTAAAGGCAATTTTTTTATACCAAGTGTTTTTAATTTGCCTTTACATCCTGTCATTAAGGCTTTTGAAAGTTGCTGTGACAGAGACATTAGGGCTGCATTAAGACAAAAAAAGTGCAAAGTTTTTAAATGTAACTATGCCTGAAAAACTTAGCTTAACTCCATTACATCTGAGTGATGCTTCCAGGTTCATCTGTAGTTAACTCCTACTGATGCCTCTAACAGTCAATTATTGCTTGTTCTTATTTGTATCAGTAATTCCAAAACCATGTTATGTACAAGGTTTTAAAACATTTCATCTTAAGCCTTACACAAAACTGCATTAATATTTAAACTCTGTTGAGTGCAGTTAAATGAATATTAACTCTGGTCTTTGTGATATTAATTTATATACACATAATTTTCACATTTTTCTAAAAATCTCAAAAACCACGTAACACAAACAGAACTCCTTAGCATTATATGAAAGCTTTCAGATAGATGAATAAAATGCTGCTGACAGTATGTGTGTAACTTGAGTGGTTGCTGGTATCCTGTAAGTTATTTACAAAATATTACAAATGTAATAGTTCATAGGTTCATAGGTGTGTACTAGGCTAATGGCCCTGGGGCCTTTGCAAGCCTATCCATAGGGTTACCCAGGCATCGTACCACCCGACCTTAGTTCCCAATGCCTCTGTCGAGTAGAGCCACTGGAGTGATCCCCGGGGTGAACTTTCTATTTCCTATTAACTTATCAAGATTTATCTTGAAGAGGATCAGCTAGGTGCTCTGCTTGGCATGTATGAAAAGTCGATTCCATAACACGGGCAGTCTCTGGGTTATGAACCTGTCCCTCCAGTACGTTCTGTTGATTGTGGTAATGAGGTTGAGGTCTGTGGAGTGTGTGTTGTGGAAGGACTGTGATTTCTTTAGATGTAGCATTTCTAACAGAGCTGGGTCAGACATTGCTTTGTAAGTCAAGCAGAGATTGCCTCTAAGTAGGTGATATGAGACAGAGAATAGTTGGATTTATTTTTGAGTCTGTCCATATAGGACAAGTGTTTAAGGCCTAGGATCCTGTTCGTGAGGTACTTCTGTGGCCTCTCCAGTTGTTGCAGGTGTTTAGTGATGTACATGCCAAATGGGGCATTGTACTCAATGACTGGCCTAATGAGGGAAGAGTAGAAGGAGACAATGACCTCTTTCTTCCTGGATGCAAAACCCTTAGTAATGAGATGTGCCACTTAAAAGGACTTTCTGACCACAGTGGCAATGTGGTGGTCAAAAGAGAGGTTGCTGTCAATATGTGTTCCCAGATCTCTTATAATGCTTTTTGTATTTAGTTGATTACCGTCAATGTGGTAATTCTTGGGAACCAGGTTTTTCCCAAAGGGGATGAAGACACATTTTTTGCCATTGAGCTTAAGGCCATGGTTCTGATAGCAGTCGTTGGTTTCAGCGAGGCCTTTCTGTAGGATGTCAACATCACTCCGGGCGTTAATAATAGCTCCCAACTTGCAACCATCTGCGAACTTTGTCAGACGGGATCCTTTCTTATTGGCCTGGACTTCATAGAAGTAGATATCAAACAAGAGAGGACCCAGGACCGAACCCTGTGGGACTCCACTCATGAATGGTCGGCAATCTGACTTGGAGTCAGCTACTTTTACACTGTGGGTTCTACCTGTGAGCCAGTTTGCAACCCACCTAGTAATACAGGGGTTAATGCCTAGCTTAGTGAGTTTTTCTATGATTCCTGACTGGGGAATGTTAACAAAGGCCTTGACCAGATCAAGGTAGGCTGTATGAACCATCTTGCCTTCATCCATAGCTCTGGTGACTGACTCAAAGAAGTTGACCAGATTGAACAGGCACAATCCACCCTTCACAAAAAACAAACTTTGTGGGATCCAGAGAGTGGAGATTCCCTCTATCCTTGTTTATTAGGTCCATGATGATGCGTTCCATAGCTTTGCATATCAGACTTGTCAAGCTAATGGAGCGATAGTTCCCAGGGTCTGTAGTCACTTCTCCTTTGTGGAGAGGGATGACTGTAGCAGTGCACCATTTGGTAGGGACAAAGCCTGAGATGAAGCTGTGATTGAAAAGGGCACACAGGTGAGGTGCCAGTTCAGTCTATAGTTCATGTAGAACACAGCCAGGGATATTGTCAGGTCCCATAGAAGATGTATTCTTGGCCTTGGACAGTGCTGTTTTGAACCTGTGCAGCAGTAATACTGGGTGCCTGGCAATCTACTGGTATTGTTACTGGTCTGTTGGGGTGGAATGGGTAAAGTTGACACTGAATCTGTTGGCCAGTATACTGGCAATATCTGTTGGCATGGTATAGGAGGTACCATTGTGCAGTAGCTCAGAGCAAATATGGGTATTGCCGTGGAGATTCTTTACATAACTATAGAAGGCCTTGTCATTCTCTTTACTGTCTGCTGCAATTCTGTTTTCATAGCAAGCTTTAGAGGATTTGATGAAGGATCTCAACTTTTTGTTGAGGCTGATAAGAGAGTTTTTCCAGTCTTGGGACATCACCTTATTCCACATCAGTTTCCACCTTCTGTTGTTGAGTTTGTTTATGGCAGGGGACCACCAGACTGGCTTCCTTTTTTTGGAGGAGAGAGTCTTGGTTCTGTTGGGTATGGTGAGGTCCATGCATTTGTGTACTTGTTCGTACATTGCATTGGTATATGATTCGGTGGTCATGCAACTGATCTCCATTTGCATGGGTGCAGTGAAGTTAGCCACCTCTGTTTTTAGGTGCCCAAAGTTATCTTTGGACAAGTTTTTCATGGTGGTTACCTTTGCTGGGGGTGGGTGGGAGGGATGTGGATTTCCAAGGTGATAAGTTTGTGGTCGGATCTAACCAGGGAGGAATTGACAATTGGTGTAAAGCATTGGTCGCCCATGTTAATAATGACCAGGTCAGAGATGTTGCTACCTCTAATGGGGGTAAGAACAAGCTGGTCCAGGGCATTGGAATTAAGGAATTCCAGGAAATGCTGGCCAAGTGTATTGGGACATGAGTAGTTTTCCCAGTTAATGGAGGGGTAGTTGAAGTCGCCTAGTATGAGAGTGTTAGGTTAGACCCTAATATTCTCCATGGTGCTTAGGAACGTGGAGTGTGAGTCTTGGGACATGGTTGGGGACCTATAGCAGGGTACAACCTGAATCGACCCAATGTTAGCTGCACCTGAAGTATCTCAGATGCGTTATGTTGGTCTACTAGTCTGGAGGTGTGAGCATCTTTTATGAATATGGAAACACCACCACCTTTGGAGCTTCAGTCCAAGTTTTGGGGGCAAAAGGTGTGGAATGAGTTATAGCCTGGTATTGCAGGGGTGCTTTCTGCTGCCTTGAACCAGGTCTCTGTTATGGCACAGATGTTGATTTTTTTTTAAGGAGTGCTTCGAGCGAGTACTTTTTGAGATTTAGACTACTAGAGTTGAGCAGCATGACCATCAGATTGCATTTGTTTTTAGCTGTCATGGTGGTAATTTGGTCTTTAGAACACCGCCTAAAAAAAGGTACTATAGGGGTGGCAAGAGCCTTGGCCAGTATCCGGAAGCCCAGGGTGACAGATGCAGGCCATCTCTAGCAAAGCATCAAGGTCTGCCAGTCATGTCATTCCAGGCAGACAGATACTGGATCCCTTTAGAGTGACACCAGAAACTTAGCCAATTGTTGAAATCAATCATTTTCTGCTTGTACTGTGGTATCATTCTGAGTGATGGTAGAATGCTTCTCAAGGCTAGGGTCATACCTGCCTGGGCTACATAGTTCAAGAGCTCCTCCATGTATCTTTACATGTAGTCCAGGGAGGTACATCTCAGGTCATTCACACCCACATGTACAATGATAGAGTCATATTTGTACCTGTTGTTGAGGGACCTGAGTGCGTACGTTATGTGGCAAATCCTGGCACCTGACAGACAGCTGACTGTTGCTTTCTCCTTATTCAACCTAGTGAATGGGACATCAGTGTGCCTCACTATTAAGTCACCTATGACTAGTGTGTTTGGCATGCTTTTTTGCGTTGTGGTGGTGAAGTGCTTTTCTGCCTTGGAGGTGTCTGCTGTTTGGGTAGGTTTTTACTGAGAACCTCCACAAAAGTGGATGTGTGGTTTGTGTTTTCATGTGAAGGCAGTGATGGTGTGTGTTCTGGAGGGCAATGTGTTCCATGTGGTGTGGTGCAAGTGTTGACCTTCTCTTCTTGACCAGCTATTCCAGTCTTGGCTGGAGAGTGCATGGCTTCCAATTTTTACTGTGTTTACTGTGACTTATAAAACATGTTTTAAGAGCTAGAACCTAAAGAACACTACCACTATAAATAGTTTATGCTGAAGAGTTTGTCGTTTACACTTCTTTCATAACACCTGCAGTTCCAGAGATATGAACATTTGTTTGAATTGTGAGGGCATAATTTGATTCTGTCAAAATGCTTAGGCTCTGCCCATTGGAAGTTACATTGCAAACTTCCTGAGCTCCATTGGAGTGAATGAGTTAAAAAAGATGTGTCAGGATCCTAGTTTAAGATTCGTGAAGGCAGACAAAGGGTGATCTATGGTTGCAGTCCAATAGGATGACTACATTAATAATATGAGTGATTTGCTGGCTGAGCCCACCTTTTATGAAAAAGTTAGTAAAAGCACTACTAACAAAGCCTATGGACAAATCAATTCCTGGTTACATTATTGTTTGCTTGAAGGAGTCATTACTGACATTATGTATTCTTCTTTTCTTACCTCTAATCCTAAAACAGGAAAGATTTTCAGAGTTCCCAAAATTCATAAAAGTTCCACTTCCCCACCATACAGACCTATTGTCTCAGCACCAGGTTCTAAGGTGAAAGCCATTTCCAAATCTGTCAATAGGGCTTTGCTCCCTTTGGTAAAATATGCTATCTTTTATTACAGACTCCTATGGTTTCTTGGAAAAAATTAAAGATTTTTCAGTTGGTAAAAAAGTCCTGTTTGTAACTGTGGATGTACAGTCTTTGTACATACTCAGTAATACCACATCATGTAGGGGCTGAGTAGACAGATTTTATGTTAAACAAAAGCAATGACCACACATTGGGGGAAATATGGTTTTTGATTGGGGTGTATAGAATTGTACTTTCTAACAACTTTTTCATCTTTCAGGACAGCTACATTCGACAGAAAAAAGAGGTGGTTATGGAGCATGAATGGCTCCCAATTATGCTAATTTAGTCATGGCATACTGGAAAGTTTTGTTTTGCCTCATATTATTGGATTTAAGCCTATTCTATTTCATTTTCACTTTATTGACGACCTGTATGGTTTTGTTTGGAGGGGTACAGAGTCAGAATTATTAACATTCTTTAACAGCATCAATCAGAGTACTGATTTTTTAAGTTCTCTATCACTTATGATTATGCCAGGATTAATTTTTTAGGTGTAGACATTTTTAAGAAAGAAGAGGAAGAAAGGTTGTATTCAGTTATTAGTTACAAGAAGCTTTCCAGTAATGCCATTTTGCATTATTCAAATATGCACCCCCACCTATGTTAAGTAAAACGTAAAAGCTGAATTAGTTAGACTAAAATGTTACAGATGTAGAAGCACTTTTTCTAAGGCACTAAATTTTAGATTTGTGAACAGGGAGTACCCTGACAGAGTAGTAAAAAAAATTATAAAAGACAAACAATTAAAAAATAATTATGTTTTAAATTCTTCCATGGGAATGGCCCCTTTCAATTCCAGTTAATTTTTTCCTAGGACAGTGCAGCTATTAAAAGAATGATAGCTAAAAAC
Organism: Protopterus annectens; assembly: GCF_019279795.1. Lineage (NCBI taxonomy): Eukaryota > Metazoa > Chordata > Ceratodontiformes > Protopteridae > Protopterus > Protopterus annectens. The sequence goes on from NC_056734.1 coordinate 867,458,519, forward strand.
TGGAGATTATTAACTAGCAATGATGAGCTATCAAAATTAGTGCGGGATAAGCCGTTATTTATTAACAAGAAAGGTATTAACATTAAATCTTTGTTAGAAGGAAACAAGGTAATTAGTGTGGGTCATAAAAAAGGGTACTTTTAAGTGTTTAAACTGCTCTTTGTGCAAATAAATGTCAGAAAGTCCCATTTTATAGTAGGAAGTGACAGAACATACCCAACCCGTTTTTTTTTTTTTTTTTTTTTTTTTTGTTTCCAAATTTGTGGTATATATGGCAACCCGAGGTTCTTATGAATCAGTTTACATATGGAAAACTAATAGGGCACTTAGGAAGTGCGTTTATGAAAATATCAGTATACCTCCTCAGTATACCTCCAAAGTTAAGAATTTGGGCAACACCTTGGAAAACCTCTCTACAGTATGCCTTGATTTCAAAAGGTTTTACTTTTCTGCTATGGATTGGGTTCCAAGTGACTTTAATGTTGATAGAAAAGGGCATTTAGAGTATATAGAATTAAAATGGAATATCTTATTTAATGCTTACAATCACCCAGGTTTAAACAGTAGTATTAACTATAAGGTAGTTTTAAAATATAAACAGAATGTTTATAAGTGTAAACAAGTAATAAAATTGCATTTTTGGATGCTTTAAATGCAAGTTTATAAGAATTATTTATGCTTGTTTGATTATTTATTAAGTATGTATTTAAGCAATAACCGACAATGTGGTATTATATATTGAATATTTACCCACAGTTGGCATGGTTTAATCACTCGGGCAAAGCCTGAGTAATTAAATAAAGCCAACCGAGGGTAAATTTCAATATACCACAACCATGGAGTCGGTTATTGCTATTATACAATGACATTCTTTTAGAAAAAAAATATTTACTTTTCTTAAATAATATCTTTGTATAATGGCACATTACTGTTCTTCTGCGGCTGGTGGTATACTGCTTCCTTGTGTTGATGTACTGCGCATGCGTATGAGACTTGCATTCCCATGCATACCCAGCACATCAAGGCTTTGAAATGGAAGCAATGGAGAAAGGAAAGCCTCCATTGCTCCGTTTTTGTTTTCTTTCTTTTTTTTTTTTTTTCAATTAAAAAAAAAAAAAAACTTAGGGCACTTTAGGAGTAGGAGAGAGACAGCATGGAACAAATAAAAGGGATATCAGGTACGTGTGTTTATTTTTAAATAACGTACCTGATTTCCCTAGTATTTTGTCCAAGCTGCCTCTATGGTATGTCCGGAGTCGGGGCTAAAGATTTCATTTTTATTTTTTAAGAAATAAAAATAAAATTTAAACAATATACCAATGGGAAGAAGTCCGGGTGACCGGACCTTTTTCCATTGGTATATTTTGGGATTTACAACAGGCACGCTGGTTGGGATGGCCATTCAGTGTGCATGTTTTCGAATATTAATGGAGAGTCATTGTATAATAAGTATTATTGCTGTTTGTTTTTTTTTTTTTTTTTTTGTTTTGTAGTTCAGTGTTTATATGTATTAGGAATGATGTTTTTAATTAGAATTCACATGAATAAGGAATGCTGTTTGGTAAGAGAGGTTGTTCTGAGGAAGACTAATAAGTCAAAAGCACTTAATCTGTAATTAAACTTTGTTGTTTTTTTCCTAATCCGATTGTCAGTAGTGGATTGTTTTAACACCTGAGCATGAAGACACTCTAGAAACCCTATGATTTATGAATTTCCTAGTAGTCTCCATCACTGCTATGCTAACCATCCCATTCAAAAGTAACTATGCAATAATGGTCAGCCAGTCACTGAGCCAAAACAAGTCTATAACTACTCATTTCAACATCTTATATTTTTGGGTAATGCCCAAGTCATTACTGTCACCAAATGACTCACAATGATATTAGGTTCTGCAACAATGGACTGAACTTCTTCAATTAATGTAAATATCTTGTTCTAATGCATACCTCTATATCCTTGCCACATCACATCCCACTGAAATGAGTCAAGGCCTAGGTATGATCCTCCTGGTTTAACTCTAGTTCATTTGGCTACCCGCAATATATAGGAATGACAGACACAAAGTTACGACTTTCCTTTGCAGTGCAAAACAGAACAACATCAATAACTAATCAATCTAAAAAACAAGTCAACTTAACACCCCCTACAAAACTATCTAATGTAAGACTTAAAACCACCTGATGCCCATCTATCCTTACTTTTGATAACCTCAATCAACTTGTTCTCATAGGCTAAGTCAGATGCCATTCATATATGAAACAAATGAGAAAATGAGCAAAATACGTTTCCTTGGCAATACCTTGAACCCTTAAATCATTCACTCTAATGGAACTCAGGAAGTTTGCACTGTAACTTCCAATGTGTGGAGCCTAAGCATTTTGACAGAATCAAATTATGCCCTCACATTTCAAACAAATGCTCATATTTCTGGAATCATAGGAGTTTTGAAGGAAGTATAAATGGCAAACTCTGCAGCACAAACTTTTTATAGTGGAAGTATTTTTTAGGTTCTAGGTCTTAAACCAAATTTTATAAGCCACAGTAAACATAGTAACTATTACATTTGTAATATTTTGTAAACAACTTAATATCTCAGCAGTCACTCAATTTACACATAAGCTGTCAGCAGCATTTTATTCATCAAGCTGAGAGCTTTCATATGACGCTAAGAAGTTCTGTCTGTGTTACTTGATGTTGAGATACTTAGAAAAATGTGAAAATTATATCTGTAAAAATTAATATAATAAAAATGGGTCTATATCATATGAGCAAATCGCACAAATTGCGAAAGTTCATAATATTGAACGTACAGGACCTCAAAGTGTTTTTTCTGAGATTGCGGTACAGTGAAGAATGGGATATTTGCCCTTTTCTCGCTGTAGTGCGATCTCAGAGTTGGAATATACATTTAGCGGGGGTTGTGGGGGGCACAGTCCCCCATAATAGGAAGTTAAAGGTCCAGTACTTTCAATATTATGAGCGTTCACATTTTGTGCAATTCGCTGATATGATATAGACCCCCTAAAAACAACAGTTAATATCTATTTATCTGCATTAGACAGAGGTCAAATATTAATGCAGTTGAATTTGCCATGAAAGCTTTAAGATAAAATCTTTTAAAGCCTTGTAGATAGCATGTTTTTGGAATTATCGATGCAAATATAAACAAGCAATATTTGATGTTTAGAGACATCAGTAGGAGTTAACTACAGATGCACTTGGAGGCATCAAGTCAGATGTAATGAATTAATGCCTACTGCAGAATGATATCAAACTGTCTAGCATTAATAGGTCTGCCTTCCAAAAACTGAAAAAAACAAACTACCCTGAATAAACAAAGCCAAACTCTTCCAAGTTAATCCCTACCTCACTGGACACAACAAAAGCTCACAATCCCTTTTCAGCACTATTATTTATATATTTATCCATTTAACATTTGTTTACTGGGAAATTCCATCTGGGTCAGGAACCCATTTTCAGCAGAGGCCTGGGTAGAAAAGCTCCAAATGATACAAGAAAGAATGATATTATAGATGAACAAGATAATATCAAGTATTAAATCATACATTAAATAAGTAAGGAATACTAAATAAATAAAAAGAGGTAGATAGCAATGAAAATGTTGCTATACATTGCCTATGTTACTGTGTCACTTCCGACTCCTATATTATTCGATTGTGTATTGTTAAATGCTGTTATTAACTCTCTAAATAATCTCTTAATTATGCACATTGTTTTTTTTTTTTTTTTTTTTTTTTTTTGAGCTTTTCTCCACGGGCCTCCACTGAAAATGGGCTCATTTCAGCCCAGTGGACTTTCCTGGTTAACAAAAGCAAATAAATAAATAATAAAACATGTACTAGATACTAAAAAAGGTACAGAGGAGTATACTGTAATAAAACATGTACTACACTAGATAGAGTACTAAAATAATGATTACACACACTTTATTTTTTTCTTCTACTTCTTAGGTTGGATTAAGGTCTAAAGTATGAGGGTCAGACAGGGGGTCAGAAAGTTAGAAAGAAACATAAGCTTAGAAAAATTGTGCAGGAGGATGGGAGTAGCTAAGGATGTAGATGAAGATACTATTTTGTAGATATGTTAAAGATTAGTAGAAGAAATTCATGGTCTAAGGTATCTCCAGATGAGAAAAGTAAAGGCCTTAGAGAGTGGATGGAGTTCACCTGTTAGGGAAAGTGCAGGGGCAGGTCTGGTTATATAGAAAATATTTTTAGGGTGAGTTTAAAGTTGTTAAAGCATTCAATAGTAGTAATGTTTGTTGGCAGAGAGTTCCAGAGCTTGGCGGTAGCATGAGAGTATAGGCACTGTCCGATTCTTTTGTTTGGAATGTAGATGGTTAGGAGTTGTTTGTTTTCTGAATGAAGGGCTCTGGTAAGGATGTAGAATTTTAGAAAATAATACAGAAAAATGAGTAAAACCACAAGCAAGATGAAAAAGTCACAAACCACAGAATGCAGGCAATAAGAGCTGTAGAATCCACACCAAGAGGGATTCTAGCCAAGAAATAAGTAGCAAATATGCCAGGAACTCCACAGTCACTTCAGTTTGTTGCAACAGAAATAAATATAAGCGCTTTCATCGCAAATAGTAATAGGAACTTCATCAGATACAGACATTGCACAGAAATGCATTATTTTAACCACTTTGTAACCTGATGTCATTTCCTGTTCTAATCAGATGCATTCAATTAAGACATAAAACAACATAAAAAAGAAGAAAGAAAAGAAAAGCAGGAGCAGTACATAGAACTACCATGAACTGCTGTGCAATGTCTGTATCTGATGAAGTTCCTAGTACTACTTGAGATGAAAGCGCTTATATTTATTTCTGTTGCAATAAACTGAAGTGACTGTGGAGTTCCTGGCGTGTTTGCTACTTTTTTCTTGGCTAGAATCCCTCTTGGTGTGAATTCTACAGCTCTTATTGCCTGCATTATGTAGGGTTTTACGACAGATTTGAGGTCTGGACAACTATAAGATGTATATCTTATTTTATGTGCAGAAGGTATCTGAATTAAGTTTAGGTGGTGTGTGAGTTTAAGCCAGTTTAGTTCTTTCAGAGCTAGGCAGTGATGGGAACAATAGGAGTGGCTGGTGGCAAATTTGGCAATTCTATGGTAGCAGGACTGGAGTTTGTTTTTAAGAGAAGAGTACAAATTAGTGTGTAGGGGGGCTGCATATAATAGAGAGGGGAAGCAAGTAGGTGTTAGCGAGGGTTTTTCTGGTGGACTTGTCCAAGAACATTTTTTATCTATAGAGTGTTCCTAGTCTGATGTGTATGTTTTTTATGCTTTGCAGATGTACTGTTCAAATGTTAGTTTGTTGTCTATGGTAATGCATAGTAGCTTCAATTTCTGTCTTATCCTGAGAGAAAATGTTAAAGTCAGACGAGACTGGTTTTGTGAGAAAAGCAAGAGTTTTGTTTTTTGTTTTTTTAGGATTTAGGAGTAGTTGGGCATCTCTCAGCCATGTCTCCACTTAGGTGAAGGTGGCTTGGATGAGTTGCTGAAGATACTGTATGTTATTAGAGGAAGACATTATGGTAGTGTTTGCGTATTCGATAATGGAGCCAAAGGGGTCCAGAGGTGTGAAGATTGTTGGTGAAAATATTAAAAAGTAAGGTGGTACCCAAGTAGTGTTGGTTTGATATTGGGATAGTGTATTTTGCCATTTAACACATTGCTGGTGGTTGAATAGGTAGCTTGAGAACAATTGGAGGGATGGTGGTGTGCAGCCTACAATGGAAAGCTGGTGAAGAAGTTTGTTGTGGGGCACTGTGTCAAATGCTTTTGATATGTCTAGTAGTAGGACAGAGGTGATATTACCAGACTCCATGGCTTTGGACATAGTGTCCATGAAGGAGATTAGGGCAGTGGTGGTGCTGTGTGATAGGCGAAAACCATGTTGGGTAGGGGTAAATAGTTAATTTTGGATGAGATGGTGGAGTAGTTGCTTATGTATGCATTTTCCTGGATGGAGATAGGTTGATAATTGGATAGTTCATTTGAGTTACCCCCTTTATGTTAAGGGGTGGTAATAGATTTTTTTCCAGAGGTTAGGGACATTGCACTCTGCTATGGAGCGATTTATAAGGAAGCTGATGGGATATGCTATAGCTTCTGCAGCAAGTTTTAAGTGTTCAGGGAGAGGTTGTCAGAGGAGAGGGAGCATGGTTTTAGTTTTTGAAGTAGTTTTTGAATGATAAAGGTAGGGACAGTTTTAAGAGGAAAGGGAATAGAAAATGTAGTACTAGTTTGTTGAGGAGGTGTTTTTTTTTCTGGATTGTGCAGGAGTCATGAGAAGAGGATGAAGGCAGGTCAGAGTTGGAGTTTGAGGTAGCTAGGGCAGTGGGATTGGTTAACAGTTTGCTTATGCTATCTATTAAGTGAAAGTTAAACAGGCTGGCAATCTCTGAGGGAGTTTTATCAGGGTGTGGTGATGGAGTCTGTTTAGAGCATGGGGTAAGAACGTCAGAGATATATTTGCAAAACTGTTTGTGGTTGTTTTTGTGACTTGCCAATTGATTGGAGAAGTGAGTTTTTTGTCTAAGTTCATTATTTTTTTTTGTTTGTTTTTGCAGTATTTCGTAACTGTTTATATTTGATTAGATTTGTATCAGATTTGTTATTCTGCCATTCCTTCCAGGCTTTATCTCTGCCTTGTAAATGTTTAGTGGTATTTTTGTTAGCCAGGGGTCATGGTTAGTTTTTATTCTTTTAGTGTGGTTGGGGAACAGGCTGTCGAGAGTATGTAGGAATATATTGTTGACATATTCAAAAGCATCGTCAAGTGGTAGTGTTTTAAGTGGATTCCAGTTAGTGTGCTTTATGATATTATTAAACCTATGTTGGTCAACTTTCCTGATGTTTCTGGTGGTTCTGTATGTGTGGGTTCTTTTAATTTGTGGTGAGGATCTATATATGAATATGGGTAGGTGGTCACTAAGAGTATTAGGTAGAATGTACGGATGAGTAAATTTTTCTGGGTTCGAAATTAGTATCCAGTCAAGGGTTGCACCTGGGGTATTACTGTTACTGAACCACAAAGCAGGACTATGCAGCAAAAAACTATGTGCAGCCCCAGTACAGAAGGTCAGTGCCAATACCTATGCTTGCCCCACTTCTAATTTAATGGACTATTGGGATAGTTTGTATGAAACTTGTGTAGGGTCTTGGTGTTGACTAGAAAAATAGTTGAAGTAGAGTTAAGAACAGCTTGGGTATGAAGGGAATGGTTTCTATGCACTAGCAACCCAGTTGGTGTGCAGTCTACTATGCTGTACAGGCTGAGGGATTTACAATGGTTGAGCAACATTCACAGCAAATAAGATGGGGAATGACACATACTCTACAGAGATTTGTGCATATTAGCAGGGTGGATTCTCAGGTCGCAGTCTTGCAGTACTGAGAATGGGATTCTTGGGCATCTGCTTCAGGAGTGGGAAAACCAGCGGCTAAGGAAGTACAGGGACTTTAGTGGAAGAAAAAGGAAACAATTTGAGTATGAAGTATAGCAGAGGGGGCAGGTGAGAAATGTAGAAATGTATCAAGATGGGTTCATAAATTTGCTAGCTGGAAGACGGTATTATTTTACAACGTCACCAACATTACAGCACAGTCTATAAATATTGAATCAGTAGTGCAGTAAATAGTACAAAAAATACAAAGAACTGGTAATATGTTTGCTGAGGACAGAAGGTAAATAAAAGTCAGTTACAGCTAAGGCAATTAGGCTTATTTAGTTGGCAGACTGCCAATAATAAAGATCGACCCCCACATAGAAATTATGAACAATCAGCAGAATAGCATTAGACTAAGAAACTTATTTGCAGTCAACACATAGACTCAATATATGCACTTATAACTAGAACTTTAAATATAATATTATTATGTGCACACAAGTACAGTTCATATGCAGCACAGATAGCATATTATTCAGCTGCAATTGATTAGACAAACAAAAGTACTTGCGAGTAGCTTGCAGGCTCAGTATATGAGCTGGCACTTTAAACTTTACATTAATGGAAGCTCAAAGTTACAGGCTATAACAAATGTTGCTTTAGACTGACTGTTAAAAGAAGATCTAAGGGTACATTAGTTGATACAGATGCTACTCTAACAGACATAGACATCATAAAATAAACTGGTATGAAGGCAATTAACACAGAGGCTCACTTTTCTGTGTTAGGCTGGCAGAATACAAATTGTAGAGCAACAAGCAAGGGTGCATTACTATAGACAAGACTATAAAAAAACAAATGTGAAATGCAGTAACGGGTAAAAAAAACATTTGTTAAAAGACTTACATGTCAGGCACAATGATACCAGGACACTAGTGCTACAGCCCTGCTAATTTACTTTTGAAAATGGTGCACGTTTCACATGTTAGCTAGCTAGGTTCAGAACAGATGCACATTAGGGATAGGACAGTATATTGTAAGATCTAAGTACTGTAGCATGAAGGGAAATGTAGTAAATTTGAAAATAGATGAGAATAGAACCACAAGTCAGGACTATGCAGCAGAAAACTATCAGTAGACCCAGTGCAGAAAGTCAGTGCAGTACCTATGTTTGCCCCACTTGTAATTTAATGGACTATTAGGACAGTGTGTATGCAACTTGTGTAGAGTCTTGGTGTCGACTAGAAAAATAGCTGAAGTAGAGTAAAGAACAGCTTGGGTATGAAGGGGAGGGATTCTGTGCACTAGCAACCCAGTTGGTGTGCAGTCCACTATGCTGTACAGTCTGAAGGATTTACAATGGTTGAGCAACGTTCACAGCAAATAAGATGGGGACTAACATACTCTGCAGAGATCTGTGCATATTAGCAAGCATCTGCTTTAGGTGGATGGAAACCCACTGCTAATGAAGTACAGTGAGTGGTAGTCACATCGAAACCAGGATACTAGTGCTAAAACCCTTCTAGTATACTTTTGTAAATGGCCCACTAGCTGTCAACTATACTAGCCTGATCCATCTTTGATCTGCTGAGCCAAATCAAAACAGCTTCTTCTGTTATGCACGTCTAACATAAAGAAAAATAATAAAGTGGCCCATCAAGTGTACGTATCACAGATGGCTGAAACCTCATGCAAATCTTTCAATACTGATTGAAGCAAGTGCATCCCTACTGGAAGCATTTTATCTGCTGCTAAACCTATGAACATTTCCCAGCCCTTCAACATTCTCAGGATCATTCAATACTTCAGAAAATCCAAATAACCGAAAAAATACAGCCGATAAACTCATATCATCTTCACAGCCTCCCTTAATTCCCACAAGTGTACCACTTATCTTACCGCTAATCTTAAGGACCAGGCCCTCTTCTGTAAAGACAAGCATAAAGTCTGAAAAGCTACTTAACCCTAGCTCCTTGCCCCCCCCCCCCCCCAAATTCCTAACCTGGATTTCTCCCTCCATCATCATGGAACTTATAAACAAGGACATTGGGAACATTCAGACACTGGATCCTACCCAATTCGACTTTGTTAAGGGCAGATCTTGCCTCTTGAACCTGGTCGACTTCTTTGAAACAGTTACCAAGGCCATAGATGAAGGGAAGGTAGTCCACACAGCCTACCTGGACCTCACAAAAGCCTTTGACACAATACCCCACTCGGGCATCATAAATAAGCTCACCAGCCTAAATATCAACCCCTATGTCACAAGATGGGTTGCAAACTGGCTCAGGGATAGAACCCACATGGTCAGAATTGCAGGTGCCATCTCAGACTCTAAACCAGTTACAAGTGGCGTCCCACAACACTCAGTCCTGGGACCTCTCTTGTTCGGTATATATTTCTCTGAGGTACAGGCTAACACGGGAGGACTATGGCTGACCAAGTTCGCAGATGACTGCAAACTGGGTGCCATAATCGACTCTCCAGCTGTCACAAGCATCCTCCAAAAGGGTCTCACAGAGACGGATAAGTGGTGCCAGAGCCATGACCTGAAGCTAAATGCCAAAAAGTGCATAGTCATCCCCTTTGGGAAAAACATTGTGCCCACAAATTACCACATAGGTGGTAATCCGTTAAGTACGGAAGAAGTAATTAGGGATTTGGGGAGCCAAGTAGATAGTAATCTCTCCTTTGACAATCACGTTGCCAAAGTGGTTAGAAAGACCTTTTATATAGCCCACCTTATCACAAAAGGGTTCACATCTAGATCAAGAGAAGTCATTGTGCCTCTCCACTCATCACTCATCAAGCCCATAAGTAAATACAATGCCCCATTTGGGATGTACCTTACCCGACACCTGCAGCAACTGGAAAGACCCCAGAAGTACCTCACCAAGAGGATCAAGGGACTCAAACAAATGCCTTAAGTAGTTCGGCTAAAGAAACTCCAGCTCTACTCAGTTGCTTACCGGCTACTCAGAGGCGATCTATGCCTGACGTATAAAGCCATGTTCAACCCAGAATTAATGGACATGCTCCACCTCAGGAAATCCAAATCCCTTAGAGCTACATGCTCCAGGGACTTAATCCTCAGCATATAAATGAATAGGACATGCTGGAGGGACAGATTCATATCCCAGAGGCTCCCCTCACTCTGGAACAAAATCCCAACCCATGTTAGGCAGAGCCCCTCACTGACCCTCTTCAAGAGAAATCTTGACTAGTGGATGGGAGATTGTAAGTTTACCACTGGGATCTCTTCTGTGTCCCTGCTTGACAGAGGCAGAGTAAACTAACCCTAAAAGGGCTAACTTCTGTGACCTACTTCTACAGAGGCACAGTCAACTAATCTAAAAGGGTGTCGAAAGCCAAACACATTCTGGCTAGGCTTATAAATGCCCTAGGGCAGAAAGCTTAGTATTTGCCTATGAACCATTACCCTAGCCTGATATCCCCCTCCGGGGATCTTTTTTGTATCTCTCCTGCTGCCATTAAGTGTCAGACCACCAGGTGGAGCTATACTCTTAGCTTTCTGCCCTATTTATCCTTTTCCTTTCATACCTGCTTCATTGTGTGCCCAGCCTTTTTTCTGCTTACTAACCTCTCACTTCAATTAATGCCCCTCTAGATTTTATTTCACTCTGCACTCCTCTGACATCCCAAATCCATCCCTGAAAGCCTTTATACTTTACTCCACAACTCTACAAACTTACCTTCTGAATTTTCACTCTTACTGATCGTTTTCCTTGACATTTCTTCTACTACCTGGCTCTTATCCTGCTGTTTTACCTCTCCACTCCTATTCTACTTTCTATCCTTTCAGAACTCTACCTTCATAGCTTAAACATAATTAACTTCACTGGCACTGTCTTACTCACTATGTCCCCTGTCTGATTCTATTTCTTCCTTCTCTGCTCTCCTCACCTTACCCCACCCATTCCCCCCTTCTATCAGACCTGTTGCATTACATCTTGCGGTGTATACCTGTAATTCACTCCTACTCTCCTCCCCCTCTCCCCCATCACTTACCTCCCCATACTGCCCCATCTTCCTCTCCTACTGCATAAATATATCCCAAGCAAGGGGGTGCCATCTTTAATTCCTCCTGCCCCGTCCCCGGCTGCTGTGCATCCCTGGCTCTTGTGTTGCATCTGCTATAAGTACAGAAACATTTTGTGTCTAATTACAATAGAGGAATTGTTTAAAGACAAAATAAAGTGAATAAGGTTCGGAATCCACCTTATCAACTGCTTTGTATTGTAAGCCATTTGTGTCTGCACTACTTTTTATCAAACACTGTCTAGGGTTGCCACCTTTTCAAATGCCCAAAGTGGGACATTTTACAAATGTAACATACCCATGTCCAGTACCAAGGACAAAACCTCACTTTTTGCCTAGTTGCTTATTCTGTTTCTTATAACATTTAAGTGTGTATAACTTTTTATGCAACTGTTACATAAAATATAGGAAATAATTTTGTCCTAAAATCTCAGGGCAGGACACAACTGCCTAACACTGTCTCGGCTTTTATAGCGTTGTGCACGTGGTGCTTTTAGAAGCCGTTCCACGGCTGTTACACTAATAGAGGCCTTTGAAAAGCTATATGCTTTAATGGTTTCATTGTGGCAATTATATTGAGTACAATAGTAGGTTTATATTATTAATTGGTATGCTTTATTGTCTGTTTTAGCCTAATATTATACTTGTCAAAGAAGGCATGTAATATTTTGACTGTAGCTGTATAACCATATGTGCACTAGTTTTCTATTTTGAATGAATGCATGGAATTAGCACTACACACGGATGGGGTTTAAAACAGGGGTTTAGCCCAATATTGTACTTGAAGAGTGCATATGTTATTTTGTCTGTACCTGTATACCCATACATGCGCTAGTTTCCTACTGTAACTGACTGCACGGAATTAGCGCTACACGCGGAGGGGTTTGAACAGCTTTTTTCTTGTTTTTTATATATATTTCTGCCCGTTTAATCTGAACCTTTTTAAAATGCTTATGTCCTGATGTTTTACTCTGCTATATCTAGTTATTTGCTCATTAACTGCCCATATTAACTAGCGCGGAACCCTATTTACATTGCTCTGCTCACTTGGAATGTTAATTTAAGTGATTTAAATGTGTCTATAGATCATTCTAAGCGATTAACTCGTGTGCCCTATAATTTATGTTATTTGCACTATAATTTAATAATTCTGTCATGGTTTAGGGCTTGAACTAAGACCAGAATAACTGCTGTCGAGACAAACCTTGTAGCTATATTAGCCACCAACGGCACAACCTTGACGCCACAGCATGCATGCAATGCAATGCAACAACTTCCTGTCTGCTTTAAGGTTTAAAGTAATATGGTTTGCTTACTTGCTTATTTGATTGTGTCCGGTGCAGGGTTCTACAGTACTTACACAGCTAGTACTCTAATTGTGTTTAAAGGGCATACCTGTTTTACTGCCATTAGAAAGCTACTGTATTAGGTTGTCCAGAGCATAGGCAAACGAACAAGCCAACATTACATTGTCTCCACTAGCTATACCAGCAATATTAATATGTGTATAATTTAATATTTTTCCCTACCTAGTCTGTTACATGCTATAACATAGAACTACATTAGTCTTTTCTACCCTTAATATCTGTAAGTAGCTACTATATGTAATGATGGTTCTCATACTGCAATTCCTGTACTGTTAGCCTCACTACTGTTTTTTTCTGTCTTCTCCACATGTACCAGCTTTGTGTTCCTGCCTGTTCCTGCACTAGCCTACCTGAAGTGCCCTGCTTGGATGACAAAGACTCATAGTCCTGAATACTACCATAGCCTATCTGCTCTCTGAGACTTTACTTCCCTGAAAGGAAAACAGTGAAAGTATGTCCTGTAATGGTCCTTTTCCTTATTATTACTATATATATATATATTAGAATACCACTGTTAGAATAAGCAACCTTCCCTACCTACCAGGTTAGCCAGCAGCCAAATCCCCATCCTTTCTAGCATTAACTTAACCTTTAGCTCCTCTAATTTCTACTTAACATTAGCTCCTTGCCCCCCCCCCCCCAATGTCCTAACCAGGATTTCTCCCAACATTACCCTAGCCTGATATTCCCCTTCAGGTATCTTTTTTGTATCTCTCCTGCTGCCATTGTATCCGACCATCAGGTGGCGCTATACTCTTATAGTTTCATAGTTTCATAGTTTAGTACTAGGCTATCTGCCCTGGGGCATTTGTAAGCCTCGCCATAGTAATGTGGCTTTCGCCACCCCATGAAATGGTACAAAAATGCACAGAATAGATTTAGAATACTGTGCCTCTGTCTAGTAGTGACACAGTGAAGGTCCCCTTATATAATAGAATTAGTTTACTATGCCCCTATCTAGTAGTGACACAGATGTGACCCCTGGGGTAAACTTACGATCTCCCATCCACTCATCAAGATTTCTCTTGAAGAGAGTCAGTGAGGGGCTCTGTCTAACATGAACTGGGATCTTGTTCCAGAGCATGGGAAGCCTCTGGGTTATGAATCTATCCCTCTAGCATGTCCTATTCATACTTGTACTGAGGTTTAAGTCTTTAGCTCTCGTGGTTCTGATGGATTTGGATTTTTTGAGGTGGAGCATGTCCATCAGTTCCTGATTGGACATGGCCTCGTACATCAGGCAGAGATCACCTCTAAGCAGGCGGTATGCTACTGAATAGAGCTGGAGTTTCTTTAGTCTGGCAGAATAAGACGTATGTTGGAGACCCTTGATCCTCTTGGTGAGGTACTTTTGTGGTCTCTCTAGCTGTTGCAAATGCCGGGTGAGGTACATACCAAATGGGGCATAATACTCAATCATGGGTCTGATGAGGGAGGAGTATAGGGGTACAATGACATCCTTGGATCTGGATGTGAATCCCTTCATGATAAGGTGTGCAAGGTAGAATGTTTTTCTAACCACTTTGGCAACGTGGGTGTCAAATGAGAGGTCGCTGTTGACTTGGGTCCCTAGGTCTCTGATTACTTTTTCCATACTCAGTGGGTTGCTGTCTATGTGATAATTTGTGGGTACTTTGTTTTTCCCAAAGGGAATGACTATACATTTTTTGGCATTTAGTTTAAGGCCATGACTCCGGCACCAGTTGTCCATTTCTGTGAGGCCTTTTTGTAGGATGTATGTGTCCGCTGGTGTATGGACTATGGTGCCTAGTTTGCAGTCATTTGTGAACTTTGTCAGCCACAACCCTCCCATGTTTGCTTTAACATCTGAGAAATAAATGCCGAACAAGAGGGGTCCCAGGACCGATCCCTGTGGGACACCACTTGTGACTGGCTTTGAGTCTGACATTGCTCCAGCGATTTTAACTTTATGGGTTCTTTCCTTTAGCCAGTTTGCAACCCATCTAGTGACATAACGGTTTACATTTAAGCTGTTGAGCTTATCTATGATGCCTGAGTGGGGTATTGTGTCGAAGGTCTTAGCCAAGTCCAGGTAGGCTGTATGGACTGCTTTGCCCTCGTCAATGGCTCTAGTGACTGTTTCAAAAAAGTCAACCAGGTTCAAAAGGCAGGATCTGCCTTTCACAAAGCCGAACTGGGTGGGGTCAAGTGTCTGTAGGTCCCCAATGTCTCTGTTTATGAGTTCCATGATGATTCTTTCCATAGCTTTGCAGACTAGGCTGGTTAAGCTTATGGGGCGGTAGTTCCCAGGGTCTGTAGAGGTACCCCCTTTGTGGAGTGGGACCACTGTTGCTGTACACCAGTGTTCAGGTACATATCCTGTAGTAAGGCTAAGGTTAAATAGCATTTTTATGTGCGGGTTTAGCTCCTCTTGGAGTTCATGTAGCACGCAGCCCGGGATACCGTCAGGTCCCATTGATGCTGTGTTTTTAGCTTTGTTGAGGGCAGCTCTCACTTGAACATCTGAGATGACAGGGAGATTACATTCAGCTTGGATAAGTATTTCTTCTTTTGGGGGTGAGGGAGGGGAGAAATTTGCACTGAACCTATCAGCCAGAATGTTGGCAATATCTGTGGGTTCAGTGTATTTTTTGTTGTTGTGAACTAACTCTGAGCATATCTGTGGGTTTCCGCCCAGGTTTCTAACATAGCTGAAGAAGGCTTTGTGGTTATCTTTAGTGTCCTTAGCAATTTTTCTCTCAAAGTTGGCCTTGGATGTTTTTATAAGAGAACGTAGTTTTCTGCTAGTGTTGATCAGAGATGTCTTCCCTTTATGGGATTTTGCTCTGTCGTGCAGTAGCTTCCTTCTTTTGTTACACAATTTGTTAATGGCTGAGGTCCACCAGACAGCACGCTTGCCTTTGGTGGAGAGGGACTTGGATTTATTTGGGATTGCATGATCCATGCATTCTTGGAGATGTCCATAGAAAGCATTTGTGAAGGATTCGGCATTGTGGGATGTGGTATCCACTGGCCCAATGGGCTTAAAGGATACCATCTCAGTCTTAAGAAGAGTGAAGACTGCTTTTGAGAAGTTTTTCACTGTGGTCTTTTGTGCTGGGGGTGGAGGTGGGATATGTATATCCAGGGTGATTAGTTTGTAGTCAGATCTCACTAGTGAGGGGTATACCTCCGGTGTGGAGCATTTTGTCCCCATGTTTGTGATGATCAGGTCTGGTATATTATCTCCCCTAGTGGGAGAGATGACTAGTTGTTCCAGTGCATTTGAATTCATGAATTCCAGGAACCTTTGGGCTAGAGTGTTAGGGCTAGAATAATGTACCCAATCTATGTTTGGGTAGTTGAAGTCTCCCAGTATGATGGTATTTTGTGATACATTCATATCCTCCAATGTCTTCAGGAAGGTTGAGTGGGGTTCCTGAGATTGGGAGGGTGGTCTGTAATATGCTACCAGTTGTATAGCAGTTTTGCCTATGGTTAGTTGCACCTGTATGGTCTCCGATGCTTCATGTGTTGCTACTAACCTGGAGGTGTGGGTATCCTTGATGAATATGGACACTCCCCCTCCTTTTGTGGTTCGGCCCAGGTTTTGAGGCCAAAAAGCATGATATGAGGTATAGCCTGGTAGCGCTGGGGTGCTCTCAGGAGCCTTGAACCAGGTTTCAGTTACTGCACAGATGTCGATGTTCTCCATACTGAGGAGTGCATCCAGTGCCTGCATCTTGAGATTTAGACTTCTGGTGCTGAGCAGCATTACCCTTAGTTTTTTTCCATTTTTGTTTTCTAAGGAGGTGGGTTTGTCTTTTGAGCCTTGCCTAAAAAAGGCACTATGGGGGTGGCAAGAGCCTTAGCCAATATCCGGAAGCCCAGTGGTGATAGGTGCAAGCCATCCCTTGCGAAGCAGCGTGGCTTGTCCAACATGTCATCCCAGGCAGACAGACATTGGATCCTTTTAGAATAACACCAGTACTTGAACCAATTATTAAAGCTGATCATCTTGTCTCTGTATTGTGGTATCATTCTTGGTGAGGGCAAGATGCTGCTCAGGGTCAGGGTCATACCAGCCTGGGCTACATAATCAGAGAGCTCCTCTATGTCTCTTTTCATGTAGTCCAGGGAGGTACGTCTCAGGTCATTCACGCCAGCATGGACAATGATGGAGTTATATTTGTACTTGCTTTGGAGTGACCTGAGTGCGTGTGTTATGTTAGCTTTATGCAATACTTATCCTTTTCCTTTCATACCTGCTTCTACTTATTTGTGTGCCCAGCCTTTTTCTGCTTACTAACCTCTCTCTTCAATTAGTGACCCTCTAGATTTTATTTCACTCTGCACTCCTCTGACATCCCAAATCCATCCCTGAAAGCCTTTATACTTTACTCCACAATTCTACAAACTTACCTTCTGAATTCTCACTCTTACTGATTGTTTTCCTTGACATTTCTTCTACTACCTGGCTCTACCCACTCTGTTCGCCTTACAAGATCACTCTGCTACCCTACCCTACCCCCAAATCTCATCCACCCCAGTGCTACTACACTTATATCTCACAGGACACTCCCCTTCCCCTAATTATCCAATTACCTTGTTACATTCCCCTGAATAGTAGATATAGATACACCCATACTCTCACTACTCTTCATACTACTTGCCCTACTAAACTCTCTGCTATCTAGCTCTTTATTCAACCCTATTTCTACTCTCACACTATCCTCCTTCCTACCATGCCTTCATCACACCAGCCTAAACTTACAAACCTGTTCCTCTTTCTTGCTGCAACACACTTACTACTCATACCATTTATGCTTACCTGGTATGAAAACTTACACTTGATCCCTCCATCCACTAAAACAAACATCATATTTAAATCAACCTACTGCCCACAGCCATGCTAACATCACCTCTACCTCAACCTACCTCTCCCCAAAGTATCATAGGCTATCCCATATTACTTTCCAACAAACCAGAAAATCACAATATATTCTCTGCAAACTCCTTATGCTCTCATTTACTTTTCAACAACACCCTCTAATTCACGGTGATATTCATCCCAACCCAGGACCTAACAACAACACCCTACTAAATCCCCACCAACCCAAACCTACCACCCCAATCATCCTTACCAAAACTGCAAACTCCCTACTCATAGCTCATCTTAACATACAGAGCTTAAACAATAAAATTAGCCAACTTCATGCTCTACTTGACATACATTCCTTTGATGTCCTATGTCTAACAGAAACCTGGCTCAAACCAGGAACAAAGGAGAATGAAGTCGTCCCACCAGGTTATAATATAATAAGATTAGACCGTACAACTAAAAAGGGTGGAGGGGTAGCAATTCTGTATAAATCTGAGCTAAATGTGTCTTCAGTAGACTTACAATTACCTTTAGATAATAATGTAGAAATCCTTATCACCAAACTTGAGCTCAATACCAAAAAATCTATTTACATAATTTGCTCCTACCTACCTCCAGGCAGTAAAATCAACACCCTTGAAAATATCCTCTGCTGGATCTCTTCTTCCCTCCCTCATGAAACCATAGTACTTGATGACTTCAATATAGACTGGAACTGCTGTACCACTAACAAACCTTCAGTCTATATAAACCTGTATGGCTTTTCTCAAATTATCACCACCCCAGCCAAAATCCATAAACCCAGTAGCAAAGAGAGTACTTTAGATTGGATCCTAGTGAAAAACCATCCCCTCGCTTATATTGCAGATACCCTTCCTGATGATATTAGCGACCACTTCCTTACTTATATAATAAAGCAAAAAACCTTCTTCCCTAACCAAACCATTAAAACTATACAAAACAAAAAACACTTTAATGCTGTACATTTCCAAGCTGAGCTACAAGCCTGTGACTGGTCTCCCTTAAAACAACTCTCCCCTGAGGAAGCAGTATCCTATTTAAACTCCAAATTCTTACAAATACTGGAATACCATGCCCCTAGTCGATCCATAAAAAACAGAAGTAAAGCTGCTGCACCATGGCTCTCTAAAGAGACAAGACACAAAATCCTATTAAGAAATAAGATCTGGTCTAAATGGAGAAATACTAAAAACCCAACCGATCACCAGAACTACAAACACTAAAGAAATGCCACAAAAAAATCAATACTCCTTGATAAAAAAAAAAAAAAAAACTACTAGTTTAAGCTCCAGGACAAGCATCAACAAACCTGACAAACTTTCTGGACAGCTATTAATAGACTTTTACACCCAGGCCACTCCAGGACATCAACCCATTCAGGACTTTCCTTAAGCACTCCCAAGGAGATTGCTGACACCTTCAATACCTTCTTTACAGAAACTGTACAATCTCTTACTAATTCCCTACCTCCTCTCACCTCAGCCCTCACATTCCCCATGACTAACAAAACCCCTACCTTTCAATTAAATCCAGTCCCTACATCTGTTATCTTTACCCTATTTACTAAACTTAAACCATGTACCCCATCAGCTGATCTCCTACCAGCTGAATACCTGCAAATCACAGGCAAAGTACTTTCTTATCCTATTTCCATACTAATCAACAGAACTATTACTGAAGGTTCCATCCCATCACTCCAGAAAATTTCTCACATAATTCCACTTCATAAGAGTGGTAACTCAACAGAAATATCTAACTTTTGCCCCATAGCCCTACTCTCCCCTTAGCCAAAATAATGGAAAAATGTATCCACCACCAGCTACTTGATCACCTTCTCCAAAATAACCTTCTATCAGACTGTCAACATGGTTTTAGGCCTTTCCATAGTACTACTACTGCCCTACTATCCTTCTCTGACTACATCAATAAGCATCACAACAACAACAGGCTCTCCACCGCACTCTTCATAGATCTATCAAAAGCCTTTGATATGGTGAACCATCAATTACTACTAGATATACTAAAACAATTCTCACTCAACTCACAGGCATTACAATGGTTCAAGTCCTACTTAGAAAACAGACAGCAAGCTGTCCAATGGGACAATAACCTTTCCACTCTTCTTCCTATTACTCTTGGGGTCCCACAAGGCTCCATCCTGGGACCTCTCCTTTTCTCTATATTCATCAGTGATCAAAAGCTAAATATCCCTCAAGTCACCTGCATACAATATGCAGATGATTCCACACTAGTGTGTTCTGCCACCTCATCTGCTGAGCTCCAGTATTTAACTCAGTTGAAAAATGGTTCTCCCAATGTTGCCTCCTAGTAAACACTAAAACAACTAAATTACTCCCACACTAAAGTACCCCCTATTGATCTTACTGTTAAATCTAGCAATGGTACTGTAATTGCACCTGAGCTGACCACCAAACTTTTAGGCATAACATTTGATCATAATCTTAACTTTGACACACACAATAACACTACTATTAAAACTGTTAACAGAAAACTTGGCTCACTATATAGGATAAAATCCTTCCTTACCCCTGAAGCCAGAATCACCATCGCCTATACCCACCTGGTCTCTACCCTCCTCTATGCTTCATCTATTTATACTAATCTTTCCAAAACTAATCTAAACAAGCAACTTCCTGTAACAACATTTGCCAAAGGCTCACCATATAGGACCCATCACTGGATAAATCTCAAACAGCTAGGATGGCTAGAACTCCAAAACGAGCTACTATTTCAACAATTTACTATTACCCATAAGATACTCTTTCATGACAACATTACTCCTATTCTCAGTAGCATAATCTCTCCATATAGAAATCTTACTACCCTTCGCTCAGCAAATAAATTACATGTAACCATTCAGAAATCCCATAATAAAGCAGGTGACTCCCTCTTCTCTAATTCCATGGGTAAGATCTGGAACAGACTCCCCAGCAGCCTACAATTACTTTCATCATTATCACTCTTCAAGCATCAGCTAAGATTACACCTTAAAGCACAATGGCTATGCCCATGTACTAACCCCAATTAACACAAACTGTATAGCATACTGCTTTTTTTCCCCTTCTAACAACCCCCTAGTAGGTTAATAAAGCCTCTTCTCAGTTAATATCCTAGTTTTTTTCTTTTTATATGAAACTTACCATGGTACATTTTTGGAACCCTACTCCTGCTCCTGGCACTTGCCTTGTCAGTTTTGTATATATGCCAACTATGTTATATATGTGCAAATTTCTGAACAGGCATAATAATTAGCTAGAGCCTTTCATCTCTTCCCTACTCTTCTGTAAAACAAATGTCAAACTATGTACCTCAGATATATGCTTCTAGAACTGCCAAAACCCGCATACATGTTTTCCTATTGATGTTAGTTCCTTCTATGCTAGCCTACAGCAATATTGTATTTACTCATTTTTAGCATTATGTGCCCTTTACTCCTTGATGCTAGTTTCTACCATGTTAGCCTATTACTTTACTGTATTAGTTTAGTCAGCATGTATTAGTTTATATGCATTATTGCTTTTTATTCCTGTTACATTCGTTTAATCTTGGAGCTTTTCTCCCCGGGCCTCTACTGAAAATGGACATGTATGCAGTTAGACTAGGTTGGTCAACAAATGTAAAATAAAATAAATAAAATAAAATAATTGTCCTCCTACCACCCTGCCCTTAATACTGTAAACCATCTATCTTTAAAGTAGCTCCCATGACTATGCCCCCACCAACATCTGTTTACAACTGTAAATAATCTAATGACACCCATTCATCCTTACATATTGCCATGCCATTGAAATGAACCAAAATTCTGTCCAAATTGTCAGGTCTTCCTTAACCAACTTATTCACCCTAATCCTATGATGCTTCTTCTTGCATCCTGTTAGCAGGTCAGCTAGTGAAATATGAAATAGCCTACCTGGCCCTATCATTCCCCAGGCAAACCCAGCAACTCCATACCATTTTTCAGCCTGACTTTTGACTCACTCTAAAATCCACACATTTCCTCAAGTAAGTTACCTAGTTTGTCATAATGCAAATGAAAAAGCTCCAAGCTTGCACCCACTACTAAATCTAATAAGGTTGCTTCCTTCATTAGCCTCTCCTATTTGCCCTTTATTAACAGCACCCCAAACTCAGGGTACATTTATGAAAAACAGGGACCTTCCTCAATAACAACTGCCTGCCTTTCACTAATTAAGAGAAAATTCTCACTATAATGCACCCCCTCTGGCAATGAGCTTCCTTCTCCCACAACCATTGCACATCTGTTCTAAACATCTTGAATATTGAATGTGCCACCACACATATCAAGGGCATGGCTTTGCAAAATAAAAGTTACCAAATAAATACATCCATGGCAATTGCCAGTTTTACTACTGAATGTGAGGGGGGACAAACAAAAAGCTAACCTGACATTTAACTTGGCTAAGCACATATTGTTAAAGCCATTAGTCACCAGCATCACCCAGTGATTTAAACTGAAGTCTCACTTCTTCCTTATTAATATGGTCACTCACTAAGTGCCTCCTTGGAAAAGAAAATGGTAAATCAATGGCAAAAAGCTGTAGTTTCTGAAAGGTGGGGACACCAAAGGACCTAAAACCCTACTAAATGTCCTTTCCCATTAGTTGCTGAACAATGTCTCCTTGCCCTTCAAAGATTGCAGATTACCACATGATTCATGACAAACCCTAACCATTGATTTAATTGAAACCCCTATGCTAAACCCAAGACCAGCTTCTGAGCCTGTCTCCTTATCTGAAAAATATTCCAGCCATACAACAAAACTTCCATATTAATAGGGAGTGAAATAGCTGATCTCCCAACATCTCCCCAAAAGGACAATGACTCTCTTGGTACCTAAAACTTGCCACTCCACTTACATACTGAGTTCCCTGGTGTTCCCACCTTAACCATGTCATTTTTCATAGAAGATGCTTACCACCTCTTTGCTTTAAGACTTCACTCCACAATTGTGGATTCCATAACAGAAAACAAATATGTACAAAAATACAAACTCACCATGAAGACTTTCCTACATTGATAGCACAGCATGCCTTTAACCTCTTCTGGTCCTCATTTGAAATAAACTTAGTAACTTCACTTACCTGTATATCACTGCCCCCTGTGATGCTTCTGCATTCATGTTCCCCTGATGCATCCACTAATTCTTCACTTTGAGTTTCATAAAATCCTGGCCATACCACAACTAGGAGTTACCAACCTTCAATCTCTGATCCTCCCTTAGCATAAAACAATATGCCAACAATAACATATTTTGCCAGAGATCCTTCTCCAGAATAACTGTCATTAGGTAAACAAAACCTAACATCCAGTTATACTAACACAAAGAATATACCTCACAAAAACAAAACTGTAAAAGCAAAAAAAGGTCATGAACAAATCCAAACAATGAAAAATACTGTTTTTATTAAATGCTTTCATCCCATATCATCATGGGAAGTCCCACTAACAGCCAGTTATCCCAGGATCTGGCCATAAACCTAATGGGCCCCCATTTATACAGTGCTGCAAATGCTGCAGTCAAATTTGAAGACCTCAGAGCTTCCAGGTCTACAAATGTATGTACTCCATATAGAGATGTCTTATATATTTCTTCCTTTGCCAAATAATATCCTTCATCAGAAAGGGAATACCATGCTAGATGAACACATGCAAGATGAACACAATGAGATCCCCTTTCAAAAATCACTCTACAAGACCAAGGCCTGTTTCTTTTATTAGGCTCCCCTTTCCTGAATAGGCAAAACTGCCTAAATTGGCAATTGTCGAAACGTCAAACCTGTGCAAGTCCCCTAGATGTTCTTAGCTCAGCTTCTCCTCCCTTTCAATTTCTTCTAACTATATTGGTCCAGATTTCCCATGCTCAGAAATTCTTGCAGCTGCAACCTTCAATCTACATACAAATCCTGTAAGAAACACATCACGTGCTCATCAGCTCTGTGGCACTGGCCTACCTATTCAGGAACATTGATAAAATTATCATTACCTGCAATGGCGTGCAACACCACAGTGACCTCCATTCTGTCATTACTTGAATGTCCCCGAAATGAAGCAACCCTTCCAATGCTGTTCATCCTTTTGTAGACATTCCCTTCTACCTTCCTATTGTCTGCCCTTCTAATGGGACTTCCTCTGATGGGTATGGTAGCCTTGATACCTCTTGGAAAAAGGCCTCCACCTGCAAAGCAATTTCCTTCTACCTGTGACTCAGGTCCTTAACACTTTCCATCCTACAAAAGAAAACATAAAATTAAGCATTCCAAAAACTCCAAGGAAAGGGTGCCACAGAACCAGGAACCAATAAAACCACAACAGGCATCCAAAGAGGCAGAAGGTAATAATAAAACACGAGCCTGTAGGTGTAAGCAGCAGCAGGTTTAATCACATAAACGCCACACAATACAAAGCGTTTTCGTCCACCAGACTTCCTCAGATGTAAAATGAAAGAATGAAGACTGTGCCTGCTTATATACCCCTCCCAATCTAATTAGTAGTTAAAACAATTGTTTAATTGACACCAGTTAAATCCTGTAACTAAAATATTCATGACAACCTTTTCCACAAATACAGATGAAAGTAGATAAAAACATGCACATTTTTTAAAAGAACTTTAAAATAAATATATAAATACTAAAACCATCACAATGTGTTGGACAGATAAATAAACTTGAATCAAAAACTAACAAAAAGAAATTGCAAAACATTATATATACTTATTTTATAGTTTTGCAGCTCTCATTTTAAAATAGGGGCAATGGATATGTATTCATTCAGCCCTGGGAATCTATTGGCTTCCAATAACAACTGCCAAAATATTTCTCTCACCTCTATCCTATTTTCCCACGGGCCCCCCCTCACATCACATTGCACCTTCTCTACAACAAAGAAGCCCCATTTTGCTTGGGGACATGTCAGTGTATGCTTAAACAATGCATTTTTAATATCTTCGACTCTAATAGCATATAAATGCTCATAAATCCTCCTTTTGAGTTTACGAGTAGTTTTTCCAATGTAAAATGCACCACAGGTTTTACATAGGGCCAAATAAATTAAGCCTTCACTATTACAGTTGGAAAAACTACTACTCTGAATCTGATGGTCTCTTGACAGGATGTATACAGAATCCTGTCTAAGTATATATGGGCATTGGGCACATGCCCCACATTTGTAGGTTCCCAATTTCTTACATGAAACAATAGAACCATTATACTCCAGCAAATCCTTGAGGTTCCTGCCTTTTTTGTATGTAAATCCTAGGGTGTTGGTAAACAAAACATCCAACTCTGAATAACACTTAAACCTGCTCCAGTGTTGAGTAATAATGTTTTTAACCCTAGAGGTATTCTGATTATAAAACATCACATAGTTACCCCCAAGGTTTCTTGATTTCATCCCTGGTAACATCACCCCTGGTAGTTGTGTGGTACTCTGCACATTTATTGGTACTATCACACTGGTATCTCCTGTTCCCAAAATAGGGGCAAACCTATCCTTTCTCCCATTCTTTACTTCCTCCAAAACCTCATCAATTAAATAGTTAGGATACTTCCTAGATCTAAACATTTCTTTGACTCTCTGACTTTCGTCTTCGAAGTCCGAGTCCAAAGAGGTCATCCTACAACTACGGACAAATTGTCCCTTGATAATACTTCTCTTCTGTTTAAACATATGGGAACTGGTGAAATATAGGTACGAGTTAGAAAAGGTTTCCTTTCTATATACATTAGATGTAAACTGCTGCCCTAGGACATCTTTTTTAATAGTGACGTCCAGAAAGTTCATATAGTCATGTGTAATATGGGAAGTAAATTTCAAAAAATTAGTGGTATGGTTTAGATAGTCTATGAATTCTGTTAACTTTTCCATATTACCTTTCCAAAAAATGCAAATATCATCCAGGTAACGTTTGTAATATACCCAATATTGTGCATATTCAGACTGGAACACAAACTTCTCTTCCCAAACCATGAGCACAATGTTGGCATAAGTAGGGGCACAACTTGCCCCCATGGCCACTCCCTGGATCTGTTTAAACAACTCACCCACAAAAAATATAAAGTTGTGTTTCAATACCAAATCCATCAACTCTGTATAAACCAGAAAAGTATTGTGGTCAAGTTTTCCATGTTGGTGAATGGCATCCTGGAACCATTCTGACCCTGTAGAATGTGGAATCACATTAAATAAATCCTGAATATCAAGGGTTACAAATATTAAGGAATCTGAATACATGTTACTATTAATGCTTCTCAAAAATTCCCAGGAGTCCTTAAGTATACCATTGTCCCTAACCCAAATATCTTTTAATTTTATATCCAAAAATTTGGCCAACGGATGGGTTTTAGAGCCATTGGCTTCCACAATGGGTCTCAGGGGTGGATCCTCCACACTTTTATGTACCTTAGGTATCCCGAAAATAGCAGGGATACGGGGTCTGTCCACACTGAGATACTTAAAAGTGTCCTGGTTTATAAAATTGTCATTCAGCATGTCCTGTAAAACCAAATCAATCTTACGGTGTGCTAAGTTAATCTCATTCTTGGATACCCTAACATACCTATTGGTATCATTAAGCACATCCATCATCTTTCTGGAATACAAAATACTGTCCATGAAGACCACCCCTCCACCTTTATCGGGTTGCATCACCCTCAGGTATCTATTTTCTTGAATGGATTTGAGAAGTACCTTTTCTTCTCTAGTCATGTTTTTTTTATCAATTTTATCAATTTTTTTCATAAATCTGGACCACAACACAGTACTTATTCCTCTTCTTTTCCACCAGGGGGACACAATGCCTGGGAGTCTATGGATCATAGAGTGATGTACAGTGATTCAGGGATGGGGGAACATCAGGATTCAAGCCATACTGAATTCCCTGAACTTAGGAGATCAGATAGGTTAAGGCACAAATCCCCTGTGCGGTATTTTTACAGGGGTCCCCAAACGGCACAAGATAAATAAGAGTGGTAGCCAGGAAGGGGGACTAGCCAACATGTTGGACCAATGGAGTACAGGGAATATTACTGTGGATGGACCATTTCACACCCTACATGACTTTAAAATTTACAATTACAGTAGTGAGGAGATTGACAGGAAACATTTTCTTTTATTTTCAAAAGGTTTTAAATTCATCCCCTCTACAAGGGGTAATTTAGTGGACAGCTTAATAGACTTGAGGATTTTTCTACGGAAAAAGAATTTAGATATTATGTTTCAGGGGCAACAGGATGGTGGTACTAACATTGGTATTAGAAGACCTAGTACCTATAATCCCCCTATACACCCCCAGCTAAATATTTTTGAAAGGGAGGTCGAAGAAGAAATCAGGAATGTTTACAGGGGTGGATGGCATGGTAAATTTAACATGACTAGAGAAGAAAAGGTACATCTCAAATCCATTCAAGAAAATAGATACCTGAGGGTGATGCAACCCAATAAAGGTGGAGGGGTGGTCTTCATGGACAGTATTTTGTATTCCAGTAAGATGATGGATATGCTTAATGATACCAATAGGTATGTTAGGGTATCCAAGAATGAGATTAACTTAGCACACCGTAAGATTGATTTGGTTTTACAGGACATGCTGAATGACAATTTTATAAACCAGGACACTTTTAAGTATCTCAGTGTGGACAGACCCCATATCCCTGCTATTTTCGGGATACCTAAGGTACATAAAAGTATGGAGGATCCACCCCTGAGACCCATTGTGGCAGCCAATGGCTCTAAAACCCATCCATTGGCAAAATTTTTGGATATAAAATTAAAAGATATTTGGGTTAGGGCCAATGGTATACTTAAGGACTCCTGGGAATTTTTGAGAAGCATTAATAGTAACATGTATTCAGATTCCTTAATATTTGTAACCCTTGATATTCAGGATTTATTTAATGTGATTCCACTTTATACAGGGTCAGAATGGTTCCAGGATGCCATTCACCAACATGGAAAACTTGACCACAATACTTTTCTGGTTTATACAGAGTTGATGGATTTGGTATTGAAACACAACTTTATATTTTTTGAGGGTGAGTTGATTAAACAGATCCAGAGAGTGGCCATGGGGGCAACTTGTGCCCCTACTTATGCCAACATTGTGCTAATGGTTTGGGAAGAGAAGTTTGTGTTCCAGTCTGAATATGCACAATATTGGGTATATTACAAATGTTACCTGGATGATATTTGCATTTTTTGGAAAGGTAGTATGGAAAAGTTAACAGAATTCATAGACTATCTAAACCATACCACTAATTTTTTGAAATTTACTTCCCATATTACACATGACTATATGAACTTTCTGGACGTCACTATTAAAAAAGACATCCTAGGGCAGCAGTTTACATCTAATGTATATAGAAAGGAAACCTTTTCTAACTCGTACCTATATTTCACCAGTTCCCATCCGTTTAAACAGAAGAGAAGTATTATCAAGGGACAATTTGTCTGTAGTTGTAGGATGACCTCTTTGGACTCGGACTTCGAAGACGAAAGTCAGAGAGTCAAAGAAATGTTTATATCTAGGAAGTATCCTAACTATTTAATTGATGAGGTTTTGGAGGAAGTAAAGAATGGGAGAAAGGATAGGTTTGCCCCTATTTTGGGAACAGGAGATACCAGTGTGATAGTACCAATAAATGTGCAGAGTACCACACAACTACCAGGGGTGACGTTACCAGGGATGAAATCAAGAAACCTTGGGGGTAACTATGTGATGTTTTATAATCAGAATACCTCTAGGGTTAAAAACATTATTACTCAACACTGGAGCAGGTTTAAGTGTTATTCAGAGTTGGATGTTTTGTTTACCAACACCCTAGGATTTACATACAAAAAAGGCAGGAACCTCAAGGATTTGCTGGAGTATAATGGTTCTATTGTTTCATGTAAGAAATTGGGAACCTACAAATGTGGGGCATGTGCCCAATGCCCATATATACTTAGACAGGATTCTGTATACATCCTGTCAAGAGACCATCAGATTCAGAGTAGTAGTTTTTCCAACTGTAATAGTGAAGGCTTAATTTATTTGGCCCTATGTAAAACCTGTGGTGCATTTTACATTGGAAAAACTACTCGTAAACTCAAAAGGAGGATTTATGAGCATTTATATGCTATTAGAGTCGAAGATATTAAAATGCCTTGTTTAAGCATACACTGACATGTCCCCAAGCAAAATGGGGCTTCTTTGTTGTAGAGAAGGTGCAATGTGATTTGAGGGGGGGCCCGTGGGAAAATAGGATAGAGGTGAGAGAAATATTTTGGCAGTTGTTATTGGAAGCCAATAGATTCCCAGGGCTGAATGAATACATATCCATTGCCCCTATTTTAAAAATGAGAGCTGCAAAACTATAAAATAAGTATATATAATGTTTTGCAAGTTCTTTTGTTGGTTTTGATTCAAGTTTATTTATCTGTCCAACACATTGTGATGGTTTTAGTATTTATATATTTATTTTAAAGTTCTTTTAAAAAATGTGCATGTTTTTATCTACTTTCATCTGTATTTGTGGAAAAGGTTGTCATGAATATTTTAGTTACAGGATTTAATTGGTGTCAATTAAACAATTGTTTTAACTACTAATTAGATTGGGAGGGGTATATAAGCAGGCACAGTCTTCATTCTTTCATTTTACATCTGAGGAAGTCTGGTGGGTGAAAACGCTTTGTATTGTGTGGAGTTTATGTGATTAAACCTGCTGCTGCTTACACCTACAGGCTCGTGTTTTATTATTACCTTCTGCCTCTTTGGGTGCCTGTTGTGGTTTTATAAAATTAAGCATGTTATCCCAATAAACCACAAAACACCTCTTCCGCAAAACTCCCTAGCCCGCATATTTCCCCTTCTACCAAACTTAACAATTGGTTCTTGAACTACCTGCTATAGTGACACTGACCAACTGCACCCTTAATTCCCCTCCTGATAGTGAAAATCTGTACTGCTACTATAAGCAGTAGGTACATTTGGCAAAATGAATAACCAAGTAACAGGAAGCGTGCATCTTTACTAACCTAACTCACCCTGTCTTCAATAGGATTGTGGGATACTGCCCTCAGAGAACTACTGCAAAATAAAACCATTGTGACAAAGTGATGAAGACTAGAAGTAGAGTAAATATATCCCATGATGCTTTAGCCTATTTAGCTGTAAAGCTTAAATTAGACTAACCATTACAAATTGTCCAAGAGGTGATACATTACACAGGAAAAATTACCTGACGGGGATGTGCATCATATTGCATTTTATTCCTAATTCAGACTCATACAATAACCCAAATTAATGCAGCAACAGCATTTCAAAATCAGAAAGAATGCCCCTTTTCACTTAGCCATCTAGCCTACAGGGTGATACCTGCCTTGCCCAATAATCTCACCAAGACCACCCTCCTATCATGCTCCTGCAATCTCTTCTAATGGGCTTTGGTAACAGAACAAAGTTGTGGTCCTTACCTGGTCTACCACGTCTCATTCCTATCCTCTCTTGCAGTGACCTTTTCCTTGTGGCCTTTTCCTGTTCTAATATTCTCCAAACAATATTCTTTATCGACGTTCGGGGATGAATATCAGCCACCCTTAGTGCAAATTCAGGAAAAATTCAAATAATTTCTATATTCCCCTAACACTTACCTTTCCTTAAACCATGCCTGCACCTCCATTTCATCTATTTCTCTCTTTCTCTCTTTCCATACCATCAGCACACAGTTCCACAAGCCCATGCACAGCTTCCCATATCCAGTTCTTTTAAGCATTTTTAAATCTAACACCACTGACATAACATGCAAGTCTACTCCACTAACTGTAACCCAACATGTTTCTTTAATTACTCTCAAATACACACCTCCACCATCAATCTGCAGCAGCATAACTGAAAAGTGCATGACACCTTATTCTTATCTGTCCCTGCCTTGCAGATCTCCCTTGGTTTGCTCCTTATCAGTGACTATTATTATTAGCTAAAATCTGCCCACTGGTTTTATGAATGTGAAA
Source organism: Protopterus annectens (assembly GCF_019279795.1). Classification (NCBI taxonomy): domain Eukaryota; kingdom Metazoa; phylum Chordata; order Ceratodontiformes; family Protopteridae; genus Protopterus; species Protopterus annectens. The sequence continues at coordinate 867,489,257 of NC_056734.1, forward strand.
TCACTGAGGATGAGTAGTGTAACAGCCATCCCAGGCACAACTCACAAGGTGGCACAATCAGCAGATACTGATCAAATGGCAGTATTGCAACTGAAACACAGCTCTCTATGTCTGGCATAAACTGTAACAAATGTAGCAAGCAGTTTGCTACACTTTAAAAAGATGAAAAAGAGGCTTTTTTTCTTAGAACAGAAGCACTTTAGCAGTCTGCATGTGATATAAAATAAGACATCAGCAAGCATTTTTTTTTCTAAAACTGAAGTGCTTTAGCACTTTATGAATAGTATAAGATGTAGCAGTAGTGATGTAGTAAGCCATTTGTCACATCATTAAAGGAAAGAAGAGCTATTAAAAACTGAAGTACTTAACACTCTGTATGGCATAAACTGGAGCAGTTGCTTGCTCTTGCAAACAGTTTGCTACACTTTAAAAGGAAAGAAGAGGATATTTTCTTTATTTAGTACTCCATGGCGGAGACTTTTTTTTTGGCTCCTCAAATTAGAGTTAAGCTGGAGAGGACAGAAATCAGGAACAGTGCTACTACATACTGGAATATCCAGCAACACCTCTGCTGAGGAATACAGTCAGGCAATAATGCCAGCCAACAGTTACCCTCTCCCCTTAGTTACAGTTTACCTCTATATTGGAGCAACGCTCATTTACCTAATGTTATTTATTTTTATTTCCTGAATCACAGATCACCTGCTGCTCACCTTCACCTTTATCCACAGCACTAGAAGTTGCTCAGCTCCTGAGTCTCCCTCATCTCATAGGCCACAGTGGTTGCAGGTCTACAGATGTTATCACATCATCGATACCAGAGAAGCCAAAGATCAGTGATGCTAAGTCATCTCCCACTACAGAAAAAAATGGACTAAAATGGGAGCTCAATGGGACTTTATGGCACACAGTTTCAACCATATTTTACGGTGAATGCCAAACAGATGACCATGTGGGACACCTTCACTGACTTCCCAGCCTACTGGACCACCAGACATATAAGTTTGCCATACCTCTCAATAATTCTGCACTGTGCAGTGTGTCCCTGACTATTGCCTCATATTTATGCCCCTGTCATCCACCTCCACAAAGGCTTGACACACATACCTAACTTAGATTAGTGATTTGATGGGTTGGGATGGTGGCCTAATGGTTAAGGTGTTTGCCTTACAAACACAAGGTACAAGGTTTGAATCTCACAGTGGATAATTAGCTAGGTTTAAAATGGCTCGCAAGGGCAGTTAGTCTAGTATGAATCTATGAATGCACATACATATATATATACACACACACACACACACACACACACACACCATTATTTTATTTTTTTTTCTTTGTTCGTATTATGTTCACTGTTGGATTACCATCAGTCAGTAATGCCAGGCATTAGTGCTTAAAACTTCTTATCTACAAAAGGTATATTGCTGCATGACCTGATGCTCTGTTAGCTTTTTAATTATATTAGGGTGGTTCTTACTCTGAAGGGTCAGTACCTTCCTAACTAACTCCACGTGGTTACGATGCTATCCTCCCTTTTACCTCTATTCTGACTAAAGCAGCTGCACAAACCACTCTTGTCCCCAACCTCAGCTCCTCCATTTTGCAAAATCCCCTTCTTCAACTCTCCTTAATGCTACATCTCACAAATCCTGACTCCAGCTTTGCTCTTCTTTCTCTCTCTCTCTTCCTTAAGGAGCCTATCTCCAAACAAACAACTGATGGAACACCTCACCAAAAATAAAATTCTAGCCAACTCCCAACATGGCTTCATGCCAAATCACAGTACCACATCATCCCTACTATCCTTTTCTAATACCATCAGCAACTTCAGAAACAATAATAAACTATCATCTGCTCTTTTCTTAGACCTCTCCAAGGCCTTTGATATGGTGAACCACATTCAACTCCTCCATACATTAAAAAAACTATCACTCAGCAATTCCACGCTGAAATGGTTCCAATCCTACCTGTCCAATAGGCAACAGGCTGTTCTATGGCAGAACAAATTATCCACATGCCTACCTGTTACACTTGGAGTTCCCCAAGGATCTATTATTGGCCCTCTTCTCTTCACCATCTTTGTTAATGACCTGCCCACAATCACCCCCCATGCCACATGCATTCAATATGCAGATGATTCGACTATCATCAGCACTGCCTCCAACCTGGCAGACTTCACTGCTTCAACCCAAAACACCTTCAACCTAATAGAAAAATGGTTCTCAAGTCGTCAACTAGTTCTCAACCCCAACAAAACAAAACTACTTACTTTCTCACCCACTAACACGACTCTTCCCCCCACCTTCTCTATTACATCCTCCAATGGAATCACTATATCACCAGAAGCTCACACAAAGCTATTAGGTGTTACCATTGATAACTCCCTTAAATTTGACACCCATTTCAACCTAACCATCAAAACCATCGATAAAAAGCTTGGCTATCTCTATAAAGTAAAACACTTTCTCACTCCTCACGCTAAAATTACAATTGCCAGCACACACCTACTATCAACTCTTTTCTATGCCTCCCCCCTTTTTACAAACCTAAACAAGACAACCTTTAACAAACTTGCTTCTTGTTACAATCACATAGCTAGATTTGCCACAAATTCCACCTTTAGAACGCACCACTGCACTAACTTGAAGCAACTAGGGTGGTTAGAGTTTTCCAGCCAACTCCATTTCATCCAACTCAAAACGGCTCATCAGATACTGTATCACCCAGAGAAAACACCAGCTCTGAAAAACATCATTCACCCCTATATTAACCTGCAATCTTTACGCTCCTCCAATAAGATCTTAGCTCAATCTACCAAAGCCAATAATTCTGCTGGGGATTCTCTATTCTCAAACTTTGTAGGTAAAATGTGGAACTCCCTACCGACCATGCTCACCTCAGAACCTTCACTCCTACAATTCAAAAAAAAGCTTAAACCCCATCTCAGTACTCTCTGGCAATGTCCCTGTTCCAAACCTGATTAACCACTATCATTTACTCTTCTCTTACCTCACTATCCTTAACTGCTTTTTAACAAGGTGCCTCGCCTTTGTAACTGACCTATGTTTTTTTTTTTTTTTTTATATACTGCTGTTATTTTTTTCCCAAGATGTGATGTATCTTTATATTGTATTTAGAACTCAACTATCTTCCTTTTTTGCATTAACAATGTTCATATGTCTGTTATGTACCTGGAGCTTTTCTCCCCGGGCCTCCGCTGAAAATGGACATGTATCCAGTCGGACTCTCCCGGTTAACAAATGTAAAATAAATAAATAACTAAATAAATAAAAATTTAAAGATAAAACACTGTACTCACTCAGATCCCAAAATTAGCTCTGGTGCTTGCAGTATTTGGCCTGGTCTCACCCAGTTCACATGAACAGCTTGTTACAATTGCTCATGCCAAAGACTCCTATATCCCCACAACTACAACATAAATACTCATACCCCTTCTCCTTTTCAAAATATCTAATTTTCTGTCTACCTTGTCCAGTAAACTTCCTACTTTCTCCTGTTCCCTCTCCATAACTCCACCCTAAATCTTACTCTTATCTTCACTATCTTCCATTTTATGTAAAATCTGATGAGGCGTCCATTGACAAAAATATTTGCTCAACATGTACAAGAGGAAATTGGTGTATGTGAAGAAATTAGACATTGTTATTTGTGCTAGCTTGTCTGGTTGAGTTTTTGAACATAATTTCAGATTAACCTATGTATTATATGCCAGCATGATTATCTGTGATGCTATAAATAGGTTTTTACGTGTTGATTTATAATCTGTTTGTATAAGAATGCTTTAAAGACTTGAAAAGTGTCCTTTTACATTCGTAACTGTGCTTGTTTGTGAAGAAAGATTTTAAAGGCACACCCTCAGATTCAGATGATCTTTGGATGATGTAATTTGATTGCTGACAGTTGCTATGTGTTACTGTCAGAAGCTGAAAGACAGGAAGGAACTTTTAGAAAACAACTGTTGGTTGATTTTCAAATTATGAAATGAAAATTAGAACTAGAACAGTTGTGATAGGCTAGTCAAGAAAAGAACCTGCCAAAGACAGTCAGTTGTCAACAATTAGTAGTCAGTTATAGTTGTCAGTTGTTGTCAGTTAACAGCCAATGACAGAAGTACTGTGCAGTAGGTAACCAAAAGGACTTACCAAGAAATGTAAGCCTGCCTTTACTCTATTGTAGTACATTAGTTTAGATCAGGGACAATGATCTTTAGTCAGATAGAAAAATTATAACTAATCAGTTAGATCAGTTAGAGTTTTTCCTAAATGTTGGATTTCTGTTCTTCTCTATTGATTTATTTTCCTGGTGATTGAGCTTTGTCTGTTTATTAGAAATTGCTGTTTTATATTTTTTAATAATTTTGCTCGATATTAAATATTTTATGAACTTACATTGTGGCTGGTAAATCAGTATTTTCTTTGGTGATTTGAGAGTGCTTATGCTTGATTTGATAATTCCCAGAGCCACTCCAAAAACCTGGCTGCTTAGGTCATTTGCAACTATTTGTTTTAATATTTAATTTTCATAATTGGGCACTCCTTTAGAAGGGCATGAAGACACTCTGATTGGTGGCAGCATTATCATATTATTTTGGGGAAGGGACACAGCTGGAAATATTTGTCAGGCTTTCCCAGAAGTGTTTGGATGTGTGAGATTTAATTTATTTAAGTATGAGTGCATCACAGGTCTTAAACTGGGACGTCTTGCACTTGAAGTGTGTAATAAGGAGTTACATTAGGGGTGGACAGAAGTATACAGTCCAGTTCTATGCTATAGAGCATGTTCCTTTTGTGCTCTTAGAGAAAAATTGTGAAATATTACTCCTGTTTAAGTGACAGTCTTACATTGGAGTCAGTAGTGAGGACTGAAGCTCCTTAGTTACTGACCTAGGATAGTAAGGGACATCATATAATGTTGGGAGTTCAGTGGGATATTATCTGGATATCACATTAATTGGTGCCAATGGTGCAGGGTTTTTAATTTTACTGCAGTAGCTTGTGTGTAGTTGTCATTAAGGTGTGCACTCTTGACAGCCACAAAGTAAACATACAGAATCTCTGTCCACCACAGTTTTATTTTTAGTTAGTTACTCAGAGATAGCAGGCAAGGATGTAAGCAGAAGACTATAGTAAGCTGAAAAAGACCAGTTGGCCAAGGAGTGTGAAGCCAGAGAACTGGTGGATGCCAACCCGACTAAGGAAGCAATGATTTCAGCCTTAGTTCCAGCTTCAGCTCAGACTAGCCATTTTTAAGGATATCCAGTTTGGTATTGGGGATGTGCAGTGTGCCAGGCAGGACAGTCCACATTTTCTTTGGAAGACCTGATAATCCATCTAGAGTTAAACAGACTGGAACTGTAGGCTAGGGAGAAGCAGCGCACATAAGAACTGAAGGCACCAATGTGAACTGGAAATCAAACGATAAGAAGCTGAGGAGAAAATGTGACATCTGGAGGCTAAGGGTGAGGAGAAACAGCATAAATATGAACTGGAGGTCAAATGTTTAGAAGCTGAGGAAAAAGAGAGACAGTGCTGGCATGAAGTGGAGATTCGTACCCTTCAAGAGGGTCATGGAGGTAATGGGGAAGGGAATATCTGGACCCCAGAAGCTATAAAGGTCAGTAAGCTTTTTTCTCAATACAGGAATGGGGATGACTTTGATCATTTTATTCATATATTTGAGAGGGTATGTAGACAGTATGATGTTGACCATGAGCTCCGAGTTTGGCTCCTGACTCCCTTACTCCATGTAAAGCTGTTCAGGCCATTTCAAAATTGCCTGATGTAGATTGGTTGAATTATGGTAAAGTTAAGAACCATCTTCTAGATTGTTTCAAACTAACACCTGAGGCATAAAGGAAATTGTTTTATGAACATAGACACAAGGCCAATGAAAGTATATTTGATTATATTGCTGATTTAAGTACTTACTTTCACAGATGGGTGAGTGGGTATCAGGTCACCACATCTGAGGGACTGACAGACTTTTTGGTGAGAGAACAAGCCCTACCTAGTTTGGCTGATGACATTAGAGTTTAGTTAACAGACAGAGAGAGTAACTCTGCAGAGGAGTTGGGGAGAAAAGGGGACCTCTATTTACCAAGCAGAGCACCAATGGATAAGAAATGGATACATAATGCTGTGCATGGACATAAGGGACCCCATGGGGGGCAGTCTAAACCAGTCCAACAAAGTACACCACTAACAGTGAAAACTACTAGTCCAAGTACATGGCTAGGGATTAGATGTTTCAAGTGTAACCAGAGGGGCCATATAACAGTTAAATGTCCATCAAGGCAAGGTGAGAAAGAAAAGGTATGGGAACTAGCAAGTGGTGATGATAAACTGCCAGTGGTAAGTTGTTTGGAAACAACAGGGGTGCCAATCTAGCACCAATATTTCTATCCTATCTTAGTAGATGGTAAACAGGTTACTGATAAGAGAGGCACAGCTTCTGATGCAACCAATGTGAGGCCTGCAGTGGTTAGAGAAGAGCAGTACTTGCTTGGACAGTCCTCTCCAGCCAGAGCTTTGGGAGGGACCCTATTCCAAATACCTTTGGCTAGGGTTCATCTTGACTGGGAGGATAGAAGAGGAAGCAATCAGGTAGCTGTGTCTGAGGATATTCATGCAGATGTCCTGATAGGGAATGACTTTGATGCTGTACCATGTGTACATGCAGTGGCATGCAGTCAGGCTTGGAGAAAGCACATAGGTCCAGTAGTCTGGGAGAGACCCATAAAGATCTCCTACCTAAAGCTGGGACTGGCATGGTGGCTGTTTCAGAGAAGGTGCTATCTGGTTGCAGTAAGTCTTAAAATGAGCCACAGCTGCTGGTGGGTACAGGTGCTGATTTTCCCTTGGACACAGTGACTGCAAGGACGGAGGTGAGTGATAGTACCCAGACTGACAGTAAGGCAAAATTGTCAGAATTTACTGGGCTTCCTGTGGAAGGGGAGCTTGTGTTTGATGATATCCCTGCAGATGTCCTGATAGGGAATGACTTTAATGATGCAGTACCTTGTGTACATGCAGTGACATGCAGTCAGGCTTGGAGAAAGGCATGTACGTCTGGTAGCTTGGGGGAGACCCAGACAGATCTCATACCTTAAGCTGGGACTCGTGTGGTGGCTGTTTCAGATAAGGGGCTGTCCTGTAACAATATGTCTGAGAGTGAGCCACAGCAGTTGGGAGGTAATGATGTTCCTTTGGGCATGGTGACTGCAAGGATGGAGATGAGTGGTCAAACTTAGAGTGACAGTGAAGTACAGCTGTCAAATGTTACTAAGCTTCTTGCAGAAGGAAAGCTTTGCAGGATCACAAATGTAGAATTGAGACAGGCTCAACTTATGGACCCTACGTTACAAACCTTGAGGGAGATGGCTAAGGAGGCACCTAAGACTCAAGGAAGAGGGGAATCTGTATATGGGAACAAAGGTTTGTTGTATAAAGGGTGGACACCTGGAGGTGGGCTAGAAGGTGAATTAGTATGGCAGTCGGTAATACTTAGAGCCTGCCATCTGCCATTCTAGCTATAGTCCCTAATGTTCCTTGTGCAGGCAATATTGGGGCAGAGAAGGAAGGTTTGCTGTATAGAAAGTGGACTCCTAAGGGAGAGCTGGAAGGTGAGGTAGTATGGCAGTTGGTAGAACCTAGTGCCTACCATCTGCCATTTCTTGCTATAGTCCCTAATATTCCTTGTGTATGTGATATATACCTATAAAACTATGACAAATAATGAAACCCACCCTCCACAGAAAATAACTACACCAATATGATGCAAACCAAGCTTTATTACTAGAGCAAACATAGTCAACTTTGACTTTGCCTGTATAATTCTATTTCTGTTTCTTTCAACATTATAATATTTTCAACTGTATGGTGATGTGAAGATGCAATATTTGAATATTTTTTCGTAGTAAGAAGAATGAAACTCTAATCTTTGGCATTATTCAATGGCTGCAAAAGTATGCCAGTTATGAGGTACAAGGCTACTAAAAGAAGTAATATCAGAAGCATCCTGTTACATCAGGAAGGGACAGTGGAGAAGGACCGGTGTGTGTCTGTGTGTATTTGTGTATGGGCGATTGGCTTCAGGACAAAAATAGGAAAAAACACTAGATGACATATAATTTTAAAATAGTTCTTTGACTCACTGAAGTAGATGATAGAGCAATAGCTGTAACATCACAATGTACATTACATGCCCTAGTAAGGAGGAAACTCTAATATATGTCATTATACCATGACCCCCCCAAAACGTGCACGCTGATTGGCCAGCGTGCACATTGTAAATCGAGTTATACTAATGGAAAAAGGTCCAGTCACCCGGACTTTTTTCCATTAGTATAACTCTACTTTTAAAACACTGTCTCGCTATGTTAAATGGGTTTAACATAGCGAGACAGCTTTAAAATAAGCAACGGAGATCTCCGTTGCTTTTTTTAAAGCTGTCTCACTATGCTAAATCCATTTAACATAGCGAGACAGGTTTTAAAAAAAAAGCAACGGAGAAAGCAAGATCTCCATTACTTTTTTTACTGTTTCGCTATGTTAAATGGGTTTAACATAGCGAGACAGTTTTAAAATAAGCAACGGACATCTCCGTTGCTTATTTTAAAACTGTCTCGCTATGTTAAACCCATTTAACATAGCGAAAACAGTAAAAAAAAAGCAACGGAGATCTTGCTTTCTCCGTTTGCTCACAACTCTGATGTACTGCGCAGGCGTGCAGTACATCAGAACTGCCGCGGATGCCAGACATCTGCGGAAGGGCAGTAAACAGGCATTATACTATGCCATTATTTAAGAAAAGTAATAGTTTCTTTTCTTAAATAATGTCATGGTATATAGCAATAACCCACGTCTGGGTGTGGGTAATGCTGTATTTACCCACGGTTGGCTTTGTTTGGTCCCTCGGGCTTCGACCTCGGGACCAAACCATGCCAACAGTGGGTAAATCCAGCATTACCCACACCCAGGCGTGGGTTATTGCTATATTATTGACTGGCTACAAGGATGCATGATTTATGATGGTAGGGACAACACATAAAATAAGATACTAGGACTAGGGATGTTCTGTCAACTCAGGGGCTGTTAAGAATTATGTGATGTGTGTGTGTTCCCATGTTTCTGTTTTTGTGCATGTGTGCGTGTGTGTATGTGTGTGCATGTCTCTGATGCATTTCTTTATGCACTATATGAGCCGTTTATACTTTAATATTATCAACAGACATATACTTTTCAAGTTACCACAAAACAACATGGAGAGTTTATTTAAACACAGTTATCTTTCCTGTGAGACATCTCTGTAAGATTTCTTTCTAATACAAAATGTACAAAATTAATTAAAAGCAGGAAAATGAATTCATTGTCTCAATTGTAAAGACATGCTTACTATATGAAGCTCAAATTTAAACTGCATCACATTTTTGTACATCTAGCAGCTCTTTTTCTTGCCTCCATTGCTGTTATAATAACAGTTTAACTTTATTGCTGATTTTTTTATTATTTGACTCATATTTTATCCTGCCCCCACCTAGTTTATCTATTAATTCTCGTAACTGTTCTTTTTTCCCACATGAATTCACAGCCTTCCGCAAGGCCATGTCTTTTTCTCTAAAAGATTTGTCTCTTGTTTGATCTTTTCTTACAGCTTAGACTGCTCTGTGTACTGTAGAGAATAATGCAGCAATCCAAAAGTGCAGTCTCTGCCTGATTCTTTAGTCCAGTAATAGAAATATCTATATTTGTATGACCTTGTGCTGTTTTGAAGAAAAAATTGTGGATTAATAGCACGTTCTTTCTATACTGACAGTAATTCTCAAATCCTTTAATTACAGCTGTTATAACCTTACCATCTTCTAGAAAAGTAAAAATGTGAAATATCATCATAGCTTCTTGCATACCAACATGCAAAAAATGCAGCATACTGTGCCTATTTTGGATTTTCATATATTCTACTCAGACTGAGAAATAATTTGGATGTCTGGATGTGAAGCTTCCAGTTTTCTACTAAACTGTCTTGCAGCAACAGATTTCCTGATGCTTTCACCTGGAGCATTGTTCTGCTATATATTTATACTTTCCTTCTGAATATGTACATTCTTAAAAACAAATCTTTTCCAGTTCAGTAGTTATGTTTCTCCACTCTGACACCATGCAATGTATTTATGTTAGTCAGAATGCTGTCTAAACAGCATACATACATAGTATGAGCTTGCAGAGTGTGTGAGGTGTTTATTTAGTTTACATCAGGGTAGCAGAGACATGCACTGCAGGACACAGTTTCTTCTAGACAGGCATTAGTACATTTAATGTAAAATTCATATAGAATGGCCCATTTTCTAGAATGTACTGGCACTAGAAGACATCATGCCATAGTGGCTAATCAGGATCACTAAGAGAAGGAGTAGCACGCAGTGATATCACCTTGCAATATGACTGCCACCAGATGATATCATCTTGCAAGATGACTCCCAGCAAATGTCATATAATGGATATCAGACACGTCCTTTTCTTTACTTGCTGCAATATGTGAAGTCTTTGGTTTCCACTGTGGAGTCATGTAAGTATTATTAAACCCACACAGCTTACCCTTGGCATAAAATAGCTGGCAAAAACAAGATCCATACTCTCAACACAGTTGACCCTTGCAGAGCACCATGTCCATTCTTGAACACTGGACACTGGTGACATGTATACGAAGGCTAGGACCATAAATGCTGTATCATTGCTATATAACTGAGATGCTTTTAAAGCATTTCTACATGCAAATTTAAATAAATAGAATGAACTACTAAAATATTACCAAGGTGCAGAAGTCAGATCAATCCAAACTTGTCTAAATCATATTCAGTGAATACAGGCATGCATTCATTTCCATATGAAACTTATTATGGTGACAAAGCTAGAGTGCAGGCATTTTGGGACTATAAGACTATGACTGCACTAGATCATGTTGTATTATGGTCTTTCTATATTGTGCCAATGAATTAAGAGAGAATGGAGAGGCAAGAAAAATACATTAGAAAACTAATCAAATAAGTCAGTCCAAACATAACGATTTTAGTATTCATATATTCGTTTGTATATCATTACATCTTCTTTTTCTCAAAATAATTTCTTCTGCTAATTATATTTCTGAAAATCTGCTGTAAAAATGCAAGGATGTCAGTGTTATTTCCGTATTCTGTTTCTTCCATGTAATAATACAAGAGCATTTACAAAATAATTGATATAATTATCCAGTGTAGAAAAAAACATACAAGGCCTTGTTCCAGATGTCATTCCATGTGAATCAGAAGTTTTAAAACTAAATTTTTTGTTTGTAAAATCATAAAAATAAGCAAAAACGCCATACTTTTTAGAATACAATAGAAGTTTGTGTGTGCGTATATACATATATATATATATATATATATATATAGAGAGAGAGAGAGAGAGGCAGAGTTATATGTGCGTGTATATATGTGTGTGTGTGTGTGTGTGTGTGTGTGTGTGTGTGTGTGTGTGTGTGTGTGTATGTGTGTGTAAGCATGTCTATATATAATTGTACTGTTATTCATTTAGCATTCCAAGCATCCTGCAGGTAGACAATAATGCTTAAAAAAATCATACTTCCCATGAGTTATTGCAAAGTATATAGTACTAATCAATTAAAACCTAAAAAAATCAAGTGATACTCTAATGATCAAGAATGTGACAAACTCTAATTTTACTACATGTAGGATAAAAGAATGAAAAAGATAAAGATCCAGTTCAGGAAGAATAAGATGGTTGAGGAGTCCTTAACTGTGTCATTGCATAGAACATGGCTGGGGTCCATTATGGAAGTAAGTAAGGGAAGCTAGATATATGAAATAAATAGTATTTCAATGCATATTGCTTATACTGCTTAACTAATGTGTCATGCAGAAATATTTACAAACTGGTGTGTATATCTCATTGTGTATTTGCTGGAAGGAGTTTAGAATTCTTTCAAAGGGATTTCAATGTGTTAATGAATGCACATGTATTAAAACAAATTCCATCTGTGGTAATAAGTTTCAGTGCAGAAACAGGATCTGATTATTTTGATTGAATGGTTTCATCTACAAATTAAAATTTTATAATTTTTTCCATAGATTTTATTCATACGACTGCTGCTGTACTTTTTTTAAATGTCACTGTTTTTTATAAAATATTTCTGTATACTTTTCAAACCACTACAATGGGTAAAGGTGTCAGACAGAGGTGCCCTTTACCTTTAGTTTTGCTTTAAAATACAGCTCCGTAGCAGCAGCTGCATGTTATATGACAACAGAGGTGCTGTGATGGTTAGTGATGGTGGGTGCTCAACCCCAATCAATATATAATAAGTTTTAGTTTTTAGATAGTTCATATAATACAGAAAGGATTTCCAGAATCCAATGCTGTTGACAGTGATGCACATTCAACCAGACTTAAACGTGGCAATCATAATATGTAATTAGAGAATGGGCCACCTGTACAGCAACACCCTGTTTAGCGAATGAATGTTCTACAGCAGGGTGTTAATGTGCCAGTAATAAATGCTGAAAAGCAAATCTGCCTTGAAACTCGGTTATTAGAAAAGCAAATGCCCGCCATGTTTTTGCTTTTTAGCAAGCATAAACTTTAAAAAGGGAACCAATTAAAAAAAGAAGATAAAAAAAGGAATATGTGCACGCTCCCGTGTGCCTGTGTCTGTATCTGCATATGTACATGTATTTGTGTGTATGTTTTACACAGAGAAAATGAAAGAGAGAGACAGCAATGTCTTTAAACTGCAATAGGCAGTTTATCAGCAGAATTTCTTTGACAACAGAAAGTATGAAACTATAATGTCTGACATTATTAATTGACCTCAATATTCAGCAAATAACTACATATCTTTTACTATAAGTATGAAACTCTAGTGTCTGGTATTATTGACTGACCTTAACCATCAGCAAAGTGTATGTTTTACTGGATATAGCAGTAATATATGACAAAATCAAATATACCAAAGAAGTATGGGGGTGGGGGGAGACAACAGCTGCAATAACTTTTTTTTTTCCATGCAATGATATATCTGAGATGCATTCACTCATGTACTGTGTGTGTGTGTGTGTGTGTGTGTGTGTGTGTGTGTGTGTGTGTGTGTCTGTGTGTGTTATTAAATATGTATATTGGAAGTAATGTAAATACTTCCTCTAACAACAAATATACATGCTGAAATAAATTTGAATTATTTAGTGGAGGAACTATTTTACATAAAAAAGTTCATTCTCTAAGTGAAATAATGGCCTACAAGGCATTGGGACTTACAACATCCCTGGGCAAGTGTTAATTCTCCAAGAAGACACACCATGTCATGCATTGCAGCTTGGTGTAGCTATGTACTCAGAATCTGTCAATTATATACAACTTATAAACTGATGCATTCCTGTGATAACTTTGAATATGCTTTTCCCCCTCTAATACAGTAGAAAGTATCTGTCGAATGTACTTCATAATCTTTGTTTTCCCAGTATATATATTTTTCATATTACACGCACTCCACAGTGACTGAGTTATAGATTATCATGCAGTAGAAGCTAGGAACTCTGCTCTGTATCCTCGGATTTGACACATATTCCTGCAATGTCTAGTTTTTAACAGAGTACTAATAGATGCTGTGTTATGACAATTCAATGAAAAAGGCACATATATCAACAAATGCCAAATTTACAAAAAGTAATAACTTAGCAGATATTCTGTCATACTTTGAATTCTAAATGAAACACTTTGAAAGTTAACGTCAAAGTATATTACTTTTTTAAAATGTCAGAGTAAAAATGTGAAATGACAGCATGTAATATAGTATGTTATCCTACAAAGAAGATATTTATACTGTAACTCTGTAGAAACTTACAGGAAAATTGTTGTGGAAAGACTGGACCTGCACCATAATCCATGTTCAGAGCTGAACCCAAGCTTTTAGATGCTGTAGTATTTAGTGTATTATCTGTCTCCAAAAATCAACATTCCTGTCTCACATTTTGAGATTTTTTTTTCTGAGAAACACTACATCAAAGTATCAGGCCATATCTATGAAACAGGTTAAGTCTCTTAACATAAGGCATAGGGTGGGAAGCAGTTACATTCATTGTTGCATACTTTTTTAAATATGCTGTTTTTCTATAAGAAAATATGACAGACTTACATTTACAGAACACAAAAATAGACCCTGTTGTTTGGTTGTCTTGATGTGCTAATCTTCCTACAAAAAAATCACAATATAAAATGGCGTATACATATTAATGATTGTAAGACAGGATATTCAGTTTGAGTCTTCTCACTAAACTCACTGGGAAAATGGACGAAACCAGTATAAAAACATAAAATGTATGTTCACTTGTAATACTTTGCTGATATACCAACATCTTTTAAAATAACACCGCATGACTACCAGACTGATTACATATTTCTTGGTATCATACTTCTGTTCTATGAGATCAAGTATCCATTTCTGTGGAAAGTTAGATGGAAACGATAAATAAATTAATGAATACTAAAGGGCACTCTTTTTATTTTAGGTATTTTAGTTTTATTTTCATTTTGTTTAAGGCTTAGGTGAAAGCATTGCTTCTCTTTTATTGCATTTATAGCTGTACATTATAAAAATCGGTTCTGCTAAGTTATTAAAATCAATCTGGAAATCATAAGCATGTGGACACTAATTATTCCAACAGATTTCCAGCTCATTTTCTAAAGTGCTTTTGAAAACTGATGAATCAAACCTTTAATGCATTTTGGGAAAGTATCAGACTGCATCTACTCTTCTCTTCTATTGATTGGTTGTGTGTTCTTGAGTAGAGCCCTAAATGTTCCTATTTAATCTCCATTGCTAAGCTTGTTATCAGCTACAAACCCAGTTTGCAGAATAAACTGAGGGAATGTTTTCCTTGAATAAGATGAAATGACATCTAGTGCATATTGTTATATGCCCCTGTTATGCATATTGTTATTGCTTGTTTAGATTAAATATTACAGTGTTACAGAGTCACAAGCAATGGCTGCCATACAGAGTTTTTCACAGAGCTTCCATGCTTCTGATTTGGGAAAGAATTTGGGGCCACTGAACAACTGATACAGATTACTTTTGAATTCCTTTACAGTCATCAAAAGGCAGCAGAGTGTGAAGTATTTGTGAAATATGGAAGCATTTCTTACTTTAGGATTGAATTAATATATTTTAATGTTAATGTATTACTACAGTTTGGGGTGTATTTTTTTTCTATTAATACTAAGATCTGTCTTACTGCAGTGGTGGTATGGGGTGTATTTTTTTTTTATTAATACTATGATCTGTCTTACTGTGGTAGTGGTGCTGCGGTAGCGTTGTCGCCTCAAGAGTAAGACGTTGTCCTGTTCGATTGTCAGCTAGAGCGTCTTCTGTGTGGAGACATACGTGAATGGGCGTAACTTTGTTGAAGGTTGTGCATCAGCGCTGGCAACTCGGCACATAAAAATCTACTGCCAATCACTAGCGGACCGGAGTTCCACTGTGGTGATCCTTAACCGGGAAAAGCCGAAAGACACGACAACTAAGATCTGTCTTGATCGTGATGTTCTCAGTTATTTATAGACTGATAAGCATTGGTTAAATCATACTTTGATAATCTAATTAACTGAAAACAATTCAAGTATTTTAGTCTGTTGCATTATCAAGTATTCGTACTCCATTTATTCTCTGAAAAAAAATCTGCATCCTGTCTAACATATGAAGTCTTGTTAGATCTTACTAGGGAGGAATTTACTCCAAGGAAAAATGCTGTCTTCTCCACTGAGATGGCTGTGAATATAATATTAGTCACTAAATAACATCTCTTTTAAACATGTGAAAGGTTATGTTTAAAGAAAAAAGCAATTTCCTTCTGATATTTATGACAATTTCTAAATCCTTTTACAGATCCACAGTACAGATATTACTTTCATTAAAAGCATATGAATGTATTCCTTTTGCCATAATTCATTGTTCTGTCTTTCTTAGTATAAAATGTTATATCATTTTCAAATGTCCACAGCATAGCTCTTCTGAATACTACATATTTTGGCAATACTAGGAATTCTTTGAGATGAGTTATTATGGAGCACATTTTGTTATCTTTTGACAAATTGGTACAGCAGATATAACTAGGTAATAGACATAGGGGCCATAACAGTTATTAAACAATACTGGGACCACAGAAAATCTTTAGGGAGCAATGCTTTTTTTCTGATATAAGATGCACTTAGAAGGACATGAACATACAAAAAAATCATCCCTCCAGCAACTAGTGGATTATTCTGGAGATAAAGGTTTGAGTTCAAAGCAGCTAACAGACCCCTAAGCCTACAAGTACTGTTTCTGATGGAGATATTTTTTTAATATTTTTATCACATTCATTTAGATAATATATGTGCTTAATTTTTTGATTCAAGGTTTCAACGACATTCCCATAAAATTCAGTCAAGTAAGTAATCATGTTGGGACAGAACTGTGGTTATAAATCCATAATGGGACATATAATGGAACACAAATGTGTAAATACATAATAGGGCATATTTGTAGACTTGATGAAGAAAAACAGGATCAACAGCAAGATGGGGAGTTTATAGCACATACAGGAGCTATGCAAATATATTGCTGACGCTTGTGGTATGCATGTAAATGAAAAGGAAATGTGTGTTCTGATGCAAAGATACATAGATTTATTGTACCATGCTATCTAGAGATGTCATTAGAATATGTAATGCATGGAGACATGGTGTGTGTGTGTGTGTGTGTGTGTGTGTGTGTGTGTGAGAGAGACGAAGATGAGCAGTTAACAGAAGAGTCTTGAAAATGGGTTGTATAATCCTGCAACTAGTTATTTTATATAGCACAGAAAAGAGTTTCTAGATATTTAAAGTATTCCTTCTTTTCTTGTGCATCAATTTGAATTATGATTTCAGGTTATTTCAGTGAGATACAATGACTGCATAAGTCATTTATAGAACCGGGTTTTAAGTAATTTCTGTAGATTTTTGTTAATGAGCTCGTATGCAATTATTTGCTAAACTTCTTAATATTTTAATATTGTTTTGTTGCTTTATATTAGCAGATCAATGTGAGTCATATTCATATTCAACCATTAGCATTTCTTTAAAACATGTTATGTCAGCTTTTGCTTACAGATAATTTTAAGTAAGTATACTTATATTACATATTGTAGATGATTATGTAAGGTCTATTTTCCTACTTATGTCAGTTTTCTGATCAGCACATAGTAATGATTTTCATTCACGTTTTATTAATTTAATTCTTTTACTTAATTTTGTTAATTTTTATTTATAGAGGTTTGATGAATGGATGTATAATGGGTCTTCTGTGTTTTGAATATGTACTATTTCTCTCTGCAGTGTGTGCCCATAATATATAGAAATTGCAAACTAATGGAAATTAACATCTAGATATATACATTGTTTGCAAACAGTAGGCTGCATTATCTTGCCCTTCTTTGTAAAACCTAATGGTTTCCAGTCTCAAGAAGAACCTCTCTTAGTTAACCTTATATTTAAAATCCATATACTAGGTTACTGCCTCCTTTAAAACTAAACTCTCGCTAAGGGATCAGACCTACTCACCAAGAAGCAGCCAAGCTAATATCTTATGCTAGAAGGCCAGAATTTAAACATGCTATTGGTAAAAAAGCATTTACTGAAATATTACGTTATCTCTGGAACCACTTACCTGCTGAAGAAAAAAAAATCTCACACTATCTACTTTCAGAAAACATATGAAATAATTCCTTGAGAAAGATACAAAGTGCACAGGAACTCCTCCATCTCAATAAACAGTGGTTGGGTAGAAGGCACACATCCAGTTGCCTTTCACTCCCATGCCATAGCCTTTGCCACGTCAGAAGCCATTTTGATCATATCAGTGGCCCTGTGTCTGACATTCATGTAGTCACAGCCCTAGCCACCCACAACATTCACATGATCAACGACCTGCCACCAAGCACACTCACAGAAGAACTTGTCTGCTGAATGAGGATTTAGCCATGAACCACGTCCATAGTGATGGAGGGCCTGTACTATGACCTCACTGTCAGTATTTCAGAAGGGAGGTTTATGTCAGGCTGACCACTTTTTTTATTTGGGAGACATATCCCTGTTGTGATGCAAAAAAAAAACTGAATATCAGACAAAACAACACAATAGGCCTGCAGCAGGGAGGTTGTAGGCTGATCTACATTTGTTGAGCAACTATCCATTATGCAGACATTTGTTATAATTGTACAAAACTGTTTTGAAGATATCAATGCAGGCCCTGTAATATCACCATATAAAACTCCAAAAGGATAAAACTTCTGACTTATGAAATGAACAGAAGAAAATAAACTGACTTCATGTACATAGACAAATATATACAACTAGTGCACAGATAAAACATCATACGTAGAGAAAAGTTGCTTAAAGTAACAACAAAAAACATAAGCTGCTACAATTCAGACATGTCTCAACATCCTAATAAAGGGAATAAACATGTTGTAATGCACTATTTGCAGTATCTGGCTATGTGTGAGGAACATTTGGGTGACAGCAGTGTTTATGAAAAAACTGACATATCTGCTTATAACAATGCTATTGAGGGAAAGAGCTTAATACATTAAAGCTTTTGGATTACTGACTGGTTGTAATTTATTATTCTTTGGTGCTTGGTAGCTGCTGTTATGTCTCAACATCCTGACTCCCATGAAAATACAAGTAAGTGATCACTGCAATAATGAATGTCTACTGTGTTCACATCAAAAGCACAACTTTGCCATGTTAGAAAGCAGTAATTGCAAATAAAATGATTCAAAATATAACTTTAAAGCAGTACTTGTAAATAAAATTGCACACCTAGAAAGATGTCAGAAAGTTATCCTAAAAGTATCACAAATCAGTAATTGCTTTGCCAGCAAAATTTTGCCTGGCAGAACTTCTGAAACAAAGCAGTCTTCCCTAGCACAATGTAAGTTCCATAGCTCAAAGACTGTATTTGCCTGCAACCAAAAAGCATCATGGATTGGCTGAAGACATGGCCTTAGTGTACCCAAGTGAAGTGAGTGTCTAGGAAAGTACAACAAAATCATGGTAAACAAATTAGACTGCCTATGTTAAAGTCAGTTAAAAATATTCTGAGTAAGATTTGGCTGTTTATATCAGGTAGACTGACACCCCTGCGCATGTTAAATATGTTAATTAGGTCTCAGCTCATTATTATTCCTGAATCACTTAATCTGCTCTGTGCTATATGATGATGCATACATTCCTGAGAAGTACAAGAGTGAGTAGCCTTTTGTTTTGCAAGTGTGACTCACTAGCAGTTCTTTTTATTCAATTACGTGTTTAGCACCCATCCTAATGAGAAATACACTT
The DNA here is from genome assembly GCF_019279795.1 of Protopterus annectens. NCBI lineage: Eukaryota > Metazoa > Chordata > Ceratodontiformes > Protopteridae > Protopterus > Protopterus annectens. The sequence goes on from NC_056734.1 coordinate 867,508,687, forward strand.
ACAGGGGGTGTGCCATAGAGAAAAGCCTTACTAAAAAACTTTACAATATATTTTGCGAGTTAAGAGAGTAACTCTGCATTTTAGAATTACAATGCTAAGCAAATATGCTTGACTTTCTCTACTCTTGTATGTAAATGTTAAGGTGGCAAAACATGTTTTGTATGTCAGTGTTTCATTGTAATGCCATAGATGCAGTGTACGAATCTTGTGAAGGTGCTGTATCTGTGAATGTTGGGATCCTTACAGCAAACATGTTAGGCACTGATGTGAAATGCCAACCATATCAGCAGCACTCTTCCCTGAATGACAGTTCACTTCCAATGGCAAATACTGAAAATGTAATTTTGCATGCACAAAGTGCTAATTATCAGTCGCACAAATAAGACTAACAACACTGTGCTATAGTCATCACTTTGAATATTACTGAATGCATAAAATGCAGCTGTAATTTGGTGTCTTCAGTGGCTCAATGTGTTAATGAGGCACATTTTGATTCACAGCACAAGCAGGTAGGAGTAGTTAACGTTTATGTGGCATAATGCATTTCTGATCCTTGTCTTTCTTTATTTTAAGCTGACTACACATGCAGTTCGTATCATTAATATTGCAATGCAATTGTGTACTATGGCTGCTAAACATGATATAGTGTAACCTTTGTCACCTGCATTGCTGATATCAATTATTGTAGTAAAAATCATACACTACTGTGCTCATGCTGTGAAATAAAGAGTATGTGTGTGACAGAATGAGGTTTTTAAATTAACAATTTAAATGACTTAGGAACTTATAAAGAACACAGAAACACAGTATTGAAAACATGTTGCAACACTGGTTCAGCAGCATGTATTTGTAATGATTCCGAGTCTACATTGTATAGAACTATGCTGTGGAGAACATCACATCCTGTAAACTTTGTAAGACCCTTTTCTAAAGATTTGTTATCCCATAAAAAGCATAATGCTGTCATTGAAAATAGCAGTTCATCACACACAAGGTCAAAAATTGTATTGTGACCTCATCAATTATGGGACATTTGGGAAGGAGCACTATAACTACTCAGGAATGACTGTAGGAAACTGGAAATTCATGTCCTGTTTACTAACAAAGTAAGTATGCATGCTTTAAGACTGTGACATTATTTGTGCAAGTACGATTGGCTTTACAATACTTCATTTGATACAGACAATATTAATAAAATAAATTATTTGGCAAAATTTCCACAAAAAAATATAAGTGACCAAAAGCATTACCCTAGTAATGGAACAATGTATACTGTAACACTTACACAGTTGTCAGAAGTTGGTATATATCCACTCATGAACAAAATTGTAGACCTCAACTTACACCCTTGGAGTGTTATTTCCCCTGTGGCATTAACAGTTAATAAATAATGTTTAGATGCTCATCTTTCTTATTGTTATGGGTTTGATAACAGATTGGTATCACTCATATGTGTTAGCTTTCTATATGACATCAATGCATTGTGTCATAGTTAAATTAAATTTACATAAGGACAACATTGAAAAAAAAATAACATCATGTAGATTTTAATGTCATATGTGTTAGCTTTCTATATGACATCAATGCATTGTGTCATAGTTAAATTAAATTTACATAAGGACAACATTGAAAAAAAATAACATCATGTAGATTTTAATGTCATTTCTGTTTATGGCAATGTCCACGTTATGAATATTATCAATCATCTCAAAGTACCAGCCCAAGGATGACAATTTATCACTTCAAATGTAATTGAGATATCAATATTAACCAGTATTTGCCTGAATCATTATGGAACATTTGCATATATACCAATGAGTTCATATGGTAAAACCATACAAACACGTTTCTCATCTAAAGTGAAAATTGTATACATAAATGCAAATCTAGCCAATTCCTGTGCTTTCTGTCATAAAACTGCAGTTGTCTAGCTTGCCTATCATTATGCACAGGCTGGTGCACATGACATCTGATTTGGGTGCAAATTTATTGCCATTTTTCCAGAGATTTAAGAAAAGACATGACAGGTGATGGTGAGGGTAGTGCTCCATTTAAAGCACTGAGGAGAAATGAAGAGAAGACCAAGATTTTTGGACTTATTGTTAAATGCTACAGCTGAAGACTTCTATAAGGTGACTATACCAGGTCACAATATAAAGTTTAGACTTGGAATAGCTTAGCAAAGGCTGTCATCAATGCAATTGGCATCCCATACATGGGTGAACAATGCCATTACCACTATAGTGACTTAGAAGAGTGAAAGCAGGACCTCATTCACAGATGAGAGGAAAAATTTCAGGCTTATAAGCCACCTCAGTTGTGTAAGTATAGTAGCCCACAACCAAGCAATAAAATATCATGGCTTGGCAACAGAAATAGGTGTTCATTTTTTTCTGTTATATGTAGCTTCCACACTGATTGAAGAAAATAGGGATGCAAATCAGGAGAGATTGCAATGCCCAGAGAAGCATGTGGTAATATGGGTTCAGGTATGAATGTATAACATTCCATAATAGCAGTGATTGTAAAAGTAGGTCATCAGTTCTCTAGGCACCCATCCATTAATGTTGGACAGAGTAATAATGAGTATGCATAATCTACCTGTTCAAATTGTATATACATGAAGGAACAGCTCTTGCAGCATTGCATAAGTCAATGGTTCACTAGATGAACATGTTTTAGGGTTCAAGTTCAAGCAGCAACAGCAGCAACAATTACTCAGTATTACTTAATATGTATTAATTTGCAATCAGTAACTTAGAATAGGTTCATAGGTAGGTTCACAGGTAGGTACTAGGCTATCGGTCCAAGGGCCTAAGTAAGCCTAGTCAACATGGTTCCCTGGCTTATGCCACCCAAGAAAGTTATTTTCCTGTACCCCTGTAGAGCAGAACCACATAAGTGATCCTCGGGGTGTATTTCCTATTTCCCGTCCACTCATCAAGAGTTTTCTTGAAGAGTGCTAATGAGGAACTTTTCTTGACATAGATGGCTAGCTTGTTCCAGAGTACAGGAAGTCTCTGGGACAGGAATCTATCCCTCCTGCATGTCCTGTTTATTGTGGTGACAAGGTTTAGGTCCCTAGAGTGTGTAGCTTGGAGGGATTACGATTTCTTAAGGTGTAGCATGTCCAACAGCTCTGGGTTTGACATAGCTTTATATGTTAGGCAGAGATCACCTCGGAGTAGACGATATGCTATGGAGTAAAGCTGGAGTTTTTTGAGACAGTCAGTGTAGGGCATCTGTTTGAGGCCAGTAATCCTCTTTGTGAGGTACTTCTGTGGGCTTTCCAGCTGCTGCAGATGTCTTGTGAGGTACATTCCAAAAGAGACGTTCTACTCTATAATGGGTCTAATAAGTGTCGAGTAGAGGGGAACAATTACCTCTTTTTTCCTGGATGAGAACCCTTTTGTGATGAGGTGTGCCACGTAGAAGAATTTCCTGACTACTGTGGTGATGTGGTTATCAAAGTAGAGACTACTGTCCACCTGGGTCCCAAGGTCTCTTATCACACATTTGGCATTAAGTAGACTGCCACTTATGTGGTAGTTCATCGGTACAGAGTTTTTACCAAAGGGGATGACAATGCACTTTTTGGCATTAAGCTTGAGGCCATGGCTCTGATGTCAGGCATCTGTCTCTGTGAGGCCCTTCTGTAGGATGTCCACATCATTTGGGGACTCGACTATGGCTCTTAGTTTGCAGTCATCTGTGAAATTCATGAGCCAAAGGCCTTCTGTGTTAGCCTGTACTTCAGAGAAGTAGATACCAAATAGGAGAGGTCCCAGGACTGAACTCTGTGGTATTCCACTTGTCACTAGTTTGAAGTCAGATTTGGAGTATGCAACTTTTACAGTTTGGGTACTGTCAGTGAGCCAATTGGCAACCCATCTTGTTATGTAGGGATTTATTCCTAGTTTAGTGAGTTTAGCTATAATTTCAGAATGGGGGATGGTGTTGAAAGCCTTGGTGAGGTCAAGATAGGCTGTGTGAACCACCTTACACTCGTATGCAGCTTTGGTGACTGCCTCAAAGAAATCGATCAAGTTCAGGAGGCATGATCTGCCTTTCAGAAACCCAAACTGGGTGGAATCCAGAGTTTGGAGATTATGAATGTCTTTGTTTATGAGTTCCATGATGATATGTTCCATGGCCTTACAGACCAGGCTCGTCTGGCTAATAGGGCGATAGTTCCCGGGATCAGTGTTGGCTCCCCCTTTGTGGAGTGGGATAACTGTTGCTGTGCATCATTCAGTGGGCACAAAACCTGACATGAGGCTATGATTGAGTATGGTGCTTAGGTGGGGAGCCAGTTCGTTCTGAAGTTCATGTAAATCACAGCCTGGGATGTTGTCCGGTCCCATGGATGCTGTGTTTTTGGCTTTAGAGAGTGCAGCTTTTACCTGCATAGTTGCGATTACAGGGACTGTGCATTCTTCTAAGGGTGAGGACTAGATGCCCAATCTATTCACCCTGTACATGGATGTGAGTCTAAATTCCAATACCTACCCTCAATCACGGTGTCCCACAACTTCTTATTTCAATCACCAGCCCCATCTATCTTGAAATCTGTTTATTGCATTCTAATGAAGTCTTCTATTTGAAAGACAAAAGCACTTAATCTTGGCATGTTTTTACTGCAATAAATGGAGTTTGTATACAGGCTTGTTTGGTGCATTTTTCTATTTGGTTCCTGGCCTTCTGTTATTCACACTGCACCAAATATTTGGATTTTGTACATCCTATATGTCTAAACTTGCTACATAACCTACCCCTCTTATTCCTAAATACCTCCTCCCCCAAAAAAGGATAAGGGCACACAAAAAATAAGTCCCAAATATATTTTTTTCTTCACATATGTGTTTGTGTAGTACATACTAGATTTGGTTGAATTCCTCACACAACATTGTTAAGTTGTTGTTGCACATAAAATTATTTGTAGAAGTACATTGTTAGGTTGTGAAGAAGAGAATAACTATGGTGCTCTCCCACCACTAACCTGTACATTCCTTAATAACTTTCCAAGCTGCTTGCTTCTCATTTTCACCACTGACCTATCAGTTCTATTTCAAACCTTTAATCTAATCAAAAAATAGATTCACACACCACACACATGGTGAGAAATGGCCCATAAATCTACTTCCATATTTCTGCCCTCAGCATTTGTGCGACACTTGACATTAAGTAGCAGAGCCACCCATACTATAGTAACTGCCACTGCCTATCCTAGGGAAGAATCTGATGAGGTTTGGCCTTCAACTTTATTCATAAGATGCTCGTGCTACTATGCTCAGTCCCACTGCATGACAGAAGTCAGAAATGAAAAGACTATCACCCATCACATGACTGTAATATCCACTCTCCATTTGCTGCTCAAGATTCACTTCTCTCCTCTGTAATTCCACGACACTCATTTAATAAGTATAACACAAGAATACATAAAGTTAAGCGCTTTTATCTACACCAAAGTAGACTTCATCAGAACACTTCCATTTAATAAATACTAGCTTTTATAGTTACTACTGACCAATCCCAAATGTCAGATAGTATGCATCAATGAACCTATTAAATATTTAAAGTGCATTGTGCCCAGTTAATTTCATTCATTACATCTAGTGAACCATTCTCATAGTGTACCTTTAAAATGTACTTTTAAAATAATGCTGCTCCATTGCAACTTGATTAAACCATTATTAAACAGAATAAAACTCCCTATGTGTACATATTCATTTGACCAAGTTTTTTTAAAAACATTTAAAAATGGATATGTTTAAAAGAAAACCATATAAAAATATATTGACTCAAGTCCTTATAGAATGGTCTATGCAAAACTCTTAATACAAACATTCATAAAACAATATTAAATACACATTTACTTAATAAGCATTTTCTAAAATTGGCTTAATGGAAATACTATCATTTAACCCAGGGTATACTGATGCGTTCAACATAATCTGCCATCTAGTTTCCATTTCTCCTAACTTTTTACGTATATTACCACCCCTAGGGTTAATTTTTATGCACTCTAAAATTCCAAATTTAAAAGTATCACAGGTTGTGCTATCATTAAGATGTCTATACAAAGCATTTTTTGTATCCTTTTTTCTAATACAGTACCTGTGGTCATATATTTGATTCCTGAGGCACCTGTCTGTCTTACCCACATAGTAAGATGGGCACTTTGTGCACTTAGTTAAATATATAGCAAGTTGGGTACGACAATTACCCTTCCTGAATCTAACCACCGTTTTGTTTGTGTCTTCCAATGTGAAAGATGATGACTATAATATCTCAGTACACTGATTACACTGTCCACATTTATGGGTACCCTCTTCCATACCTGTATCAGTCACTTTTAATATTTTTCTTTCTAATTCACTTTTTAGATTATTAGCAGTTTTGGAAATGAATGTAGGATATTCACCTGCCAATTTATACTCAGCATCATCAGATTTCATTATATTCCAGTTGTCCTCCACTATTTTACACATTTCTTTTACATAGGGTCCATATTGGAATATACACACTCTACAAAAGTTGGTGTCACCTTCTCCTTCCATTCCACTAACTATATTAAAAGTTTTAGTGCACCCAGTACCTAATAGGGGTTTATATTTTTGCCCCATTCTCTTTTAACATATTTTTTAGTGTCCTCTATTAAATGAGAGGGGTAACCTCTGTCCTTAAACATATTCCCTATTTTATCCAATTCATCTATCATGTCCCTATAATCTGAGGTAATTCTTGCTGCTCTAATATACATACCTTTGATGATACTGTGTTTTTGGCTGTAGGGGTGACAACTGGAATACTTAAAGTACAAGTTACTAAAGGTATCCTTTCTGAAAATTTTGGACTTAAATTTACCATTTTCCATAAATATATGTGTATCTAAATAGGACATTTTATTCCTATCCATATTATATGTGAACTTTAAATATTCACTAATAGAATTCAAATAACCTAAAAATGAATGTAATTGTTCTTCACTTCCATTCCATAAAATGAAAATGTCATCCAAAAACCTTACATAACTCGTAATATTATTCTTGCCATGTGGTATCCAGTATGTTTTCAGTTTCCCAATCAAGAAGGACAAAGTTGGCAAAAATCAGGGTGCATGCCACCCCCATCGCCACTCCCTGGCACTGCCTATAATATTCTCCCTCAAAAAATATGTAATTGTATTTTAACACAATATCCATACATTTTAATATTAATGATACAGTGTCCCATGTTAAGTCAACGTACTTCCCTATGCTATTTGCAAATCTTTTCATACCATCCTCCTTTGGAATGCAGGAAAAAAGATCTACCACATCTGTTGTGAAAAGTATAGTATTGTCATTACACAACTCCGGGGTGCGTCTACCTAAAAAGTCCCAAGAATCTATAACAATGTGTGGTATTTTTTTGTAAATAGGCTTTAACCATGTATCTGTGACTATCCCACATAGGAAAGTCATAGATTTGTTTCCAGATATAATAGGTCGAAACGGAGGGTCCATTATATCTTTATGTGCCTTAGGTATTCCTACAATGGTGCTTATAATGGGATATTCCACTTTTAAATAATTATACATGTCCATATCCACCCTTTCATCCAAAAGAAATTCTTCCAGATGTATGTCTATCTTATGATGTCCGATATTAACTTCATTGATGGATGATATCTCATATTTGCCTGAATTTAAGAGTATTATGTTCACTTTATTAACATATTCAGATGTTTCATACAAAACAATTCCTCCCCCTTTATCAGGTTTCATGACCCGAATTCCTTTATTCAACTGAAATTCCTTTAGTACTTGGTATTCATTTTTATCTAAATTGTACTTTTTCTTATAGGTTTTGCATTTATTACCAAAATCATAAATTTCATCAAGAACTACTTTTTCATATGTTACCAGAGTATTATTCATAGGCGGTGTGAATGTGCTTTTCTTTTGTCCCTAAAATATAGGGCTAAATTCAATTTCCTTATGTACTTTTTTTAAATCTATTATATAATCTATAATGTTAATAGCTCTGTTTGGAACATATTTCATTCCTTTAGACAATAATGAAAAATGTTCTCTCTTTAATTCAAACTGAGTATAATTAAATATATTGAAGTCCCCTAAACTATAATGTACTTCATTGTGTTTAACAATATTTAATTCCTTGCCCAATTTGTTCTCCCTTTGTACTCCCAGTTGTTTTGACCACTGTGTTGTCTCCAGTTTTTTTGGTATCCTTGTCGTTGATTCATCTTTCCTTGCCATACACCCTTTGTCCCTAAAAAATTCCTATTATTATTGTTTCTTCCATACTTCTTCTTATAATCCTGTGTGCCTTCTTTAGTATCATCAACACCTTCCCGCATTCTGATTCAGTGTAATTTTACTATTTTCCCATCTATAGACCTGAATCTTTTCATATTGATCTAAATCCCTCTTTATTTTTTTTATTTTTTCTCTCAAACTGTTTCCTAGTGTTGTTTTCGACCCATGTATACTGAGTGTTGTACAACATTTCAAATTCATCATATAACAAATTGTGGGTGATTATTTTGTTCAACTGTTCTAATTCAGTCATAAGGGTACATACATTTGTTTCATTACATGCTATAATAAACTTCATAAAAGTGAACCCGAAGTTGTCAAACATTTTCATGCATTCAGTTACATTAAAGTCATTCATTTTCACCCCCATGGGCTGTTTGAAAAATCTAAGGCCCATCGGAACTATTTCTAAATCCAAACATTTCTTTAAATATATATTGTCAAGCTGAATGCTTCTGACTATTTTTAATTTCTTCCCAAATTCATAAATATAGTCTTTGCGAGTCTTGTCATTCATGTGGTTTACATCATTTCTATCGTTAGTCTTACTATTGCTCACATTTCCATTAAAGTCTAAATTGCAGTTAAAGAATGTATCTAACTCGTAACATGTCCTTTGTTCACTAGTGTTTTTTCCAATAGGAGCTTGAACAGTACCTGCAGGTAGGGAATGTCCCACCATAGCATAAGTCCTTTTTGGAGCGACTCGCTTTGGTCTAGCTCCCGAAATATTGAAGTCGACCTCCGATCCACATACTTCCACTCGCAATCCTTGGCTCGTCTTACCATTCTCTACTGTTCCTATTCCCCACCATCCGCTTGACCGTTAGGTAACTGTGTTGGAACCTTTCTTCCACTCAGCGTACGCAATGATGTCATCATACACGCGTCGTCATTACTTCCTCCTGGCTGACTGATCAGGTCTATAAGCCCGGTTAGTTCACCTTTGATTATGGTCATTTCGGATTGCATTTTGTGAATTTCATCTCTCTTCCCTGGAGAGAATATAGAAGGTAATTCGTCGAGTGAATCCATCCTCCAACTAATGAAAAAGCACTGTCAATAACAGTCCACACAATAAACAATAATATCCACTCTCCGTTTGCTGCTCAAAATGAAAGGATTCACTTCTCTTCTCTGTAATTCCACAACACTTGTTTGATGAATATAACACAAGAATACATAAAGTTAAGTGCTTTCATCTACACCAAAGTAGACTTCATCACTTCCATTTAATAAATACTAGCTTTTATAGTTACTACTGACCAATCCCAATCGTCAGTTAGTATGCATCAATGAGCCTATTAAATATTTAAAGTGCATTGTGCCCAGTTAATTTCATTCATTACATCTAGTGAACCATTCTCATAGTGTAAGTACTCATAAAAGGTAACTGAAAAACAAGCAGGCTCCTCAAAATGCCATATACGAAAACAGATGGAAACGCAAATTGCGAAATAACACACTGATGGCAATGGAATAAAACAAAAATGAACGTTCTTTAATAGGTACAGTTAGCGCTTTCACCTCCTCGGCTTCATCAGACTGTATCCAAAACCTAAAAAACAGTCATTTATATACCATTTCCTATTAAGAGCATGATTACTTAATTGCATTCAATAAAAACATTATGTGCTTGATTAAAGCATAAGTGCACATATAACTTTAAAGGAACAAGCGCTTATACTCTACAAAAATATAAAATACCTTAAGAATGTATATAAAAACATATGTATATATAAAATATATAAAATAATCTAAGTATTGTTGTTATCCACATGGTTGGTATGTATATATATATATTAATGCCTCATACATCCTAGTGCTTAAACAAGGACACATTATGTTATCCAGTCACTAGAGCTGATATACAAATAAAAAATGTGCATAAGCATATATAGTGCTGTCAGCTATCCTATAGTGAGTAGATATAACCTAATGTAAACATATTACCAACACAAAAACATTAACAAATGATGTCGGATTAAATAAAAATCTTGCATCTAGAGTTGACATCTTTTCCTAAATTATTTAACTCTTATCTCATTTTCCTTTTATCCTCAGTTTCCGTCTCTTTAACATTGTCTGTATGTTGATCTTATCATTTAAACCAGGTGGGTGATCAGCTCTAAACCGAATTATCCATCTCAATTCCATTTCCAAAGTGTAACCCTCCAAGTCCCCACCTCTAGGACTAGTTCGAATCTGTTGAATTACAAAGAAACTAAACCTATGCATCAAACTAGTCTCCATACAGTGTCTGGCTAAAGCGTTGTGTTCTTGACCAGTCCTAATATGGTATGTATGTTCCCTAATGCGGAATCTAAATTCTCTATTGGTCTTACCTATATAAAATGCATCACATGCTTCACATTGTGCCAGATATATCACATTAATGCTCTTACAGGTGGTTCCTGTCATAAAGAAAAATTCTTTATGAACATGAGGGGATTTAAATGTGGTATCAGTGTTAATAAAGCTACATTGGTTACAATTACCACAAGGAATAGTATTGTAAGCTATGACTCTCTTACCAGTGGTTGGCCTGCCATGAAATAACCTTTTGATGTTCCTCACATTCTTATATATAAATCTAGGTTCATCACCCACCAACCTCATGATTTCATCATCTACTTTCAGAACGTCCCAACGTTCTCCTATTATTCTCCTAATGCTGTTAACATCAGAAGTGAAATAAACTGGTATACTTAGGGCACGTTCTTTTGTGTCAACACTACTAAGTGTATCCTTCCTTGTTTCATTCATTGCTGTATAATTATAACTGGAAAAGTATGGGCACGCTCTTGTCTCTCTGAGTTCAATACAAGTATTAATGGCCTTCTCAATCTCTTCTGTCCTATAGGCTCTATCTCGTAGCCTCTGGCTCAACTCATCCAGCTCCAGTCTAAAACCCTCATCTGTCGGGTTGAGTCTAGAGGCCCTCATCGATTGACTCCTGGCCACACTCTCAAAGACATGTCTGGGATGCATACTGTCCCTGTGCAGGAGTGTGTTCCTGTAACACTTCTTTCTATGGATAGAGGTGTTCACCAATCCATTGTTCAATCTCATAATGTTAACATCCAAAAATGCAATGGACTCCCTAGACGAACTTGAGGTGAATTTTAGGAATTCCACAGAGTTATTCAAATATTCTTCAAACTCTAGTAACTCCATCTCACTGCCTCTCCACACCAAAAAGAGATCATCTACGAATCTCCTATAGAAACTCACATGCTGTTTAAATATCTCTGATACAAAGAGTATCTCCTTCTCCCAATGGGCCATTACAATGTTGGCGTAGCTATTGGCACAACTGGTGCCCATAGCTACGCCATCATTCTGAATGTATATGTCTCCATCAAAAATGAAGACATTGTTCTCCAAAACTGTCTCTAGGAACAATGCTAGTAATTCTATCAAATCCTTGTTCAGACATGTATATTTCTGTAAATAATGCATGGTCCATTGAACACCTCTTTCATTGGGTATGACTGTGAAGAGGCTGTTCACATCAAATGTGACAAAGATATAATCATCCCTTCATTTAACTTAGAAATATATTCATAGAACTGTAGAAGGAACTCCTTACTATCCTTAAGGATAAAAGGATTTTCATCTACTATAGGTCTCAGAAAGTACTCTATGTATAACGAGAATGGTTCAGTTAACCAGCCCTGTCCCGAGACAATTGGTCTCATGGGCGGATTGCATAAATCTTTGTGTGCTTTGGGAAGGCCTTTTAATATAGGTATAAGTGGGTGTTCAACCTTCAGGTATTTATATATGTTTTTGTCTATAACCAAACTTTTAAATAAATCATCTATCATGGCATATACCATATAGACTTTCTTCATCACATCTTTTCTACTCAATCTGCTATAAGACTTACTGTCACTTAATAATTGGTTCACATTTCCCTTATAATGTTCATAATCCATGACCACAATACATCCGCCTTTATCTGCAGATGTGATAATGATGGAACCATCATTCTGTAGATCCTGTAGCGCCTGTTTCTCTGCTCAATTGAGGTTATTTTTATTATAAAACTTCTTGGTATTATTATTATAATAACTATGTAAGTCATTTTCTACAAGTTTAGAGAATGTCTCTTATAGCAGATTGAGTAGAAAAGATGTGATGAAGAAAGTCTATATGGTATATGCCATGATAGATGATTTATTTAAAAGTTTGGTTATAGACAAAAACATATATAAATACCTGAAGGTTGAACACCCACTTATACCTATATTAAAAGGCCTTCCCAAAGCACACAAAGATTTATGCAATCCGCCCATGAGACCAATTGTCTCGGGACAGGGCTGGTTAACTGAACCATTCTCGTTATACATAGAGTACTTTCTGAGACCTATAGTAGATGAAAATCCTTTTATCCTTAAGGATAGTAAGGAGTTCCTTCTACAGTTCTATGAATATATTTCTAAGTTAAATGAAGGGGATGATTATATCTTTGTCACATTTGATGTGAACAGCCTCTTCACAGTCATACCTAATGAAAGAGGTGTTCAATGGACCATGCATTATTTACAGAAATATACATGTCTGAACAAGGATTTGATAGAATTACTAGCATTGTTCCTAGAGACAGTTTTGGAGAACAATGTCTTCATTTTTGATGGAGACATATACATTCAGAATGATGGCGTATCTATGGGCACCAGTTGTGCCAATAGCTACGCCAACATTGTAATGGCCCATTGGGAGAAGGAGATACTCTTTGTATCAGAGATATTTAAACAGCATGTGAGTTTCTATAGGAGATTCGTAGATGATCTCTTTTTGGTGTGGAGAGGCAGTGAGATGGAGTTACTAGAGTTTGAAGAATATTTGAATAACTCTGTGGAATTCCTAAAATTCACCTCAAGTTCGTCTAGGGAGTCCATTGCATTTTTGGATGTTAACATTATGAGATTGAACAATGGATTGGTGAACACCTCTATCCATAGAAAGAAGTGTTACAGGAACACACTCCTGCACAGGGACAGTATGCATCCCAGACATGTCTTTGAGAGTGTGGCCAGGAGTCAATCGATGAGGGCCTCTAGACTCAACCCGACAGATGAGGGTTTTAGACTGGAGCTGGATGAGTTGAGCCAGAGGCTACGAGATAGAGCCTATAGGACAGAAGAGATTGAGAAGGCCATTAATACTTGTATTGAACTCAGAGAGACAAGAGTGTGCCCATACTTTTCCAGTTATAATTATACAGCAATGAATGAAACGAGGAAGGATACACTTAGTAGTGTTGACACAAAAGAACGTGCCCTAAGTATACCAGTTTATTTCACTTCTGATGTTAACAACATTAGGAGAATAATAGGAGAACGTTGGGACGTTCTGAAAGTAGATGATGAAATCATGAGGTTGGTGGGTGATGAACCTAGATTTATATATAAGAATGTGAGGAACATCAAAAGGTTATTTCATGGCAGGCCAACCACTGGTAAGAGAGTCATAGCTTACAATACTATTCCTTGTGGTAATTGTAACCAATGTAGCTTTATTAACACTGATACCACATTTAAATCCCCTCATGTTCATAAAGAATTTTTCTTTATGACAGGAACTACCTGTAAGAGCATTAATGTGATATATCTGGCACAATGCGAAGCATGTGATGCATTTTATATAGGTAAGACCAATTGAGAATTTAGATTCCGCATTAGGGAACATACATACCATATTAGGACTGGTCAAGAACACAACGCTTTAGCCAGACACTGTATGGAGACTAGTTTGATGCATAGGTTTAGTTTCTTTGTAATTCAACAGATTCGAACTAGTCCTAGAGGTGGGGACTTGGAGGGTTACACTTTAGAAATGGAATTGAGATGGATAATTCGGCTTAGAGCTGATCACCCACCTGGTTTAAATGATAAGATCAACATACAGACAATGTTAAAGAGATGGAAACTGAGGATAAAAGGAAAATGAGATAAGAGTTAAATAATTTAGGAAAAGATGTCAACTCCAGATGCAAGATTTTTATTTAATCCGACATCATTTGTTAATGTTTATGTGTTGGTAATATGTTTACATTAGGTTATATCTACTCACTATAGGATAGCTGACAGCACTATATATGCTTATGCACATTTTTTATTTGTATATCAGCTCTAGTGACTGGATAACATAATGTGTCCTTGTTTAAGCACTAGGATGTATGAGGCATTAATATATATATATACATACCAACTATGTGGATAACAACAATACTTAGATTATTTTATATATTTTATATATACATATGTTTTTATATACATTCTTAAGGTATTTTATATTTTTCTAGAGTATAAGCGCTTGTTCCTTTAAAGTTATATGTGCACTTATGCTTTAATCAAGCACATAATGTTTTTATTGAATGCAATTAAGTAATCATGCTCTTAATAGGAAATGGTATACAAACGACTGTTTTTTAGGTTTTGGATACAGTCTGATGAAGCCGAGGAGGTGAAAGCGCTAACTGTACCTATTAAAGAACGTTCGTTTTTGTTTTATTCCATTGCCATCAGTGTGTTATTTCGCAATTTGCGTTTCCATCTGTTTTCGTATATGGCATTTTGAGGAGCCTGCTCGTTTTTCAGTTACCTTTTATGAGTACTTGGACTTTTATTCTGAACTTGGTAACTGATACTTTGCTCGCTTGGATTTGTATTATTGCCTTTAGTCATTCTCATAGTGTACCTTTAAAATGTACCTTTAAAATAATGCTGCTCCATTGCAACTTGAATAAACCATTATAAAACAGAATACAATTCCCTATGTGTACATATTCATTTGACCAACTTTTTTTTAAAAACACTTAAAAATGGATAAGTTTAAAGGAAAACCATATAAAAATATATTGACTCAAGTCCTTATAGAATGGTCTATGCAAAACTCTTAATACAAACATTCATAAAATAATATTAAATACACATTTACTTAATAAGCATTTTCTAAAATTGGCTTAATGGAAATACTATCATTTTACCCAGGGTATACTGATGTGTTTAACATAATCTGCCATCTAGTTTCCCTTTCTCCTAACTTTTTATGTATATTACCACCCCTAGGGTTAATTTTAATGCACTCTAAAATTCCAAATTTAAAAGTATCACAGGTTGTGCTATCATTAAGATGTCTATACAAAGCATTTTTCGTATCCTTTTTTCTAATACAGTACCCATGGTCATATATTCGATTCCTAAGGCACCTGTCTGTCTTACCCACATAGTAAGATGGGCACTTTGTGCACTTAGCTAAATATATGACATGTTGGGTACGACAATTACCCTTTCTGAATCTAACCACAGTTTTGTTTGTGTCTTCCAATGTGAGAGATGATGACTGTAATATCAGATATATATATATATATATATATATATATATATATATATATATATATATATATATAGAACTGCTCAATATATCTTAATGTGATACACACACACACACACACATATATATATATATATATATATATATATATATATATATATATATATATATATATATCACTCTGTATAGATCTATTTATCTCTCTCTCTCTCTCTCTCTCTCTATATATATATATATATATATATATAGGCAAAACAATGCTCCTTCTTAAGCTGCAAGCTACCCTAAAAATTATAGATCAATAACTTGTCTTCCGATGACGTATAAACTATACATTGGAATTGATGCTGACAGAGTTTATAGTCATTTAGAAGAATACTCAATTATGGCAGAAGAACAAAAGTGCAATAAAAGAAAGTCATATGGAACAAAGGACCATTTGTTTTTAAATAAAGTCATACTGGGGAACTGTAAAAAGGAGAAGAATTTAAGTATGGCATGGATTGACTATAAAAAAGTATTTGATAGTATCCCACATTCATGGATAAAGGAGTACTTAAAATGTATAAGATGCTCCCTACACTGATTCCATTACAGTGACCATAAAACAGTGGCAGACCACTTTGCTATTAAGCCATGATAAAGGACATATTATTATACCAGGGATAAAAACTTAAAGGGGGACATTCCAGGGTGACTTTCTGTCACCATTGCTATTTTGCCTTGCCATTAACCCATTAAGCTGTTTATTTAAAAGCTTAGCCCATGGCTACAATTTGGCTCCTAAAAACAACAAAGTGTTAAGACTTCTTATCATCTCTTTGTCAATCATTTAAAACTGTATGGCTCATCAGATGAGGAACTGAAAACACAGCAGCAGGTTGTCAAAACTTTTTCAGATGATATAAGAACATAATTTGGTCTTAATAAGTGTGCAAAAGCAACCTTTAAAGCAGGAAAACTGCAGTACCAGGAAAACATCAGTTTGGGACAAGAATGTGATATAAAAGAACTTGAGCAAGAGAGATTGTATAAATATTTGGGAACTGATAAAGGATCAACAATAAAACATGAACAAATGTGTATAAAAGTTAGTAAGGAATACTTTAGAAGACTTAAATTAATTCTGAAAACAGCGTTGACATTTAGGAACAAAATCCAAGCTATAAACCAATTTGTTCTCCCTGAACTAACTTGCAGTTTTGGAGGGATTGACTGGCCCCAATACGTGTTGGATAGATTAGATGGGAAAACAAGAAGGATGCTGCATGCTCACCAAATGATTTATAAAAATTAGTGCATACCAACATTATATATTACCCATTCTGAAGGAGAGGTGGGCCTTCTTGAAATTGATTACATGTATAGATCTACAGTCATGGGACTCCACACATATCTGCTTGAGCTCACAAGACCCAAATGTAGTGAAAGTTTTGAAACATGAGGACAATAAATCTACTTCTCTGCTTAATATGTCAAGCAGGAATGGAAATCAAACCAGAAGTAAATAAAAATCAGGCAGCAACTGAATGTGCCAAAACACAAAACAAAGAAAATAAAGTGAAGGACCAGATGAGAAGGCAAGAAATCTGGAAAAAGCATAACTATAGTTGCAAGTATAGAAAACTTCTGGAAGAACCTCATGTTGATCAAGAAAGAACAAGAAATGGTTAAGGAGAGTTGAATTCAAACCAAGAGATGAAAGGTTAATATTGGCAGACCAAGATAGTGCTCTATGTACACTCTGGTTTACAAACTCCATTGAACATGTGGGAGAAACAGACAAGTGTAGGTTTTGTAAAACCAAACTGGAAACAGTTGCACACCTCGTTGCTGGTTGTGACATAACAGTGGCAGAAGGACTGTATACTGAAAGGCATAATAATGTGGCAAGACTGTTGCATGGGGATTGTGCAAACATTATGGTATTGAAGTGGCTGAAAAACACTGGAAGCATGAGCAACAAAGCATCATAGAAAATGATGAAGTGTATATCACATTGGATCGCTATTACCAACAGTTCAAAAGACAGATGCTAGAAAACTGGATATAGTGGTCCAAGAAATGAAGACAAAAGTAGCATTGATCATTGAAATTGCTGCACCCAAAGTCCTAAAATATCAGGATCTGCAGGCAGAAATGAGAGCAATGTGAAAGAAAAATACCCAGACAGTTCCAATAGTAGTTGGAGCAATAGGTCTTATAAAAAAGAATCGACAGTCATATTTAGATATGTTACTAGTCCATGCAACCCTGTATGAATTGCAGAAGGAGTCATTACTGGGCACATTAGCAGTGCTGTGAAGAGCACTTTTGGCTGACATCAAAGATTGAAACAATGCTAATTTCATGAACTTTAATCATACTTTGACTTAAAAATGGGGTCCATTCCCATCACAGTATTAGGAACCCACAAGATTTGGAGAAATTAAAAAAGAGGTATCTTGGAATATTATCAGGTCCTACTAATGTAGCATTTCCAGTCTTGGAGAGCACATTGAGGGCCTGTTTAATAATGATAGTTGGAAGATATATGGTTAGGGGTATTTCTTGAGAGGTGTCAGGGGGAGAGAGTGGAGTAACCTTTGAGATGAATTAATCAGAAAGTAGATTTGTTATATCTTCCAGTTCAGTATAGGTACCTCCATTTACAATCAGTTTGGCATACAGTTGTGTATTGGCTTTGAGGTTTCACACAGCTGAATAATGCCTTGTGGGTAGCCTTAGTATGGGAGACTACATTTTCTTCAAATATAGCTTTGGTGAGCTTAATTATTCCCATTGTGGTTTACATAGTTTGCTAAGGGGGGTTCATACCTTGCTGAGCATTACATTTCTTACTTTTGGCCATGATTTTTTTTTCTTTTATTATACAAGCTACTGATGTTCGGATTCGACTGGAGTGGCTTGTTTTTTGGGTTTATTCTGTGCTTATTTGGGTAGGTACCACTGCCTCTATGCAGCAGTATACGTGATTATTGCTCATGTTAAAAATATATTTTTTAACTTTACAGATGACTACTTTAATGATGTCTTTTTCACAAGAATAATGAAACAGTTGTAAAAAAAAAACACAATACAGGAATAAAAGAAGATTTTCTGAATTCAGTATAATGCAGATTCATATTATTCAGAATATAAGGCCTGATTCTAAAAGACTTGCTCACAGTGTAGTTCACCACTTACACTGAGATCAAGCTGAGAGCAGGTATTTTGGAAGCTTACCCTCCCCTCACCCTCCACCACCCCTGCCAGTGTAGACCTATGTATAGCTAGGTTTTACACCAAAGCAAGTCATTTGCACTGATAGCAAGTCTTTTAGAATCAAGGAAGATTTACACTGAAAGTAACTCTTTTGGAATCCTGTCAATAGTTTAAATTAAGACTTCTAGTAAACTTTTTAAATTCAGCCAATGTTTGTACCAAATGTGCCCTTCCTCTAGGTAAAAAGAGTGGATCCTTTATCTAAAACTAATTACTATGAATCGCCAAATTATTTTTTACTATAATTAAAAATTATTTTTTACTCACTAATTGTTTGGTTTTCCATTCCCTATCAGTCTCCCTTGATGGCGACATCTGCCAGGAACTACAGCAGCATAACTGCCATTGCCTACTTGGCCATACCATGCAGGATTGCCTACCTGGCCATATCATGCAGGATTGACAAAAGTTCCCAAGTGTTGACTCAGTTCTATAATTTTTGTTATGTTCTGTTTGGTCAAAGTGGCTATTTGAGTATTTGAGGTGATCTCCGAAACTGAACCAGAGTATTCTGATCTAAAAAATTTGTGTTCTGTAAATCCTTCTCCACATTCAACATACCACATCTGGTCATAGCACAACAATGGTCAGGGGGAGTGGTTTATGCAAACCCCTGATTACATGCATTCAAATCATCAGCACAGTTTTATATTCATATTAATGTTGGTATGTATACATAGTTAATATCTGATGCACACACACACACACACACACACACACACACACACACACACAGACATATTCACACATGCACGCACATACATCACACACACACACACACACACACACACACGCATATATATATATATATATATATATATATATATATATATATATATATGCATGTGTATTTGCAGGTTTATATATACACACACACACACACACACACACACACACACACACACACACACACACACACACACACACATATGTGTGTGTGTGTGTGTGTGTGTGTGTGTGTATGAGAAACAAAAAACTATGCCAAATAATTCTCCAAATGTACATGATACACTCTCAAAAAAGAGGAATATTCTTACTTTGTTTATCTTGTTTCTGCTTTCCAAAGATATGTTAATGTTTTAATAGGATTGTCTTATTCCATGTTATTCATTAGTCTAAGAAAGTCTAATTATCTAGCAAATGTTCTTACAATTCCAGGACTGTATCTTTTCATTTTTCAGTTTG
The DNA here is from genome assembly GCF_019279795.1 of Protopterus annectens. Lineage (NCBI taxonomy): Eukaryota > Metazoa > Chordata > Ceratodontiformes > Protopteridae > Protopterus > Protopterus annectens. The sequence goes on from NC_056734.1 coordinate 867,528,804, forward strand.
CTACCTGTTTTTATTTATTTATTTTTTTCAAAACAGTTTTATTAGAATTAAAATTGAAAAATAAATATATACATTAGAAGTGAACAATTTTCAAATAGATAGTCAAATAATGATACAACAAGCATAAATAAACTATATACAAAGGCATTCTCAACAATTATAAATTGATTAAATAATTACTTGTAATAAATTGTAGACTTTTTTCAATATATTGCATTTAACAGTATTCCGATGAGATCTTGATTTGATAGTTAAATATTCCAAATTACAGACTTCCAGAAGTAAAGTTTTGAATTCTTGTATTGAGGGAGTAGTACTGGATTGCCAGTTTCTTGTAATTATTTTTCTGGCAACTGATAATATAGTCCAGATCAAAAATTGATTAGCTTTGCTTATACAATTTGGTATTGGAGTATTGAAAGTAACAAGTGACTTGGTGAGAGTAAAATTATCTGTGAAAATAGCTTGTAAAAAGGAATTAACATTTTTCCAAAATTCATTTAAGTTTATACAATAGTATACCATGTGAGCCCATTCTGCATTTACTTCTTTATTATATCTCCAACAGTTGACATTACTTTTGTTGAATTTACTAAGAGAGAACGGGGTAATAAAAGATCTGTGTAATTATCTCCAAGTAAAAAGTTTCCATTTCAATGATGATGTGGTAAGACTAGCTGATTCTAATATGTTTATTTTATCATTTTCTGTAGGAGAATGATTATTAACTAAAGTAAATTAGTTACAATTGGTATCTGAAACAGCTTCCAAGTCAAGTTTAATTAGTTTATATATGTGAGATAAAATGTTTTTGGTAGTAGATTTATGTTGTATAGATACAATCATATATTGAATAATCTTAGGTATTGACTTCTTGGTTGTAAAAAACATAGTATCGAATTTGTTTAACATATATTTCCTTGTATCATGTAAGTCCAACCAAGAAAGTGAGTCATATTCATTCTTAAGTATGTTAATAGATTTTAAGTCATTGTTTGACATCATGTGAAACCAAAATATTTTTTTCTTTAAATTAGCACATTTTTGTATAATCAGAAGAAAATATAACACTTTGTGTGTAGGCTATTGAAAATAACAAAATAACCAATCTTTAAAATTATTAAATTTAAACATTAAATTTCTGGAAGATTTCAATAAGAGAGTTATATAATTTGATTTAAAATTCTGAGTATTATTAAAAGTAATGTATTCTTTTAAAACCTATATGAAAGTATTATTTAATAAGTCCATTTTCTGGGATCTGTTGTTATTTATTGCTTTACAAACTAAAATTTTTAATTTTTTTTCCATTTGGCTAAATATTGTGAATCTATAAGGAGAGAAATAGTTTTAACCATTGATGAGATTGCATACATTTTAAGTTCGGGATAGCTATACCTCCATTATTCCAATTTTTCATATGAGTGGACCAAGCTATTCTGGGTTTGGTTGGGTACCATTAAAATTTATGCATCACATAATTTAATTTTTTAATAATATAAGTAGGAGGGGGTAAGGAAATTGATTGAATAATATACAAAATTTGGGGTAAAAATATCATCTTAATTATTAAAAGTTTTTCATCCATTGAGAACAGGACCTTATTCCATTTTTGAGTAAGGTTTTCTATTACCTTTAGACTTTTGTTATAGTTTACTTGAATAATATCTTTAAAATTGTTAGTAATTACAATACCTAAATAACATATTTCTTCCGATTGTGTTATGTATTTTTTATAATCATCCTGTAGATCAAATTTCTTAGGGCCAATTATTAGTATTTGTGTTTTGTTATTATTAAAGAGTAACCCTGATTTTTTTTTTTTTTGAAAATACTCCATATCTGAGAATAATGCTCTGATGGATTTGTTATTTCTTTCTTATGTGACTAGAATATCATCAGCAAACATTTGTATTTTGGAAGATTCATTTGAGGTTATCTTGTATCCTTCAATTTCCACATTATCTCTTATCAAGTTGGCCCATGGCCCCATAATTCATGTAAATAATAAGGGAGATAATGGACAACCTTGTTTGGTGCCTTTAATAATAGGGATATTTTGAGAAATATAATTGAGTTATTAAATTAATAAAATTATTCAAAAAGTTTAATCTTTCTAATAAGATAAATAAGTAGTCCCAATTAAATGAATCGAATGCACAGTTTATATCTAAGCTGATTAATGTTAGATTTTTATTTAAAGGTTTAACTGATTCTATTAAAGATAGGGTTCTTTTATTATTATCATAAGAATTTCTATTTATAATGAAACCAGTTTGATCATCTTCTACTAGGGATGGTAGAAAGATTTTAAGCCTATCTGCAAATATTGACATAAACATTTTATAGTCAACATTTAACAGAGAAATTAGTCTATATGATGAGCAATGAATGGAATCTTTATTGGATTTCAGGAATGGGGTGATAAAAGTGTACTTCCATGAGGGTGGTATTATGTTTCCATTATGGGCAGTACTGTATAACTTATGTAATAATTCTAGGGAATTCAAGGGCAAGATCTTATAGATTTCTGGGATAATGTCGTCATTTCCTGGTGCTTTATTTAATTTTAATTTAGCAATTTGTGATTCAATTTCTTTGAAGGTAATGGGTTTATCTATAATATTATTTTTTTCACTTGAAAGTCTATTATGAATGTATTTATTAATAAAGGTTTTGATTTCTTCATTAGAATCAGTTGTCTTGGTATGCTGATTTATATTAATGAAAAATTGTCTTTTTTTTCATTGATATCAATGTCACTCTCTTGATTCTGTTTTAAGATGTCTAATTTATTTTGTATGTCAAGTAGTTGTTCATCCCAACTTTTCTTTTTTTTATAAAACCAATTGAAAATTCTTCCATAGAGATAAGCCTTAATGGCATCCCATATATAGATTTCACTGGTTTCATCAGTACTATTAGAGTCTATAAAGTTTTGAGTTTCTAAATCTACAAATTATTTAAATTCCTTTAATTTTGTAATATAAGCAGTTATTCTTATTTGGGTATTGCAATTACAGTTATCTATAATTTCAAATAGAATGGGATTATTGTCTGATAATGGACATGTAATTACTGTAGTATCGATTAAGGAATCTATTAAGTTATTAGAGAAAAAAACTCTATCAATTCTAGAAAATGTATTATGTCTGTGGGGAAAAAAGGTATATAATAAGGAACTAGGATTAGCGAAATTGCTTATATCTTTCAGTAGATATGTATCTGAGAATTGCTTTAATTTTTTGGCTGATGGTGAGATTCTTCTTTTATTGTGTGAGGTTGAAACTTTGGTATCAAGAATACAGTTAAAATCTCCTGCTAGTATTATGTTTCCTTTAGATAGTTGTATAATAAGGTCTATAATAAGGTCTAGATGCTGTTTCACAGTGTTGGTTCCTATTCCTGGGATCCAATAAATATTTACTAAAGTAAAAACCTTCTTATTTAATTCAGTTGAAACAAGACAAAACATTCCTTTATCATCTCTAAATGAGTCAATTATTTTTGGGCTTGGTAAAGAATTGTTCCATAAAATTGCTACTCCTCTTTTTTTTGAGTGTGTTCTGAACTTACTAGCACTTTGTATGATTTATTATTTAGTCTGACTATATCCTCATTTATTAAATGCATTTCGTGTAGAAATATTAATTGAGATTTATGTAGTTTGATCAATTTAAATAAGTTTCCCCTCTTTCTAGGATTGTTTAGTCCATTAATGTTTAAATAAACACATCTTAGTGAATTCATTTAAAGGAATATAGAAAGTATAAGAAATGTATTGAACAATTTAATTTATTATTAATAAATGTAGGAATACTGTATGATTGATTGTGTTTAATGTCTAATAAAGATGCAAGTGGAATATTATTTGTTTTTTTATCTGTGGTTGAGAACGTCAAAAGTGTAAAAATGATAAAACTCTAATAATAACAATCCCAAACATTATAACCCCTTAGAACCAATCTGGAGTATAAAACTCCCAATTTGAGTGACATAATATCACTCAAATTAACCTTCTAACCAATAGCAACCTCCATTCAGCAATTGTCTAATATATATATATATATATATATATATATATATATATATATTTACATACAAATTAATATGGCTTCATATGAAAACACTATACTAGTAAAAGATTAGAACACAAGATCTGTAATAACAAAATAAAACATTAATATCATCGGAACTGCATAAGTAATAGTAAGATATAACTGCAGTTATTCATTTGGTACATTGTTATAGAAAAAGCAGAATTATTAATACAAGTATTAAACTAGACAGTTTTAATCTAGATGCAAAAATGTAACGAATAAATCGTGTTTTATAAAGAAAAGAGAAAATGGGTAGGAAGAAATAGGGAAATAAAAAGACAAATAAAATTTTCCCTAATTATCTGGCATTAGTGCATTAAATTTTATATACAGTTTGTTATATTCACCTTTGTATGGCATAAACAATAAATGTCAAATAACAGATTCAAATTTGTTCTAGCATAATAATCAAATAACTAAAGCTATAGTTCTACTTAATCTTCAGTCCATGATGTAGTAATCTAACATCTATTTGATCCCAAGCATATTGTTAATGTAGATATATTGACTTTGGTGAACCAGTGCATAAAGATATAACATCTATGTTTTCTATTGTATTATTATTATTAACATTAGTGCATTAACTCCTTAACTTATCACAATGCACATATCTATTCATTATTTGTCCTCTAACAGTTTAAAAGCACTACGTAACATAAAACATCTTTTGAAGTAATTATTACTATAAAACTAATGTAATTTATGTATTTATATTTGAATAATACTAATAACATATGTATATATTATTTGTAAATGATAATCAATCTTTACAAAATTACAATATAGAAGTTAGTAAAATTAATAAATATAAAATTATGTTGCTAAAAATCAGGCTCAAATACCTTGATGTATGTTATTGTTCATTACTTTCTCTTTTCCTCTCATGACCCCTCAAGTTCTTTCTTTAATCATTTCACTTTCGGATATGGATATCATAAAATGCAGCTTAAAGGCATTAAACATCACTTCTCCATTCTTTAATAGAGGCAGTGAAAGTAATTCCATTTTCTTGTGTGCGTTTGAAGATTTTATGCATCTTAGGTGATCACGCCAGTTCAAAATTCAGTCAAATACATCAGGAGCTGAGTATAGAGAGCATAAGGAGGTAATTATACTTGGAAAGGCTTCTCTGGTCTGGTCGCGAGCCCCGTTGACTCAGGATTACACTCGAGAGCGTATCGGCAGGAAAAATTTAAGTATGTACTCTAAAACTGAAGCCTTTGACATATCGAGCCTTGCCCAGCATTTACAAGCCAGGAATCTAAAAAGAGAATAGAGAGAGAGAGAAGAAAAAAGAAATGGGCAAACAAAAAACGAAACCAAACCACCACAACATCCAACATCACAAATCTCAGTATTTCAGCCAATTGCGCACCTACAAAACACAATTTAATTACAAACCAAGAGAGGGTAGCCAAAGCCATGCATAAAACATGAACACTACAACCCACACAAAGTACCCCAACCAAAAGCCAGAAATAACCATCATCTCAGCAGCCTTAAAACACGAGAAGAGCCACAAAAAATAAAACCAGAGATCCATGACCACAAGCATCACAAACAACTGTCTCTGCAGTACAAGTTTAATAAAATATAACAATCATCTTTCTATCACGTGTACCTGTTGCATTTTGCCACACATCTCATTGACAAAGAGATGCCAAAGAGACATCAATATATTTAAAAACTGACTATATACTACTATTTAAATATACCAATCAGTTTTGTTTCTAGCTAGTAGTAACAACAAGCTCTATAATGCAATAGTTTACTATAATAACCAAAAGATGAAATTAATAAATTACTTTAGTGACATCATGTAACACTAAACACCCTTTTAATTATAAAAACAATGCAATAGAACTAATTTATAGATTAAGACTATACATTGTAACATTCAAAATAACAACAAAGGAAAATATTTAAATAATAACTTACCAGTCATCTCAATTTCTTTCTCCCCAACTTCTGGATTTTAAGTAACTAATTCAGGTATTATTGGTCTTATATGCAGAGAAGATAGAGTCACTTCTTATGTTTTTTCTTTTGTTCTGTACTAATCCATGTTCCATTTTCAGCAAGTCTTTTTGTTCTTGTATTCATCCACTCCATATCTACAACTTTTGCTAATATTTTATTTGTTTTTAATGTATGAGAGGGCAGAGTCTACATCTTCAAATATATTTGTAGTGTTTTGATGAAAGATTTTCAGTCTAGCATGAAATAGTAATTCCCTGGGATTCATGAAGCTCGGCGCAATGACAGTGTTAGCCTTGCATTGTGTGCAGCGTAGAGATGGCGCAGCAGCATCATATGCATATTAATGAAGGCATGCTGCCGTACAGTGCACGTGCACAGGAAACATGCGCGAGTGCAGAGGATGTGTTTAAGAGCTGCATAGAGGTGTGAACATGTCCACTACAGTAGCACAACCTAAAATGCTGACTAGTACAGCCTGCCTCTAAAAGTAATCACTCCTGTCAGTGTCCGTGGATACTGAAATGTATGCAAAGCATACAAGAGAGTTCTGCGAACACCAAAATAAAATCACAGGAGTAAACACACAAGCACGTAGTTGAATGTTGAGCCCCCCATCCCTTGAACAATTACATTTAAAACCCTGTGTCAGTATTTCATTGTAGTGTTGATTTTTATACCAAGTGGAAGCGAAATGCAGAGTGTGTGCATGCCACTGCCCTTTGCTAAGCCTAGCTCAATGGTCAGAGTATTCGATTAATATCTGCCCATTCTCGGTCCAAGTCGTCCTTGTCTGGACGGCCCAAAAATGAATGGGTATAACCTGGTTCAACCTACCATGTCATGAAAGATA